>NW_012156284.1:9397880-9406250 GCF_000956105.1 Propithecus coquereli
TTTTTTTTTTTTAATCCATTCTGCCAATCTATATCTTTAAAGTGGGGCATTTAGACCATTTACATTTAATGTTCATATTGATATGTGAGATAGTGTTCCAGACATTATGAGTGTTACTTACTTGCTTGTATTCTCCCTTGTGTTATTGTTTTATAAAAGCTGTGGGGATTTTTTTTTTTTTTTTTTACTTTTCAGGTGTTTTTATATTGGTGAGTATCAACCTTTCATTTCAATGTTTAAAACTCCTTTCAGCATTTCTTGAAGTTATTTTCTGGTGGTGACAAATTTCCTCGGCATTTGCTTGTCCTGGAAAGATTTTATTTCTCCTTCGTTTATGAAACTTAGTTTTATAGGATACAGAATTCTTGGCTGACAGTTATTCCAATTAAGAAGATTAAAGATGGCACCCCATTCCCTTCTAGCTTATAAGATTTCTGCTGAGAATTCTACTGTTAGTCTGATGGGTTTTCCTTTGTAAATCATTTGAGGCTTTCATCTCACAGCTCATAGAATTTTCTCCTTCATGATGATTTTGGTCCATCAGATGACTATGTGCCTTGGTGAAATCCTTTTTGCAATGAATCTTCCCAGGATTCATTGAGCTTCTAGTATTTGGATGTGTAAATCTCCAGCAAGACTAGGCAAGTTTACCTCCATTATTCTTCTCGAATAGGCTTTTCATGCTTTTTGTTTTTTCTTCTTCTCCCACAGGGATACATATGATTCTTATGTTTGGGTGTTTTACATAATCCCACATTTTTCAACGACTTTGTTTCTCTTGATTCCTTTTTCTTTGTTTCTGACTGACTAGGATAATCCAAAAGACTTATGTTCAATCCTGAAATTTTTTCTTCTGCTTGGTCTAATCTGTTAAAATGTTACGCTGTATTTTGAAATTCCCTAAATGACTCTTTCATTTCCAGAAGTTCTTGTTATTTTTTTATAGATATCTATCTCATTCATGATTTTTTTTCATTCATGTCATGAATTATTTTTTTAGTTTCTCTGTTGGTTTTCAACTTTTTCATGGATCCCATTGAGCTTTCTTAAAATCTATATTTTGAATTCTATATGCGACATTTCAAAATTTTCCTTTTGGTTGGAATCCATTGCTGGAGAGCTAGTGTGATCTTTTAAGTGTGCTAAAACAACCTGTTTTTTCATACTTCTAGAGTTCTTATGCTGAATCCTTCTCATCTGGAAACTTTTCCCTCAGCTCAAACCAGATAGCTTTGTAGTTGACCTGATCTCCCTTGCTGGGAACTCTACTCCTTAGTGTAGAGATGGAGAGGTACACTTCCTTTTTGTTTGTGCAGATAAGTATTATACAAAACAAGTGGCGTTGCTGGCAATTTTGGTCAGCTTGACATCAGACCCCTGGGTAAGTGTTCAGGTATACCAGTGGTAGTGGCCCATGTTAGGTAATCCCCAATCCCCAGGCCCCTAGATAGTATGCTTGAGTCCTGGAGGGGACCAGACTAAGATTGAGCTAGCAACATTGCCCTCAAACCTCCCTGAATTCAGGTTCTGACTGTGGTAGGGAGTAGTGGGGTGATCTCCTGGTCCAGAAGTATGCTCTGGCAGAAGAAGGATGGATGCACTATGAATATGCCACAGGATGAGTGGGCCCCTCTTCATGAGAATAGCAGAGGCAGGCAATTGTGGGGCACGCAGTCCACTCACAACTCCCTGTCTCGGCAATGACAGTGGTCTCTGTCCTTTGGGGGCAGAAAATTGCCCAAATTCCCAGGTCTCGCCCTGGCCCATCTGCCACAGAAGTGGTGGAGGCAGCTCAACCCATTGTGTGCATGGCTACCAGAATGGCTATATGCTGTGTGCTCAGGTTGTAGGAGGGGCAATGATGTTACAGATTTGTCTCCAGGTAGGGCAGGCTTTTCCTGGTAGAGGCAGGCAAGGTTGGGGTGAGGACTGTTTACCTCATCCTCCCTCAGGGGAGGTGGCAGTTTTTGTCCTTGAGGTACACAAAAGCACCAGATTCCCAGCTCCCTTCCTGGCCAGGCACAGCAGAGGAGGCAGAGAAAGCTTGAACTTCTGTATGTTGGGCTGCCAGAATGGTTGGGGGCTCCCACTGAAATGCTCCAGCAGGGAAGTTATAGTTGTGCCAGGGACCTGCTTCAAGGAAAGGTAGGCTCCTCCCAGAAGAGATTTTTTTTCATTTTACCTGCTTATTAGAGTAACCAAGTATTCTTTATTCCTTTTTTCCCTTCTTTTGTTTTGTGATACATTTTAGTTCTATTCTTTCAGTGTTTATTCTTAAATTCTTACTCTCTATACTTAACACAAACTAAATTTAATCAATATTTCTATCCTCCTGAACAATACAATGACTGTACGCTTCTTTAATTCTGAGTTCATGCTTTCCATCTTCTATGTTACTATTGTTTAGATGTTTAGTTTCACCTTATATTTGCCATCTTTATTAGGAAATTTTTATAGTTGGCCTTTATTGAAGCAGCAACAGAGCAAAGTGGTTATGAGCACAGACTCTTTAGTCAGACTCTGCCATTTATTAGCTATGAGACCATGAACAAGTTACTTGACCTCTCTGAGTCTCAGTTTTGTCATTTATAAGATAGAATTATGTCAGTAACTATCTCATAGGATTGTTGAAAAGTGTTTATGATAGTGTCTGGCTCATAGTAAGTGCTGTGTAAGTATTATGTACTAGTAGTGGAAATAATATTTAGATATATTAACATGTTTAACACTTTATTTATTGATAGTGCTTTTTGCATCTCACTCTTTTCTTCTGGCTTCAATTTCCTTCTTGTGGTAATGTATTGTTTAACAATTCTGTTAGTCTGTGAGTAATAAACTCACAATTTATATGTCTATTTCCTTCTTGTGGTAATGTATCGTTTAGTAATTCTGTTAGGCTATGAGTAATAAACTCACAATTTATATGTCTATAAAATTCTTTATTTTATGCTGCCTTTAGGATGATCATTTAGCTTTGTATAGCTTACTAGATTGTTATTTCCCCTTAGCACTATAAATACATTGTTCCACTGTTTTCCGACATCTCTTATAGGTGATGCAATATCTACAGGTGACATGGCTTTCTTTCATTTGTAGTTCATCTGTTTTGGCTCTCTGGCTGCTAACTGTTCTGCAGTTTCACTGTGGTGTGTCTAATTAACTTGTAACTTATCCTACTAGGGATTCAGGATGCTGCTGCTACTTGAATCTGGGAATACCAACTTTTTTAAATTCTGAAAAATTTCCAGCAATTATTGCCTTGAATATTGCCTGTATATTATAAGCTTCTAAAACTCTTGATTGCCATGTGTTGGCTCTTCTCAATCTATCCTTCATGTCTTTTTCTTTTGATGTTGTTTATGTTTTCCATCTCTATCTCTTTGTGCTACATTTTCAGTGATGTCCTCAGACTTATCTTCCATTTCATTTAACTCTCTTCAGCTATCTCTAATATATTGTTTAATACACTGAGTTTTTAAAGTTCAACAATCACTTTTTTTACTGTTCGAAGTTCTTATTTAGATATTTTCCACATCTACTGATTCTTACTACATTTTTTCTATTCTTTCCTTAATTCTTTTTAAAAAAGCAACTTCAAAAAGATGTTAAACTAAATACATCTTAAATGCTGAATTATTTCTAGTTCTGGGGGTCCAAATTCTCACTCCTGGCATTTTTTTGTTGTTGTTATTCTTGAATGTCAACCAGTCTTCAAAGGGGGTTATTTTCATTAGGCATCCCCTATTATTTGGTTATGGATTGAACCCCATAAGTCAATTTAACTGTCTCTTTGGGATCTCTGCAGAATTTGCTTTCTTCAAACTTATTTTTAATTTTATTTCATGGATTCAGGTCCCTGAAACATGTAAGTATTGTCAATTGGGATCTCACTTCCATGTATGATGTAGATTTGGGGACCCTTTCTTGTAGTTGACTCTTTTTTTACCCACAGTTCCAAGAAGATGATGAGCTACTTTGCTACTTTCCCTTGGCTAGTAGGCAGAGTTTACCTATTACCTGTTTCATATACGGTACATGTTGTTTTGTAGCATGAGGCTTTATACAGGGAGCTCAATTCTACCTTTCTACATGGGCCTGATTCTTTTTTTGCTATTCCTGAGTAGATGTTAAAATCCAAACTCCCAGATCTGTCCTCTATTTCTCTATAAGCTGCTCTATTTCAACAGCCACTTGCCATTCTGACTTTGAGGTCCTTCTTTGTTTTGGGCACAAGGGAATTTACTCTTTTTGTTTTTAACCTTGACCATGCATTTTAAAATTACATTGTCATATATTATCTAGCATGTATTTGTATTTGTAACAGGAGATTTGTTTTTGATTTTACTGTTATATCAGGGCACTGTTTTGACAAGAGTTTCCTTTGGCTCAATATTTGTAGGAACCAAAAAATTGGTAAGGGAGTTTATAGTACAACTGATCCCAGATCAAGGATTTAATGATAAATTCCTTTTGTTAATGTGCATTTTACTTTATAGTACTTAGTATTACTTATTTGAATCTATACTTTTGATGAATAATTTGCTTCAAAAAACTTTCCTCAAACACAAATATGGACTATTTGCATTTTATTCTCATTTAGTACTGAAAGTTTTATATAGCTCCCTCAAAGAATAATTCAAATAAAAAACAAATGGTGCAAGGTTCAGAATGAAGTAAAGAGGCATTATGCTTATCCATATCCTCTCATATTGTTTTCCTGGGACTTTTCACCAAATTCAGTATTCTTGCTAAGATGTCTCTCATGACCTTTTTGACTTCTGAATTTTGATCTTCAAAGTTTTTAAAAGATCTTTCAACCACATTGCTCAAGGAAAAAAAAAACTCTGGTTGGTTTGGTACCATTTACTGTTGAAGCTATGAAATGTAAGTATTAAAATGACCTCTTTTGTTATCAAAAGAAACAAAATGATTTTGTCTATCAAATTCAGAGGCTATATCTTACTAAGGGTATTTGAGGCTGTCCAGAGAAGATTGTTATCTGGAGTTCCTTGGTTGTCTCCACAGAAAGATTTCCTCATGAATGTACATTTTGATGCTTGTCTTTTTCTCATTAGATGCCACCTTCCTATCCCTCCAGAGAGGAAAGCCAAGAACCAAGTTTATCTCATCTTTGGTTTGGAGAAAAGCACATTCCTGGTTTACTTGCACTTCACAGTAAGATTTGCCAGAGTATTAGACCATATATGCTCTATACTCATAACCACCAGAAAAATACAAGATAGTTCACAAATCACACAAATATGCATGCCGTAGGTGACGGAGCTATCATTACTGGTATCTCCCTTTCTGCCTTGTATCTATGCTGACATGCTATGTGCTGCCCAGAAAGAATCCCCTCCTGATTTTTGTTCAACTTTTTACTTAGACTATCTAAATCTATCCAAAATTATTGCCTTTTAGTGTAACAAGAGAGCTTTATAGGACAGCCAGAGATCCAACACTTATTTTAAAGATGAGAATCTTCACTGAAACTAAGAAAATATAATTTGTCATCATAAGCAGCCCCAATGCATGCAAAGAACATGAGGTTGAGAACTAGGGAGCTTTGTGACCTAAAACAAGATATTTGTTATCATCTGTTCTAGTAGTAATAATAACAGCTAAATTTTTGATCACTTACATGCCAGGCACTGTGCTAAGACCTTAATGTGAAGTAGCTCATCTAATCCTCAAATTTACCTTATAACATAGGCTTCTTTGCTTAAAGTATTCCCCACTTTAGAGATGGGGGAACTGAAGCTCTGAATTTTTAAGTGATCTTCTCCAGGTCACATAGCTAATAAATGACAGAGCCAGGATTAAAATCCTGGAAGTCTGATTCTGGGCCTGAATTCTTAACTACTATGTTATGCTGCTTATGAAATGGAGATGCTAATACTTATCCCATAGGATTATTGGGGGAATTACATTAAACCAGATAATGCTATGCAATAGCATTTAGCACCAGTACATGGTATCCAGTACTCAATAAGTAGATGTTAATATATTTTGCCAATCATGTAGCTGTCATTAGATTAATTAGGGCCTCTGAATGTTTATTGCACTGTTTCCTGAAACTCCCCACCCCAAACCATAAGTTTATCAAATAATAATAGATAATATTTATTGAGTCTTTACTATGTTCCAGGCACTGTTATAAGTGCTTCTTGCAGTGATTCAAACTAATCTTCACATCATCCCTCTGAGGAAGGTACTAATATTGCCCATATTTTACAGAGGAGGAAATGGAGGCTGAGAAAGATTAGGTAACTTGTCCAAGGTCCACTGACTAGTAAACCAGGATTTGGAATCCAAGTAGTCTGACTACTTGGATTCTGTTCTCCTAAATGCTACAGATGTGTCATGATTAAATCAATTACCAGTATTCGATTTTTCATTCAATTCTGTCATCATATGCTAGAGCCTTGGGTCGGTATTCTCTTTCAAATCTGATGACTGACCAATATGTAATGATTTCCACAACCCTTTAAAGGGGTGGAGGGAGAATAGGTTACTCATAGAAAAAGTATTAGCAAAAGCCTTTTTGTTGATTTAGGATATGATTTCTGCTCAGGAACATTTTAACATAATAATAATTTCAAAATGTAAATTAGTGACTTTTTCCAAGGCAGACAATACAAGTAAAACAGAAATTACATTCCCTAGCAGTATCCAACTAAAATATATACATGATATGAATGCTTAGTGATATTTTAAAATGCAAATAGAAATGTGATCATTTATATTATTGTTTGATTAAAACTACTGTTGAAATTAGTGATGTGTCATATTATTACACCAAATTTAATAAGAAAATTTAAAAAAGGAAATTCAAAAAGGCAAAATTGAATGTGAATGTCAAAATATGAGGGAATATTAAAGTTTTTTGGGGGAAATAGGAAATGTAATTGAGATTCTAGAATATTGAAAGTAAGAAGGTCAAATGGAACTACCTAAATATCAATATAGTTATATGATAAGGTTGGGGCCATATTTATCTAGAGAGCTACTTGGATAAAGATAAGAAGGATGAAGAGAAATTTAGAAAGATGACACTTGTGTATCACTCTATAACTTTCCTTATAAGCCATTTAAGAAAGCTAATTGAGTCCAAATTTAGTGTATAAAATATTTATTGTTTATTTTTTATGACATAAGCTATAAGTGTTCATTTTTTTAAAATGAGGAAAAACAGATAAGCAAATAGATGAAAAAGTTTAAAACACCCATAATCTTAGTCACAGGTAATTGTAATTTAAGCCTTGATGTGTAGTTTTAAATAAAATTTTACTGAATATATCTTCTTAAACTTGCTTTTTAAACATAATATATTAAAACCACATTTTGATAAGTAATCATCTGCAATGTCTTTTTTAATCATTGAAAAGTGTTACTTTATTTGAAAGAACCATACATTATTCATCTAGTCCTCTATTATTGACATTTATCTAGTTTGCAGATTGAAGATATATTTTCAGCTTACAGATCTTGTATGCATTTTGTTAGATGTATATTTAAGTATTTTATGATTTTGGTGCTATCATAAATGGTAATGCATCTTTTAAAATTTAATTTTCCAATTTTTCATTGCCAGTATATAGAAGTACAATTTATATTTGTATATCAACACTACATCCTGTGACTTTGCTAAATTCATTTATTTTTTCTAGATGCTTTTTAGTAGATTGCTTGAAAATTTTTTACAGAAACAATTATGTTCTATAAACGAAGACAGTTTTATATCTTCCTTTCAAATGTACAGTCTTATGTCTATTACATTTGTAGCTAGAATGTCCAGTGCAATGTTGAATATGAGAGATAAGATTGGACATTCCTGTATTATTCCTGATAGAGAGTAGGGGGTAAACATTAACTCCTTCATCATTTAGTATGATATAGCAATTTTTCTAGAGAAGATCTGGCTATAGGATTTTTGTAAATGCCCTTTATCAGTTTTAGTAATTTCTCTTCTCTTCCTGTTTCCTGAGAATTTTTAACATGAACAAATGTTGAATCTTGTCAAATGCTTTTCATGTATCAAGTGAGATTATCTTTTAAAAAAATGCATCTATTGTTATGGTGAATTAACTGGTCTTTGAATTTTTTTATTTCTGCATATTATGGGGGTACAAATGTTTAGGTTATGTTGCCCTTGCCCCCCTCCCCACCAGTCAGAGATTCAAGTGTGTCCATCCCCCAGATGGTGCACGTCACAATTGTTGCATGTATATATCCATGGTCTTTGAATATTTTTAAATTTTGTTTTAAGGAAATCTTATTTATTTTAATGTATTTTCAACCTAGGAGTGACAAAAGTGTAAGGTTTTTGTTTACTTTCATTGAAATGTATCAGAACAAAAGTTATGAATA
>NW_012156284.1:9406370-9436871 GCF_000956105.1 Propithecus coquereli
TATATTAAGTGATATACACAAATAAGTGTTCAAAAGAATTTCATTAACCCCAGACTTGAGCCCAGAGTGTTCTGCCACTAGCGTCCCCCCTTTCCCCAACAAAGACATTTTTTCTCACCCTAGATATCTCTATTTGGGTCACATGCTTAGGCTGGTCCATCACACAGGGCCCAGCACAGACTCTAGTCTCTCTAATAATCCACTATGCCACCCTTCCTCATATATTCTTTTATTTCTTGGGAAGAATGAAAGGGTTTGTTCTTTCTTTTTTGTCAATAAGCAATAAGGCTTACCAATAAAAGTGCCTGGGGAGGGAATTGTTTGTTAAAAAAAATAATAAGAAAGCTGGCCTGCCTTAGCAGGGTAAAAAGCTGCCTGTGATTATGATTTTAGGAAAACTAAGAACTCAGAACTCCAAGGTTTCTCATCAGTATTCTGTGATCTTTCAATTCTGAACCAGCCTTACATTCCTGGGTTAAATGGGTTAAACCCAAGTAAAACCATTTGTTTCTTCTCTTATCTTTACACATTATATATTTTGTGTTTTATTCATTTTTAATTATTTTTCTTATTTTGGTTGTTTTGAATTTAATTTACTCTTTCTAGGATTTTGGACTGCGAGCTTATTGATTCAAGACTTTTCCTCTTTTTTAATTTATTCATTTAGTGCTATAAATTTCCCTCTCAGCACTGTTTTAGCTGCATCCAACAAATTTTAACATGTTATGCTTTTATTTGTATTGAACTCTAAATGTTTTAAAATACTCCTTGTGACTTCCCTATTGCCCCATAAGTTATTTAGAAGTATATTTTTAAATTTTCAAATATTTGGATATATTCCAGACATCTTTTTGTTATTGACTTCTAGTTTGATTTTTTGTGACCAAAGAACATACTTTGTATGGTTTCAATTCTTAAATATTTGTAGAGATCTTTCACTTCTGAGATGATAAATTAGGTATACTTTACCCTATTTCTTCTGCTAAGTACAACTAAAAGCCCTAGAACACACACACACACACACACACACACACACACACACACACATATGAAACATAAAAAGACTCTAGAACATGGATAGAAGAATGCAGACTGACTGGGGGCTTCAGAACCTGAGCTAGGACATAGTACTAAGTTCCCTGGGCTTTCTCTTTATCTCATGTATCCCAGACTTGGAACTGAAGAAGCCAGAAACCCAGAAATAATAATGGGTGCAGACAAAATAAAAAAGCCCCCCGCCCCCGAAAACATTGCCTCTCTAGCCAAAGGACTAGGAAAGGGGACATCTAGCAAGACAGAAACTTTAAACAATAACTATCATACTCCAGCCAAACACAAAAGAAAAAAATGTTGTCCTACCCCCACCCATAAAAGCAAATGCAGTATAGGGAGGTTAGACTTCCACCTTTGTAGACTGTAACAAGTTGACTCAATATTGCCACCAGGATGGGGTCAGAGAAGACCAAGTAGGGAGTGACTTTCATCCTTGCCACTGGCAATGAGGACCTGTGTTTGTAGTATCAGTGGAGACCAAATGGGGAGGATAGACTTCCATTCCGATTGGGCTTCCCATTCATGTGAAGCCTAGACTTCCATTCCCAACTGGTTTTAATGGGGGACCCTCCTAGTTTTCCACTGGGGTGGTGTCAGAGGAGGCCTAGTGAAGAGTCAGGATTTTTTACCACCACTGAGTGGTAATGAGACCATCCCTCTACCTCGTGGTGTCGGTGGAGGTCATGTGGGAAAATGCAAATCAAAACCACAATGAGATATCACTTAACTCCATTGAGAATGGCTTTTATCAAGAAGTCCCAAAACAACAAGTGATGGTGTGGATGCAGAGAGATGTGAACACTCATACACTGTTGGTGGGACTGCAAGCTAGTACAACCTTTATGGAAAGTAGTATGGAGATACCTCGAAGAACTAAAAGTAGAACTACCATTTGATCCAGCAATCCCACTACTGGGTATTTACCCAAAGGAAAAAAAGATATTCTATAAAAAAGATACCTGCACTCAAATGTTTATAGCAGCACACTTCATAATTGCAAAGATGTGGGAACAACCCAAGTGCCCATCGATCCATGAGTGGATTAATAAAATGTACTATATGTATACTATGGAGTTCTACTCAGCCATAAAAAATGGTGAACTACCTCTTGCATTGTCCTGGCTGGAGCCAGAACCCATTCTTCTAAGTGAAGTAATCACAATGGAAAATGGAATGGAAAAACAAGCACCCCATATATTGACCATTAAATAGGTACCTATTGATCCACATGTATGTGTACATATGGAAGTAACATTCATCGGGTGTCGGGCAGGTGAGAGGGGGAGGAGGGGATGGGTAAATTCATAACAGGTGCGGTGTGTGCTGTCTGGGGAATGGGCACACTTGTAGCTCTGACTCAGGTGGTGCAAAGGCAATTTATGTAACCAAAGCATTTTTACCCCTGTAATATTCTGAATTAAAAAAAAATGAAAATAAATCTGTGTAACCTACTATATCAACAGGTGTAAAAAGAAAAATCACGTTATATCAATTGTTCAAGAAAAGCATTTGACAAAATTCAACATCTATCATGATAAAAACTCTCATGAAAATATGAATAGAGGGGATTGTTTCAACTTGGTAAAGAGAATCTACAAAAACTCTACTTCTAACTTAATGATGAAATACTGAATGCTTTCTTCCTAACATGGGGAACAAGGCAAAGATGTCCACTCTCACCACTTTTATTCAACATAGTACTGGAAATTCTAGCTGCTTCAATAAAGCAAAAAAACAAAACAAAACAAAAAACTATAGATTTTGGAAAAGAACAAATGAAACTACCTCTATTTGTAGAAAACATGATTTTCTACATAGAAAATTCCAAAAAAAATCTACATGGAAGCAACCAAACAAAGAAAAACCTCCTAGAGCTAATAACTGAATCCAGCAAAGTCACAGGATATAAGAGCAACTCAGAAAAATCAATTGATGAGTAGAAGTCCAACAGAAATCAAGCAGGTGGGAGAGGGCACTAGGGGATGGGTGAAATCATATCTAATGGGTACAATGTATACTATCTGGGTGATAGGCACACTTATAAGTTTGTCTTAATCAGTACAAAAGCAATCCATGTAAATAAAACACTTGCACCCCTGTAATATTCTGAAATAAAAACAAATCAATTACATTTCTGTATACTAATAATGAAAATGCAGAAACAGATGTTAAAAGCACAATACCATTTATAATCACTCCAAAAATGAAATAATCAGGGGTAAATTTAACAAAATGTACACAGATCTTATATGCTGAAAACTACACAATGCTGATGAAAAAATCAAAGACATTCTGTCAATCTCTGTCCTTTGCCTGAAGTGTCTAGACCATTTATATTTAATTTCATTATTAGCATATTTGGATTTGGTATACCATTTTATTATTTTTTTTCTGTTGGTTCTCTCTGTTTTTTATTTTTTTGCTTCCCCCCCCCTCCTGTCTTCCTTTGAATTATTTGAAAAATTGTACACAGATCTTATATGCTGAAAACTACACAATGCTGATGAAAAAATCAAAGACATTCTGTCAATCTCTGTCCTTTGCCTGATGTGTCTAGACCATTTATATTTAATTTCATTATTACCATATTTGGATTTGGTATACCATTTTATTATTTTTTTTCTGTTGGTTCTCTCTGTTTTTTATTTTTTTGCTTCCCCCCCCCTCCTGTCTTCCTTTGAATTATTTGAAAAATTTTACCCTGTGTTTCTGTATATCTCTCTATATATTATTTTTAGTTGTTGCTCTAGGGATAATTATATACAGTTGACCCTTGAATAACACAGTGGTTAGGGGCACCAACCCCCCTGCACAGTTGAAAATCCATATGACTTCTGACTCTCCAAAAACTTAACTACTAATGGCCTACTGTTGATCAGATGCTTTGCCGATCAAATAAATAGAATGTTTTATGGTTGATCTGGTGTGGGAATTTCCTTCCTCTTTCCCAGGTGATATGGTATCCTTGCGGGATCTTGAGCCCAGGATAGATTCCTGCTCCTCTCTCAGGGACAGAAGGTTTTCACTTCTACCTCTCCTTCTAAAACAATAGGTTTCTGCTGGAGCCTGGAAACAAAAGAATTTACTGCTCTTTCTCCAGTGACTTAAAGCTTTTGCCTCAGAAAAATGAACAGTGAGGGAAGCAAATGGGACTTGCGCCTTGTCCCTCAGCAGCAGACAATCACGTTTTGTATGGCCTGTGTTGCTGAGAGGAGTTCTCCCCAGTTTCCTGGTGTTCCTTCGGTCTGCCTGGTGAACACCCAGTGGAGGTCTGTGGAGGTGAATGTGAGCTCTTCTTATGTCTACAGTTTTTATCCATTCCAAACTGATATGCTAACCCCCACTTGGCTTTTAATAATTAATTAGAATGTTAGCGTATTTCTTCTT
Organism: Propithecus coquereli; assembly: GCF_000956105.1. Classification (NCBI taxonomy): domain Eukaryota; kingdom Metazoa; phylum Chordata; class Mammalia; order Primates; family Indriidae; genus Propithecus; species Propithecus coquereli. The sequence continues at coordinate 9,410,811 of NW_012156284.1, forward strand.
AACCACTTGTGTGGCAGCCTCATTTTCCTCTCTGCTCTGCCAAAGATGAAACAGATCCTGTGTCTCATCTCTCCTTAGAAAGGTTGGTCATTCTGAAACTCATTTTACTTGATTTTCCTATGCTATAGTTTGGATATTTGTCCCCTCCAAACCTCATGTTGAAATTTGATCCCCAGTGTTGGAGGTGGTGTCTAATGGGAGGTATTTGGGTCTTGGGGAAAATCCCTCATGAATAAATTAATGCCCTCCCTGGTGATGTGGTAAGTGAGTTTTCACTCTATTAGTTCCTGAAACAGCTTTTAGTTGAAAAGAGCTTGGCACCTCCTCCCTCTCTCATTTCCTCTCTCATCATGTGATCTCTGCACATGTTGGCTCCCTTTCACCTTACTCCATGAGTGGAAGCAGCCTGAGACCCTCACCAGATACCCAATCTTGAACCTTCCAGCCAGAAGAATTGTGAGCCAAATAAACATTTTTTCTTTATAAATTATCCAGCCTTAGGTATTCCCTTATACCATCCCTAAATGGACCATAATACCCTATGACTTCAGATTTCTGATGGTCTCAAGAAATGTTATGTTTCTATAAATTATCCAGCTTTTTCTCATTTTTAGGGTGGAAGGGATTTTATATTGCACCTTTCTACATCCTAAGCAGATGAAGAGTCTTCATTCATACATATTTAATTGTTTCTTACTATAAATTCCTAGAAGTGCAATTGAAACAAAGGATATGCATAAACACATTTTTAGGACTTCTTTGTACATATGGCCAAATTGCTGTCAGGAGAAATTTGCATATCTACTTCCTTCAGCTACTGCTATAGTAGTCCAGCATTATAATTTCCATATCAAATAAAACTACTTCTTTACTAAGGTGTATATGTACTTGATTAAAATGCTTTTTCTGTTGAACTAAGATGAGATACATGTTTTTTTTTTTTAAAAAGAAAAAACAGGTACATAGTAGTAAATTAATAGGAAGGACCACATGCCAGGATTGTCATCATTAAAACATTTGATAATGAGATTCTTTGGTGGCTTCAATAATCAAGCCTCCTGAGAGAGTGTGTAAAGATCACCTTACATCAACTTCTGCCTTATGGGGAAAAGAGTTTTCTTGCTATGCCAAAATAACTGAGCTGAGCTAATGCCAAAAAATGTTACTGAGAAGATGGGGGAAATAACAGAAATAACTGTAATTGATAGTTGGGAAAATAAAAAAGATCAATTGGTTCCTGAATGTTACAAAGAATTTGGCCAGATCCCCAAATCTACTAACCCTCAAGCCATTTACTGCTATTGCTCTAGATTCCTGAAGGTGTAAAGCACTTCCCAAAACACATCAGTAGCTGGAACTCTGATCCCAGAGGTCACTTCTCTGGTGAACTGATCTTCATGGCCCACGTTTAGCCCAGACCAGAGGCAGGCTAAGCAACCTGCTCCTTGTCTCTTTTTCCTCGGAGCTACTATGGTTCTTGCCTTGCCTTCTGAAGACAGAGGTATTCCTTGATCAGGAGATACTCTGTGGCCAGTAAAGAAACCTGCCTTCACTCCACAACACCTTGCCAATACCAAATGCAGTATGGAATGATTAGAGGGACATTGCCTAACATACTTTCCTGGCTCCTGTGACTTTGGGATGGTGTCTAAAAGTACACCAGTGTGCTTGGGGAGGCTAAACAGTCAGAGAGCATGCAAAACAATCTGCAGTGTCCAGGGGAATAAAGATTAGAGGGGGACTTGGGCACTACAGCAGTGGTTGTTGCAACATAGCAAAGAACAGATGGGATAAGTTACATGGACAGTAGATGCCAACTTAGGTCTGAAACTGACCCAAACCAAGAAGCAGGTCACACATATCTGGACTGTATGTAAACCTCCTAGAATAAAGAAGGAAGAAAGAAGGGGGGGAAAGAGTATCCTGAATTGTCTAAGTATGTACTTAAGAGACTGAAAACAAAAAACACCAAGAAATGACAGTTTACCTTGTATTGGTAAGGTTATGTTTTGTGTCTTCAGTAGAAATAGGAGGCCTAAGAGCTAAGGTAAGCTTTAGACAAATCAAGTTTAGTTTTTGCATATACATATTTGTTTCTAAAATTGATACCCATAACACATGACCTAGAGTTTTCTTCTCCCTCAACATACTGCAATTCATCTAACTACTAACCAAAGGTTCTTCTACTGCTTCTGGAAAAGTTGCAGACCATGATATTACCTTGAGTTTTGAAAGCATCAGGGCTCTAAACATGACTGTTTGGTTTGAATTTCATTTTATATCTCTTCTCCTGCAGCCTCAAAAGATAAACCCCCCTAAGAAGAGAGTCCCTTGTTCTGCTATTTCCCTTTGTTGATGATCTTGTATGGGAAAACCCAAGCCTGGAATTCCTGAATTACACAAGTATGATCAGGGCTTATCAATTATCTGTAGAGGATGTGTGGGCTTGGTGCACTTATGCATGACCCCATTTCAGCAGGTTTTTGGGAGAGTGATTTTCCGTTGTTTGTCCAACCATCCTTATCCACAAAGATCCCAGCTTATTTATGATAAACCGGAACCTTGAGGAAGCCACCCTCAGGCTCACTTTATAGGCCCATTAAACCAAGCAAGGTAGGGAATAGAGGAAAGAAAGCTACAAAACTACCCAGAGAGGAATCCACAGGAAGGGAAAAGAAATGTGTAGCATCTTCTCACCACCTCTGAAAACACAATTTCCTGCTTACTTGCATGGCCTCTGCCCACATCAGAGCTCCTCTTCCTCTTCTCATCCCACTCATCTTTCTCGTCCCTCTGACTTTTTGGAGATGGAGAGAGGTGGGGGAACTGGAAGTTAGATTATGTGTCTCCCATAATGTTCACAGTTGCAATAATAATGGCTACCATTCCATAAGCAATGACAATGTTCGAGAATAACACCAGGAACTTTCCAGGGAATATGGTTTGTTTGGTGAGGAGCAGGGAATTATGTAGTATGGGAACATGAAATATGAGAAAGGCAGAAAAAAGAGACTGGGTACTACAGTGACTAACTGTTCTTGTTTACTGTGCAGGTTTTTGTACTGAAATTTCTGCATCCTGAGCAGACACCCAGTCCTGGGCAAACCAGAGCGGTTGGTCACCCTACTGTGTTCCCACTTGCCCTTTTTTTTTTATTATTACAGAGCTTACTACTATCTCTTTCCTCACCCTTCATGGTGTCCTTTTAATTCAGCTTAGGGGAAAGAAGTAGGTCGCCCTTTGCCAAAGGACTGCATCCTAATTCTCTACCCAGTGGACTTAACCTTTTTCTGCTGCTACACACAATAGACAACCATCAGAGGCATGACAAACACTACCAGCTACTGCACAGATGGATGGTCTCTAAGTTTATGCACAATTCCTAGTGGGTTTGCTGTAATTGCATCTCTTTCCCTCATACTACACAAGGACACAAGTAAAAGACAGGCTTTTTAAAACATAGAAAACAATGAATCTCCCCATATTTACTTTTAGAGATAGTAATTAGTTATACAGTAGTTATCCCCCCTTATCTGTGGTTTTACTTTTGGGCATTTAGTTAGCAGCAGTAAACTGAGGTCTGAAAATATTAAATGGAAAATTCCAGAAATAAACAATTCCTAAATTTTAAACTGCACACCATTCTGAGTAGTATTATGAAACCTTGTGTTGTCTGGCCCATCCTGCCCAGGACATGAATCATCTATTTGTTTAGCTTCTCAATGCTGCAGAGGCTTCCTACCTGTTAGTTACTTAGTAACCATCTTGGTGATCAGATTGACTGTTGCAGTATTGCAGTGCTTGTGTTCAAGAAACCTTTATTTTACTTCATAATGCCCCCAAAGTGAAAGAATAGTGATGCTGGTGATTCAGATATGCCAAAGAGGAGCCATAAAGTACTTTTGTTAAGTGAAAAGGTGAAAAGTTCTCAAGTTAATAAGAAAAAAATCATATGCTGAGGTTGGTAAGATCTATGGTAAAAGCGAATCTACTACCCATGAAATTGTGAAGAAGAAAAAAGAAATTTATGCTAGTTTTGCTGTGGCACCTCAAACTGCAAAAGTTATGGCCACAGTGCATAAGTACTTAGCTAAGATAGAAAAGGCATTACATTTGTGGGTGGAAGACATGAACAGAAAACGTGTTTAGCTCCTTTCTCCTCAAGGTGTGTGTAGCCCATGGTATAACATAGGCATTGCCTGGGAGCTAAGAAATACAAAATGAAGAGCTTCAACCCACACTTGCTGAATCAGAATCTGACTTTTATCAAGGACTCCAGGTGATTCGCACTCATATTGAAGTTTGAGAAGCACTCTAGAGCAGTGATTTGCAACATGTTATACCTGGTCTAGCAGTGGCAGCATCACCTGGGAACTTGAGTGGAGTGTAAATATTCAGGCCTCGCTCCAAGCCTACTCTTGGAGTGGGACCTAGCCATAACTATTCCTCTGGGTGATTCTGTTGTGAGCTAAGGTTTGAAAGCCACTGTCTAGAGCATGGTCAGAAAGGCATGATTCCATGGTATGTAGCCTCTGGCAGGTATGGCTAATCAGTCATGACACCCTTTCTGACTGAACCTGGATGTGCCTTCAGAGTCTTTCTCAAAAAAGCACTCTAGTCAGTCACTACCAGTTTAATGGAGACCTGCTTGTCATCCCAGCATAAACGGTTACATGACTGTCTCCACAGGAACCTGCGCACATATGCTAACAAAGGAGAGAGGCACTCTTTGGGGCAGGGGCTACAAGATCCTCTGTGTAACTTCTGTGAAAATGCTGACAGCAGTTAGGATGAGGGTTATGTCCTTTAATTGTTAGTCTCATGAAGCAATGCCATTGTAAACTCATTTTCAGGAGCAGTGGTCAAAATGCACTGCTGTCATGCTTGTCCAGTATACTGAGTCTCTCCTCCAGCCTTCAGCCAGCCCTCTCATCCCTTTGTCTCCCTCACATGTATGATGTGGTAGGAGAGCTGTGGACTGGTATAGAAGCTCTCATAGTGCCCTGCACTTCCCATTTCTGACACTCAGTGACCTTCTAATTTTTTTATTAGCATCTGTCTTGCCCATTCCATGAGAACAGAAATCACATTTATCTTATTCACTGTTTATATTAGTTTCCCAGGGCTGCTATAACAAATGATCACAAATTGTGTGGTTCAAAGTAAGAGAAATATATTCTGTCACACTTCTAGAGGCCAGAAGTCTGGAGTAAGTATCACTGGGCCAAAATCAAGGTATCAGCAGGGCTGCATTCCCTCTAGAGGTTCTAAGGGAGAATCTGTTCTTTGCCTGTTTCAGCTTCTGGTGGCTGCCGGAATTCTTTGGCTTGTGGCTGCATCATGCCAGTCTCTGCTTCTATTTTCATATCTCTACTGACTCTGATCCTCTTCATCTCTCTTACAAGGATCCTTGTGATTATGTTGGGTCCACCCAGATCATTCAGGATAAGCTTTTCCTCTCAAGATCCTTAATTTAATCACATCTTTTGCCATATAAGGTAATATTTACAGGTTCCGGGAATTAGGACATGGACATATCTTTGGGACCTATCATTCAGCCCACTATACTGCTGAATAGTCATCATTATCTGGCTCATAATAGGCATCCCATAAAACTGTGTGATGTGAGTGGATGAAAGAATAAAGAAATGAAGATGCAAGAGTAGATAGGATCATCTAGGAAGAGAGTTCTGAGAGAGAAGGGAGCTTACAAAGGCAGCCTGGTATAGTGCTCAAGAGCACAGACTCTGCAGACTGCCTGGGTTTGTATTCTACTCATTAACTGCGCAACTTTAGGCAAGTTACTTAACTTCTCTGTGCCTCTGTTTATTCACCTGTGAAATAGTCACAGCAATACCCATTTTTTGTAGAATTATTATAATAATTATATGGGTTAGTGTGATAAAGGTCTTAGACTAGTGCCTAGCATGTTATCTAATTTTATGATAATAACTATCCCTAGCACAAAGCACAAGGCCAAGAATGCAGAAAAGGCTGAAAAATGTATGTTGAACGAAATCAGGAAAGAAGACACAGACTCTGTCTTCCAGGCACTCTGGGCTTGGCAAAGATTTTGAGAAAAACCTTAGGGTGGCTATAATACCTAGCAGAATGTGAAAGGTGCCTAAAGGGGGGTGAGGAAGGGTCCATGCAAATCTGAGAGGGGAACATGACAGAGAATTAGTGGCCCTGGGAAGGCTTTATGAAAGTGATGGGCCTTAAAGAACTAGTTGGATCTCTGCAGTGGGCACAGGGGCAGTTCAGGTGGAAGACACACTTAAGCAAAGGGGTGGAAGGAAGTAGGAATGCATGGGGCAAGTATGCCATAGCTGAAACCTGGACAATGAATAGCGAGGGAAAGGAAGAGAAATATATAAAGGTTGATTAGGCTCAGATTGTGAATGGCCTTGAATGCCAGGCTAACAAGTTAATTGAGTAGGCAACAGGATGCCCTCAAAGATGTTTTAACTGAGTGAATTACATAACCAGTAAGTATATTTTAGGAATACTGATGGGAAACAATGGATCGGAGATGGGAAAGGGCAGGAGCACTAGTGAGGACAGTACTGCATTATACTGTCAAAAATGAAAGGCCTTAACCTAGGTGGATGGCAGGAGAGACAGAAAGGAAAGGAGAGCTATAACACATGTTACAGGGATGAAATTAATGATATTTAATGGCAAGGGGGAGGGGAAAGAGCACAGACCCCAGGATTTTCCACCAACCAGCTGTGGGACTTAGGACAATTCATTTCACTTCTCCTTGGCTCAGCTTCCTCATCTGTAAAATGGGGCTAGCTGACTCAGAGAAATGCTATGAGGCAACCAATGGCCTGGACTACATAGAACTACTATGACTGTTATTGGCATGTGGAGGTATAACAGATGTTTGGTTGAAAGTGACAGAAACACAGCTCAGTTGAGCTTACTCCCTTCCCAAAAGGCAGAATGCATTGGCTCCTATGATCAAGCCAGAGAAAGGACAAGAATGAAGCTGGCCTCGGGGACAGCTGGAAATCAAAAAGAAGAATGCTTTCAGGCATTCTTTCCTCTCATCTCACTTCTCTTTATGTATCAGCTGTGTTCTTTCCTGCTGGAGGTTGGCATTCTCCATGCAGTGAGAAACCTGACTACAGGGCATCCTCAAGTTCACATCCATTCAGGCCATTGGCCCAAGAACAAAGAGGGTCCTTATCTCTAGCTCCAATGGGAAAAATCTCAGAAAAGGATGTGGATTGGCCAGGCTTATATCTTATGAGCACCATATATTTGGATCGATATCCATAGCAGCAGAAATGGGAGGTGAGGTACTATGAATGGCAGCTCCCTAGAATCATATAGTCACAGTAGAAGAGGAAAAGTTTATCAAAACAGAAGTGGGGACCACAGGCATAGCACCTGAGGAGATTTCTGGGACAAGGGCCAATACCACAATGAGAGTCCCACAGGAGGTAAGAATGAAGAAGGAGTCAAGGCCACCTGAAGATTCAGGCCTGACTTTATCATTCAACAAGAAACACTAGGAAACCTAGTACATTGGGGAATATTCCCTGTTTGGTTGGATCTCTGCTGCCTTTGACCTCTTCTGTGCATAAGTAGACTGTGTTTCTGGTGGCATCAACTCTATCCTCCCACCCCCATACCCAACCCGGCCCAAGGATTTTTAATAGCTGGGCCCACCTTGAGAAGCCCTTGGTGCCACATGGCTCTGTTGCGCCTTCGTGTTCTACTTTCTCAGACCCTTGTGTGTAAAGGGTGTGCATGGTTCTGTTTTGACCCTCTTTTCAGCAATTGCCAAGAAGCACACACTTAATGCTTAATTAGACACTTCAAGCATGACTACAATGTGACCGACCTGTGTGCTTCATGCCAACTCATCCTCCTTCCCTCAGGTTATGTAACTTTTCTCTAAAGTATCAGAGTCATATTAGAGCTGTGCAAGCCAATAGCACCCCCTGAGTATTGCTGACCCTGGCCTTAGACTTTTCGGTTTGGGGAACTGCAATAATAGTCTGATGATGATGACAATAATGACAATGATAATGATGATGGGGAGGTATACTACAGGATACTAATAATTACTTAGTTTTTCATAAGATCCTTCTTTTTAAAGTGAGTCCCAGTCACACACATTATCTTCCTAGATCCTCATGACAACTCTGGGAGGCAGTGAGGGCGAATGGAAAGAACATAGCTGGCCAATTGCAAAGACCTGGGTCTGTGTTCCACTTCTGTCATACATGGGCAAGTCATTTCACCTCCCTGAATCTTGTTTTCCCTTCTGTAAAATGGTATAATGACAGTATCTGTTCTATAGGTTTTCAGGGAAGACTTAATGTGAAAAAGCACAATGTCTGACATGTTGTAGGTGTTCAGTAATCCTTTGTTCCTAATCTTACAGATGAAGGACATCCAGGTTCATGGTTGGTCTCTTAGCTGTATTACCTTGGGTAAGTTACTAAATCTCTCTGTGCCTCAGGTCCCTCATCTATGAGGGAGGAGCTATTAATAATGTACTTAATTTTTAGGGTCCTTGTGAACTTCAGATGTGTTTCGATTTGTGAAGCACATAGAAGAGTACCTTGCCCAGCATCTGTGCTCAATTAAGTTTCAGAATCAGGCAGAGATGAGTTTGAATGCCAGCTTCACTATGTACTAGCTGTGTGACCTGAGACAAATTACTGAGGCACTCTCAGCCTCATCTGCAAAATGGGGATGATCATAGCAACTGCCTCCTACAAAAATTGTGAGGATTAAATGACATAATGCATATACAGCCCCCAGCACTGTGTCTACCACCAACTTGTAACTGACACATTCTTTTTCTCCTTTTACTCAAAGATAGTAACATCATGAAAAAGCCTAAACACCAGGCTTCAAAAGGCTGGACTTTGGTCAAAGAAATATTAATAAGACCTATAGAGCATCAAATGGTGGACTTCCAAAATATATGTCCACATCCTAATTCCCAAATCCTATGATTGTGATGTTATTTGGAAAAAGGGTCTTTTTGGATGTAATTAAGTTAGGGGTCTTGATAGGAGATCATTCTGGATTATCTGAATGTGCTCTAAATCCAAGGACAAGTGTCCTTATTAAGAAAAAGGAGAGAGACAGAGACTAGGACATGAATGTGGCAACAGAGATCAGAGTAATGCATCTATGAGCCAATGAACACCAAATGTTTCCAGCAACCACCAGAAGCTAGGAGGGAGGCAACAGGAAATGGATCTCCCTCAGAGCCTCCAGAAGGAACCAACCCTACCCACACTTTGATTTCCAACTTCTGGCCTCCAGACCTGTGAGAGAATAAATTTCTGTTGTTTAAGCCACTCAGTTTGTGGCACTTTGTTACAGAAGCCCTAAGAAACTAATACAGACACCAGACAGTAAGTTAAGAGATTAGTTGGGGTGGTAGAGGTATTTCCCCGAAGTCCTGAGACAGCACCTCCAGTCCATGCCATTACTCTGTTAAAATCGAGGATTGGAATGTGACTGAGGAACTTCTAAGAGCCCTACAAGAAAAGGCACTGAAGTCCTTTCAAATAGAAAACAAGATTTCCCCAAGAGAAAGAACTGCTTCCTGCCCTGAGCAGAGATCAGATCTCTGGGTACCCCAAGGTGTTCCAAATAGTTTAAGGCAGCCATAAGAAGCCATTTGGGGGAATGAGGCTAGACAGACTGCCCTGTGTGATAGAAGAGACAGAAAAAAATAGATTCCATATAAAACAAGAAAAGATCGATTTGCCCTCTTGGCTACGTTGTCATCTCATTGCTTTTGAAAATTAAATTCCACTTAGGGAAAGGAAAAGGAACTATGACTTATTGATTGCCAAGTCACTACAGGCGCTTAACACACAATTTTGCATGTGATGGTCACAACTTCCCCAAGAGAAAAACAAGTACTATTGTTATTCTCATTTTACCAATTAGGTTACTGAGGTCCGAAGTCTCACAGGTAGCGAATGATAGAGCTGGATTTTAAACTCATCTCTGAAAATGTGAAATGTGTACACAAGTACATACATGAATTTATCTAGAGAGATACAGTTTTTTATCAGATATTCCAAGAGTATTATGACTACAGTAGCTGAAGAATTCTGCTCTCTGTGGAGACTTCTGCTCTTACTCTCCTGGTCTCCTCTGAACTATCACCTCCTTAGGCAAGTCTTCCTAGACACTTCCCTCTAAAACAATCAAGCAAACAGATTTGGCAAGATGCCCCTCCTCTGTGCCTCCATGCTACTGTTTCCACAGTGGTTTCCATGCTGTATGGTCTGTTCATACTTATTCCTCCTCCACCAAACAAACTGTGAGCAACTCAAGCACAGGCATTGTGTCCTCTCCATCTCTGTAGCACTGGCACCAACCACAGGGCCTGTGTATGGGAGGAACTCAGCAATGTTGGGTGGATGGATGGATGGATGGATGGGCAGGTGGGTAGATGGATGGATGATGGATGATAGATGATAGACGGTGGCAGGGCCCTTCCAAGGTCAATAGACCCAGGCTTCTTTTATTGTTTGAAGCTTGTGTTATATTAAGAAAAGAAGTGATACCAAAATAGTGTTACAACACTTGTGCTATGTTTAAAATATTAACATGTTAATAATTTTAACATGCACTTAAAATATTATTGTAGTTTATAATCTTATTTGGATTAAATGAGTTATTATCTGTAAAAGGCCCAGAACAGGGTCTCTTACATAGCAAGTACTGTGGTTGGCTGTTGCTGCTGCTGTTTTTATTGTTGTTGTCATTTAAAGAGTATGTCAAAAGTTTAATTTTGGGGTTTTTTTATTTCAAAATATTAAGGGGGTACAAATGTTTTAGGTTACATGAATCATTTTTGTAATGCTTCAGTCCCAGATATAGGTGTGCCTGTCACCCAAATAGTGTTCATAGTACCCATTAGGTTGTTTTTTTCCCTGCCCCTCCTCTCCTTCCCCCATCCCCAGTTTATATAGAAACAATAGATGCCAGCGTGGATGCAGAGAGAAAAGAACACTTATACATTGTTGGTGGGACTGCAAATTAGTATAACCTCTATGGAAAACAGTATGGAGATTCCTCAAAGAACTAAAAGTAGACCTACCATTAGATCCAGCAATCCCACTACTGGGTATTTGCCCAAAGGAAAAGAAGTCATTTTATCAAAAAGACACCTGTACTCGAATGTTTATTGCAGCAAAATTCACAAATGCAAAGATGTGGAAACAACCCAAGTGACCATCAATTCATGAGTGGATTAATAAAAGTTTAATTTGGAGGCCCTCTGAATATATGGCTCAGGCCTAGGGCCTCCTTCTCTCACACCCCCATTCCACATAATCATCCCTGGTTGGATGAGTAGAAAGATGACTCTTTCCTTTCAGGAACAATCCTCATTTAATCCCTTTGCCTCATTTCTGAAAGCTCTTATTGTAAATGTATGTTGAAAGAAGTTGGTTCAGCTTATAAAGTATATTACATTTGGGGAAAACAAAAAAGATTTACAAGCAGCTGTGTAGCGGCTGTGACATAGTAGAAAGAACACTGGTCTTTCAGCCCTGATGTCTACACCTGAATCTGTTCCTAAAATACTGTGTGACGTTAAGCCAACTCCTTCTACCCTCTGGGCCTCAGTCTTCTTATCTGTAAAACAGGAGAGAGAATTAGATCAGATGACCTCTAAGGCTCACTTGAGTTTTGGAAATGCCATGAACCTCTCAGTCCACTGGTAGGGCAGGATCATCAGAATGAGCAGGCCAGTAACACCCCCTGATTCCTAAGCAAGTAACAGGGAGAAAGTCATCAGGCAGTTCCACATGACTGACTCCAAGGAGTGAGGAGGGACAGAGGGATAGCATGGTTTACCTCTGTTTTTGGGCTTTCAGGCTATGGTCCCGCTGATGAATAAACAGATGCTTTTAGGGAAAGGCCTTGGCTTTCCATGTCACCTTGGGGTGGGGGGGCAGAGTGGGGAGTGAGCTACAGAAGAAGAAGAACTACCATTTTTGAGTATATACCATGAACTAGGTAGGATGCTAGGTATTTCCAAACACATTATTATTATCTGCATTTTATAGGCGAGAAAACTAGAGCTCAAAGAAATGGAGTGACTCTAACAGGCCGACAGACAGCTTTTCAGTTTCTCCTTCCCACTCTCAGAGTCCCTTCATAATTGCGAGAGCCAGACTATGGCTGGTGGGTGGTACAGAAGTCCTTTCCTGGCTGGCTCTAGGACTTCTGTTGCACAGTACTAATCATGTTAGTGTTTGTAATGGCGAAGATTTATGAAGGAGCTCGGACCAGAGTGGTTTGACAACAGAACCAAGCAAACAACAACAAACAAAAAAACAAAAACACTTGCTTAGCCCATGCTACATGTGTTTTCCTGCTCCCCAACACATGACAAGCTTGAGAACCTGCTTTTTTTTTTTTTTTTTTTGCTATCCCATCAGAGGACCATTTTTCTCATCAGTTCTGTGAAGAATTATGTTACTGCCCCAAGCACAAGGCAAAAATTCCTAAAGGATATTCCCGTGGATTCAAGAAGGCCCCTTCTCTCCACCAACACTCCTCTCCTATCCACCTCCAATGCTGTTTCCTCGTCTCCTGCCTTGGCTCATTCCCCTCAGATTTTCGTATGTATTATTTTCTATGGTCTTATCCTCCAGTGCAGTGGGCTTCTGTTGTTTCTGCCTACCCAGAATTTATCTCCCCATTTTGTGATGACACCAGCTTCTCATTGAGGGACCATTTGGCCCCTCTTCTCAATCCAATTGGTTTGGGTGGGATTGACCCCCATTGATACCTTAGGGTTAGGCATGTGACCTGGGCCTGGCCTATGGATGAATTCCAGCCTCTTGGCCACAGTGATGACTTAGGATTAGACATGTGACTCAATCCAGTTCAATGAGACTCAATTCTGGAATTTGGGTTGGAATTGTTGGAAAATAGATCTCTTTTCAGTAGACTTGTGTCTCTGAGATTATTAGAAAGGGACAAGCCTGACAGGGGAAGCCTGTTTAAGTTGGGTTTCTGTCACTTGCAATCAAAAGTCCTAATATATTCAGGGAAGCCCCTCCCTGCCTTCCCCCCTTGCCTTTCCAACCAGAAAGCCATTGGCCTTTTTGTAAGGTTGCCCTAATGACATGCAGACACCAGTCTGAAGGACCTAAGCAGCTCCAAAGCTGGCCCTCTTCTCAGGTCCATGCCATCAGCCTCTGTCTCTGTCTCTATGGATTCTCCCACCAAAAGAGCTGTTTTCCTCTTTTGCCTTTGCACCCTAACCTGGCCTCCCTATCTCCAGCATTGCCAATTCTATTGCTGACCCCAGGCTTCTGGGATGAAGCTCTGCTGCTTCCCTGGCAAATTTCATTTTTCCAGATGACAATCTCTGTGTCTATTGAAGGCACTTTGCTTGACTAAATTCTTTCTAACTAAGGATCATATGGATTCTAGAAGGTTAGGCCCCACCATTTATTATACCTGGCACTTTGAAATGAATGTGTGTATGTGTATGTATGTGTGTGTGTGTGTGTGTGTGTGTGTGTGTATATAACAAATTATAGCAAATGAAAGCAATTCCTCCAGAACTACCTGTTTTATAGGGCGTGTTTTGTGTTTTTGGAAAGGGTATCCAGATAGCTTTAGATAGGAACTTTAGATAGTGTCTAGAGAGCTTTAGGAAGGTGCTGCTGTTTCCTGTGTTTAAGATGAATTATGCCATTTTATATCTTTCACTAAGTGCTTGCTGTGTCCCTTATGGTGCTAGAGGTACTGAGAGGTAGAAAGATCTCAGACAAAGAAGTCACAATCCCCAAAGCATACACATTATGTATTTGCTGAGTGACTTGGACAGGTTGCTTAACCTCCCTGCCCTCTGCCTCCACATCTGTCAACTATTTCACTTCCTGTCTTTGTCACAGTGCTGTTGTGAAGAACAAATGGGCTCACATCTGGGAAAATACTTTAAGAGTCTCTTAAAGTAGGAGGTGAGAGTGGGAATGGCCTTGTGGTCTGTTTTAGCACTTTTAGACTGATCTACCATCTCCTTGTCTTTGACTCTGCCTGCACTATACTGCCCAGGGGCTGAACCCATCCATGTGAGGTCCCAGATTAGAAGCTTCTGGAAAACAGAGATCACAGGGAGCATAGACCCAACATGCTCACCTTGCAAATGCTCACAGGGGTGGTAATGAGGATTGGGGCACCATGACACCCCAGGTACTGCTTGATTAGCCTGTGGATTGCTCTGAATGAGAGGGTGTTAGATGAACTTGGCCTTCAGCCTGGTGAAGCCACTACACTCTTGCTGTACTGCTCAGCAAGCACTGGGCACCAGATTCCAAAACTGATCTCATGGTCTTCACTCTCTTCTAAATATGTTCACCCCAACCCCTAACCCTACCATCAAGCTGCTTTGCCCCAAAACCTAGGAGTAATCCCTGACTCCTCCCACTCCTTCACCCCCACTTCCAAATAGGCACCTAATTTTATTGATTCTATTTTGTAAATTCTTATCAAATTTTTCTCCATCTTCATTCCATCCCCCTACTCCAGGCCACTCTAATCTCTCCCCCTGTTCTCTGTAACAGTTGGCCATTTGGTCCCCTGCTTCTATTCCTATCTTCACCGCTCAAGTTCCCACAATGTTGCCAGTAGGACATTTTAAAAATGCAAGTGCGAGCATGTCAATCCCTTGTTTAGAACACTTTAATGGCTTCCCATTGTTTTCAGGATAAAGTTTCCACTTCTTACCATGGCCCATAAGGTCCTGTGTAATCTGTTCCCTCTTTTTCTTTCTAACTTTATCTCATGTCATACTCTCCCTAGCTCTCTGTGCTCCAACCATGTTGACTTTCTCTCAAGGTTTTTCCCAATTTGGAGTCTTCCTTTTACTTGAGAGACTTTCCTCCTAGCTCCTACTCCTCCACCACCAACTTCCTTTACTTTCTGGTCTCAATTTATATATCACTTCCTCTTAGAAGCTTTCTTTCTCTGCATGCTCAGACTGGATCTCTCTCTCTCTCTCTCTTTCTCCCCCCACCACACACACTTCCTTAGTACCCCATATATCTCCTTCTTAGCATTTCTCAAAGTGGAATGAAATGAATGTACAATTAGCTGTTATATACTGCCCTCGTCCTCCCCAACTTGAGCTTCATCAGGATGATGACCATGTTTTTGCTTACTGCTGGGTCTACAGGGCCTTGTCAGGGCCTGGCATGGGCTTGGCACAGAGTAGGAACACTCCGACTCATCTAAGTCCTATTAGTCTACTAAACTAGGTGACTTCTAACCCCTCTGCTTGCCATAGCCCTGAACCTGAGGGAAAGTTTCAATAAGTCCATTCTGAGCTACCTTCTCTGCCTCAAATCTTCTGCTCTGTGTCTGTCCTGAAACTGGCACATTATCAGTACTTCCTTCATGGTTCTGATTACTTTCTGCCCTCTTGTATGGTAGTTCTGAGTGAACGTGTCATCTCTATGACTGCCACTTATCAGGGCACTGGGAGCAAAAGGCCATCTTTATGGCCCCCATGGTGCCTTGTGTAGCGCCTGCCACATCAAAGGGGCACAATACGTGTTTGTTGAATGAGTCCCTTCTCCATCAACCCTCCTTCAGCCATACCCTTCCCTACTCAGCTGCCTACTTACATATGCTGTATTAGTTTTCTAGATCTCCAATAACAAAGTGCCACAAAATGGTGGCTTAAATAGTAGAAATTTATTGTGTCCCAATCCTGGAGGCTAGAAATCCAAGATTAAGGTATCAACAGAGTTGGTTTCTTCAGGGGCTATGACGGAGGGATCTGTTCTAGGCCTTCCTGCTTGGCCTATAGATGGCCGTCTTCTCCTTATGTTTCTTCACATTGTCTTCGTTCTTTGTGCACCTGTCTGTCAAAATTTCCCCTTTCTATAAAGACACCAGTCATATTGGATTAAAGCCTACCATCCTAATGATCTTATCTTAACTAATTACATCTACAGGGCCCCTATTTCCAAATATAGTCACATTCTGAGGTATTGGAAGTTAGGATTTCAACACAGGAATTGTTTTTGGCGGGGGGCGGGGGGAAGGGACACAATTCAACCCATAACATATGCCAAATTAAGACAAAGAAAAATTGATTTTAAAGACCCAACCCTAATTAAATGCAACTCCAGTCAAGGTCTTACCGTGTAGGGAATACTGGACTAAAGGGCAATAGAATGGAAGAAATATGGATTTCTCTGTTTTTGTGGATCTGGAGGTGGGATGACAGTGCAATAGTGCCTAGCATGGTTGTTTTAAAGAATACAGTCCTGCTATGGGAATCAAGGACCCCAGATTTTAGACTGCTGATTTTTCTACTTGTTTTCTGTGTAGCACTGCAAAGCCACTTCTATCTTCTCAAACCCAGTTTCCCCATCTCAGGACCTCAGGGCCCTTCCAGTTCAAATGTTACCTGGTAAGTCCCCGATTATGAGAGAAGTGACATCAGGTCCCACATGAGTCAAGGCTGCTCCTGTCACGCTTTGTCTGTGCTCTAGCTAATTTGATTCTGAGCCTATTGCCCATGTGGGGACCTCATGTTCCTTGATCTTGACTGCTGTAGCTCAGGAGAGATTGGGCTCATCACAATGTCAGTAAAGCTCTCTAGGGAATGCAAACTCTGGGAGTTCCTTTTGGGCAGGTACCATGACTTCTTTTTTTTTTAAATTATTTATATTCATCTATCATGAAAATTTTCAAGCATGCACACAACTAAGGAGAAAAGTACAATAACTGCCCTGTACCCATTACCTAGCTGCAACAATCATCAACTCAAGGGCATTCTTGGTTCTTCTATATCCCTACCCATTCTATCTAAGCTCAAACATCATACCATTTCATCTATAAATGCTCTGGTATATATCTCTAAATGGTATGGTAATTTTAACACAGTAATTATATCACATCTAAAAAGTTAACAATTCCTTAACAAATATCTAGTTTGTATTAAAAATTCCCCCACTTGTCTCATAAATGTGTTCGTGAATTTGGTATGTTTGATTCAGGTCCAAACAAAGTCCACACATTACATTTGATTGATGTATCTCTCAAGTCTCCTTCAACCATTAAGTTCGGCCTCCCTCTTTTGATTCTTCGCAATTTCTTTTTGGAAGAAACATGAGACCATAACATGTTCATTTCTGTATCCCTGGTGCCTAGTGCAGCAGCTAGAAAAGAATCAGAATTTAATGTTGGGTGAATGGATGAATGAGTGAGTGAAGGACCACAGCATCGTCATCCTGGCTCAGTGCTTGAATGGGCTCTGTGCTTCTCAACTGCCTTTGCTTGTTGTATCTCTCTTCATTGATCCCTCAGTCTCCTGGTCTACAAAGTGGAGCTGCTAATATCTGCCTTCTGCTCCAATTCCTGGAGAGGTTGTGACAAAGGCTGGGATTTTAAAAATAAAGCCTAAAACAGCTTTGAGCAATTGGTGCTATAAATACCAGAGGAGGAATTCTATTATTAAATGTCCTTTGTTCATCGAAGCTTTAGGCAGAGTGGTAAGGTAGAGAAGTAGAGCCCTTTTTTCCCCTCCCCATACTGCTTCCATGAATGTGGTGACTGGAACAAGCAGGGCAAGGAGCACGCCTTGGGGCTGGGAGTCCTGGGCTCCCTTTGGACAAGTTAGCCCAGCTCTGGCCGGAGCCTGCCTGCAATATCCTATTCCATCCCGGCAAAAATAGAATAGCCAGGAGAATGAGAGGACTCAGACAACTGTTCCTGTTTTGAAAAGCATCGGAAGGATGTGGCTACAGGTGGGGGTGAATATCTGCCCCTCAGAGTGAAGCCCAGCCAGGAAGCTGCTAGGCTGGGCATGGTGGGGAGCTGAGATTTGGGCTGAACTCCTGACTGCATCTGTGGCCCTGGTAACAATGGAAAACTTCTTGCCTGGAAATTCTGCACATGTTTATGAGTCAATTAGTTTTCATTCCAAACAAAGAGATCAGAGAGCTCTGATGAGGAACTGCTACAGAGAAGCCAATAGCCAGTTAAGTCAAGTTTCAGCCTTCCCTGGTCTGGAGAAAATACCATTCTGAAGCCAGTAGCCACGCGGTGTGGCTCTGGTGCATTTAAGCAACGAGGAAATAAAAGGGGGCCTCCCCCCTGGGGCATCTTTCACCTAACCTGCACTGCCACAAGGGCTCTGCAGAAGGCTGTATTCAATATTTTCCCTCCTGCTTACTACCCCACCCCCCACACACTCATACACACATTCCACATGGTGGCACTTGTTGAGGCCAGTACCTCTAGTCTATAACATACTGTGCATGCAAGCAGGGTGTGTGCCACGGGAATTACAAAAATGACAACAGAACACAGGAGTTTGCAAAATGAACAAATCACTAGGAATTTTTAAAATACATTTAAAAGTAATGAGAACCTAGAAGTTCCCATATGTGAAGTGGGAAGTTTTAAAGTTTCAGCCTTTTCTGAGCTTTCTGTGTACCCAAAAGAGAAGCTTATTTTGGAAGTGGAATAAGTATGATTTTTTTCCCTCATCAACTCAAAAGTGGTTGAACTGATTTAGCTCGAACTATAAAAAGACAAAAACCAAATGCGCCCTGGGACAAGATTTCTGTGTGGAATAGAATGGAAGCAACTAGAGGGGTGAGACCATGAAAATATAGTGCCTTAAAATTATATTCCTCCAGCTGACTTTTCAGATGTCCATTAAAGAGTCCTGAGGCTGGGTTTGGGGTGTGGGGTTTTGAGTCAGATAGGCACCTAATTCAAAATTAAACCCTCTTTTAAAATAAGAGATGGCTAAAAATTTCCAGGAATCTGAAATTATTGTTTTGAACATGTCCATCTTATTTTATATAAATCTACCAACACAACCAAGATTTTCATATCTGTTTAATGAATTTAACCCTGTATTGGCCAATTAAGGGAGCAAGTGGTCTAGAGTTGTTAGGAACACAATCTCTGGAGACAGACAGACTTAAGTTCACATCCTAGCTCTTCCCCTTGTTAGCTGCCTGAACTTGCTACTGAGCCTCATCTGGTTCTTCCGTAAAACAGATAAATCTGCCACTGAAGGTTGCGATAAGGACTAAACAAGATGATGAACACGACATACTTAGAATAGTGCCTGGCACATAATGAACACCCCCAAATAGTGGTTATAGTAGTAGTAGTAGTAGTAGCATTTATGAAATTGGGAGTGGCCAAAGGGTTTATCTTCATGTTCCTCTCCACAAATCATCTGGATCAGTATTTTCCAAAAAAGTGAAATTTTATGGTGACCAACAGTAAGAAATACATTTTAAGTGGTGATTGACTATGCACATACACAGAAGAAACAAAGGTTTCACAGAACATACTCTTACTACGTGCAGTGCACTCTATTTTATTGTACTCTCTATTCTATTCATTTATTTTCCTTCTAATGCTGATGATGGCCCACTAAATAAATTGCATTATTGCCTAATGTGTCATAGCCCACAATTGGTAAAATACTTGCCTAGATGAATCTGGGGAAGGAAATTAGCAGCCTCAGGAGCCCAGAGAACTATCTTCTGAATTAACACCTTTAGCCACGGTTTGAAACCAAAATAAATCTTTCCTGAATTTTTTCCCCCATTAAAACTACCTCTTAGGCTAATGAATGACAGCTGCAAAGCGACTAGACACCAGTTCTCTTTACACTTTCACCCTTGGCCTGGTTCCTGGATGATGACATTCTTTTCTAGACCCTCTAGCAAGTCTGGCCAAGATCAGGGTTTGGCCTGCAGAAGCTGGTTGTGTGTGTGTGTATGTGCACAGGAATTGGGGAAAAGAGGAAAAGGTCTGCCAACTTCTCAATTTTTCCTTCTCATATCACCTGCCTATCAAGTTTCTGCCAGGTTGGAGGGGAATGCCCACTCTCCTGGGTAGTAACACTTTGCTTTCCAAATGATCCTCCTCCTCTGGAGATGTCTGAGATAGTGAGAAAGGGCCAAAGCACCAACGGTCATGAGGTCTTTGTTCCACCTCCCTGGTTTGGTCCCGTCGCCTTGACAGAGACTTGGTCCAGTAAGATGATCTGACCACAGCTGGTCTCCTACACTTAGAACAAGTTGGAAGCAAGAGAACTTGGGGATGGAATTCAGTTTCACTAAAAATAGCTGCAATATAGACCCTGTGACTTACCACTCCTCAGAACAGTCTGATATGAACCGCACAGGGTCCACTGGCCCCTGCAATCACTCTGGACTATTTGCTTTTCCAGCCTGGAGCCCTTGAAGCCAGGAGGGTCTTACGGAGTTGGGGGTCCTTTGGCTCAGATGCAGACTCTTGCAAACTTCAGAAACGTGCAGTGACGATATGACCAAGAAGCTTCCTACTCCTGGGAGTGAGTGACCATTGGCACTAATAACAACAGGGCCTTTTAAGATTTGGGTCCATGGTGGAATCTTGCTTGTTTCTTACCACCAGGCCCATTGTGTCTTCACTTCTAAGGTAGGTGAAACCAAACGCACTGGGGAAAAATGCTATGTGAATTGCGATCCTTTTGGGTAACCCAGAAGCAGGTTTTCTTGGCCTGGGGCAGAGAAACAAATGTCAGGGCAGGACAGAGCCTGCAAATAAAAATACAAGTCCATGCTCCCAATACACTGATCAAGCCACAGTAATGTTTGGGAATTAATTCCTTTCCTTGCACCCTCTCACCCAAAAGCCAAGGAATTAGCAGGAGAGTACCTCAAATGTTAAATTTAACCCTTTCTTAACTTCTCTACCTAGAGCTGCTTTATTCTAGGGGCCTTGTCTTTCACATCTCATTACTGTGAATTTTAATTTGGCTCAGGGCATTGGTTATCCATGTTTGCCTTGTCTGCTACACAGCAGTGGAGAGTAATATAAAGCTGCATAGAGCGGAGATTCCTATAGTTCAGGCAGTCCCTGGAAAGAAGGATTCCAACTCAGGTGCACAAAAGACTTGCTTGGATTCCATTTCCTTCCTAAAATACTGCTGTCAGGACTCATAGCTGATCTCCAGCCTGTTTATAGCAATGGGCCTTGAGGAAGGAGCTGTAATTGAGGGGGAGCTCGAAAGTTTTGGGGGTGAGGTTAGGAACCCTCTGAGAGGAAAAGAAGCAGGCCTGGCTGTTGGAAGGTTAAACACTAGCGGTTTCTTGCTCAAAGTTCGCTTTTGAGTATTGTGCTAAGCAAACTATTATGTCAGTATTGTAGCTAGCCAAACCAAGGTGTTTTCATGAAAATGACAGATATGCTTTCTTTAAAAGACAATGACAATCTTAAAATATCGCATGGCTTAAGAAAACAAACCTTCAGATTCAGAATCATCTGTGTCTATGCATATTTTAGAAAAATGAATTAGACTGATAACTTGAACACTATATCCCCTCCACACTTTTTTTCCTTTCACCCATCTTCGAGGTAGATGAGTATCTAAATAACATAAACTTAAAATTCTAAAGCTAGAAGAAATACCTTGGAAGTTATGTGGTCTAATCATTAATGGTGCATGAGTTGAGATGAGTGACCATCGTCTCTACCTAGATTGGTGCCTCAACTAACCCTGCAACCTCAAAATGGCTACATAGTAAAATAGATATATCCATTTTGAAGCCATGGCTCTATCAGCCTCACATCCTATTACCACTTTCTTCTTCTCAATATCACTTTACAGTTCACTCATTTTGCTGAAAAGCTAGATGAAACTTAAACATTTTAAATTATTTTTCCCATGTTACATTTGTGTATCCATATGGCATCACTAATACTAGGCATCCAAATGTGTTGTCACATTTTATTGAAAGTTGTTAGGGGTTTTGCATTTAAACCAGGTGTGCGTTTTATGGAAACACTCTGGAGAAAATGATTTCTTTTTCTTTTTTTGTTGCTGAACAAGGAGATTTGCTGGAGGTTGCCTCTAAATAGTCCACTTGCCTAGTACTTTGAACAGTGACTCTACTATAATAGTAAAATCTCTGCATACAAACAACTTTTTAGGAATGCATTTACCAGTAAAGGAGTGGTTCCCAATTTCCATTTCATGAACCAATGCCAGGCTGGCTGCCCAGGAATCACCTGAAAGATAACTTAAAAATATGGTTTCTGGTCCATATCCCTGGAAATTCTGATTCAGAAGGTCTAAGGGTGGAGCCACAGAGCTTGGACTTTTAGCAAATAATCTTGGTAATTCTGATGCATTTGAGGCTAGGTTTGAATGACACCGTGAAAGTCAAGACCCTCCTGTTTTTGTTTTGTCTCAAATCTCTTCATGGATTTTTTTGCCTTCAGAAAAAAGCTCAAATTCCTTAACTTGGCATTCCCCAGGCCCTCCAGGATCTAACCTTAACCTACCTTTTCAATCTTGTTCCTCATTATTCCTCTTTACCACTTCCAATGCCCCCAGTCACATTGAATCAGCCACTGTTTTCCATTTTGCTTTCATGCCTGGACACTTGACTCATGCTATTGCCTTTGACTGCTGTGTACTTCCTCGCTTCTCTGCATACCCAAATATACCCCATTTCTCGTGGTCTATTCTATAGTGTGCACAAGAATGACATAGAGGGCTTCTTTGAAATACCAACTCCTAGGTGTCACTTCTGGGGATTTGGATTCAGTAGATCTGGACTTCTTAAGCACCTCAGGGGATCTAATACTGACCACACATTCGGAAACACTACATCAAGCTGAAATGCCATCTCTTTACAAAACCATTTCTGGAAAGGTTTGCCCTTGCCCACTCCAACTCTGATAGCATTTTGTTTGTGGCTCTGTAATTTAACACTTCGCTGTCTACCTTGTATTTGAATCATTCATGTATGTCATCATTTTCCTCACTCAGCAAACATTCATTGAGTACGTAATATAAAAGGCATATATTTCCATCAAGATCCCAAGCTCTTTGGGAGAGGAGATATCTGCCTATTTATCTCTGTAAATGAACACTCACCTTAGGTATGAGTGTGAAGTGTGTCAGTGGGAATGGTGAAGTTTAAATCTCTGCCATAGATGGGAGGGAGGATAGAACCTGTCTCAAGGATGAAGCTTTATTTTCCCTAGGAGATGTAGACATGAGGCAGATTTTTTCTCTTTGTCTCCATGCCCCAAATCGGAGACTCATGCACAAGAATGGGATCTTAGAAGCCTTCTGTGGTTGGGCAATCTCAGAGCACAGTGATGACTGGATTCCAGGGAGTCTCTTGGCTTAGATAGAATGGGAAGCACCTGGCATTTCTAAATACAGTAGTTCTGCATAAGGGAGGGATCAGCACAGTGCCAAGGGGTACAAAGGAGGGCAAGAGACATTAGGTGATAGGGATCACAGGATTCCCTTCTTGGCCTCACCTGGAGCAGCAACTGCTGCTGCTGGAATTGTCCATTATTGAAATGCTGTGTTCCTTAATTATTTTTATAATAATATACTTTACATACATAATAGAAACTATAATTATGTAATAACCCATGTTACTAGCCTAGTACGTATCCTTCCACATTTCCATTCTTATATAATTATATAAAACATATAATATGCACATGCCTGTCTTTTATTATAGATTATTTTACAGAAATTATGTCATGTTACTCACACTTTCTGTATTTTACTCTTCTTTCCTTTTACTAGCTGTGCATCCTTAGGTTCTCTGGGTTTCAGTTTCCCCATCTAGAAAATGAGGATGATGGTAGAACTTATCTCATAGGGTTTTTGTGAAGATTCAATGAGTGTAAGTACATAAAGCACTTGAAACAGTGCTAACATGAACGTTTGCTGTGATTATTGTTACTATTTTTCCCATCCAACAAAACCTACAAGTCAATTGCAATTGCTTGATTTCACTCTATTCAATGGGTGCCTAGCATTTTGTGATGTAGATGGAAAATAATTTATCCAACCATTCCCTTTTAGTGGACATTCACTTTGTTTCCAAATTTTTTTTGCCACTAAAAAGCAACGTTGCAACAAGCACCTTTGTAGATATACCCTTACATGCTGTTGTTTTTCTTACTCTGAAACAGATTCCAGGCTAGGTTGAAGAGTATGCATATTGTTTTTAATTTCATTAAATGTTGCCATATTGCTTTCTAAAAAGAATGTAATGTATTCACAATTACACCAGCAACATATCGGAGTACACATTTCCCTTTGCCCTTGCAATTCCACCAAGAGTTGATCTTACTGTTCTTTTAAAATTTCGCCAGTCCTACAGATAAAAAAAAAAAAAAGTCATCTCATTGTTACTTTAACTTGAGTTTCTCTGGTTACTTATAAGTACAAAGATCTTTTGAAAAAATTGTTCATTCGAATTTGTTTCTCTGTGAAGTGGTTCTTCCTATCTTTTGCCTATTTTTGAATGTTTTTTTTTCTTTGTCAATTTGTAAGATCTCCTTGTATATTATAGCTATAAGCCCCTCATCTGTTCTCTGGATGCAGCAATATTTCTAATTTTTTGTTTATCTATTGATTTTAATAATTGAATCTTCTGTCAAAATTTTGAAAATTGTATATAATGAAATTTCCTTTACAATGTCTGGGTTTTGAGAATTGGCTGAAAGGTCTCCTCACTCCTAGGTTATGCATATAGTTCTCTAGATTTTTTTACAAGACTTTTGCTATTTTTATATTTAAATATAAATTTATCTGGAAACTATATTGATTTTAGGTGTAAAACACAGGTTTAATTTATTTCAAATTAATAGGCAGGTGCATCCATACTGTTCATTAACAATCCATCTTTTCGCCACTAAAATGAAATATCACCTTTTAATGTATTAAATGCTTGTATATGCTATTTAATTCTGTACTTTCTATTTTGTTCCTTTGATCTATTATTTCTATGCCAATACCATATTGATTTAATTGCAATGAGTTTAGAGTATATTTTGATATCTGGTTGAGTTATTTCTCTCTCATTATTCTTATTTTCATGACTATTCTAGGGTATTTATTCTTCCATATAAGTATTAAGATTATATTATCTAAATCCCCTCTTTACTTCCCTCGAAAAATCACACTGGAAATTTAAATTGGAACTTAAAAAATAATATTGACTTTGGGTGAATTGAAGTTTTATGGTATTAAAGTCTTATGATTCATTCCTTCCTTCCTTCCTTTTTTCAGATTTTGTTTTACATCCTTGAGTAAGATATTGCAATTTTCTTCATAGTGGTCTGATGCTTTTCTTGTTAAATTTAGTCCTGTGTATCATATAGGTCTTTTCATTATTATGAATATAATTTTTCTTGTTTTTTTGGGTTTTTTTTGTTTTTTTTTTTTTTAGACAGAGTCTCACTCTGTCGCCCGGGTTAGTGTGCTGTGGTGTCAACCTAGCTCACAGCAACCTCAAACTCCTGGGCTCAAGCAATCCTCCTGCCTCAGCTTCCCAAGTAGCTGGGACTACAGGAATGTGCCACCATACCCGGCTATTTCTTTTTATTTTTAGTAGAGATGGGGTCTCGCTCTTGCTCAAGCTGGTCTCCAACTCCTGAGCTCAAGAGATCCTCCCACCTCGGCTTCCCAGAGTGCTAGGATTATAGGCATGAGCCACCGCGCCCGGCCATTTCTTGGTGTTCATTGCTTGAATAGAGATGTACTACTTGTTTAGTATAGTAACCTTGTATTCCTTCACAGTACCAAATTCTCTGAATAAGTCTCACAGATTTTACTAGAGTGTTTTGGTTTCCTAGCTGTACAAATAAACCATTAGCAGACAAAGAAATAGATATCTTTTCTGATGTTTGCATTAGTTTCTTTTTTGGTCTTTTTTATTAGCTAGAACGTCCAAGGCAATGTTGAATAATAATAAGGATAGGAGGCATTCTTGTCTTGTTCTGAATTTTAGTTGAATATGTCAGTGCTTTGCAGTTTGGGATTATATTTGGCATCTGTTTTTGGTAAACAACCTATACTATTTAAAAAGATTTCCTTCTAATCTGATTTAACTTAGAAATGTATTAGGAATGTAGCTAAATTTTATCAATTGACTTTTTTTTTTTTTTTTTTGAGACAGAGTCTCACTCTGTTGCCTGGGCTAGAGTGCTGTGGCGTCATCCTAGCTCACAGCAACCTCAAACTCCTGGGCTCAA
>NW_012156284.1:9437021-9472071 GCF_000956105.1 Propithecus coquereli
CCCAGCCCTATCAATTGACTTTTAAGCCTTTCTTGATATCATCATTCGTATGGTTTTCCTCATTAATTTATTGAGGTAATGAATTATGTTGATAGATTTGCTGATATTGAACCTCCTTTCCAAATTTAATACTACATGTCCTACATCCCCCAGTCAGTAATTTCTGTAAAACAAATCATCCCAAATCTCATTGGCTTTAAAAATAACAATCATTTGTTATTGTTCACGTGTCTTCAGGTTAGCTGGGGTCTGGCTGATCTAGTCTGGGGTCAGCTGAGTGGCTCTGATTGTCTCTGTAGCTCTGTTGGTCTGTTAGGGCTGCTTTGCTTCAGGTTGTGGAGCTGGTGTGACTCTGCCCCAAATAACTCTTACCCTCCTGACAGGGCAAACAGGCTAGCCAGAATATTCCCAAGGTGACTGCAGAAACACAAGAGGGAAGGAGGAAGTGCACAAAACTTCTTAAGGCCTCGGCTAGAAAGTGGCACACTTCCATCTCAATTTATTCACCACAGTAAGTCACTTGGCTGATGCCAAAGTTAAGAGACAAGGAAATGCACACCATGAAAAATATTCCTGGACACAAGTAGGGGTGAAGAATTGGGACCAATACTATAATCCACCATAACCTAATTGGTTATAAATTTACTTTATTGAAAGATTACTCGAGTGTATTTACTAATGTTTTATTCAAAATGTCAGCATCAATAGCCAAAAATTAGTGTCTACATATATCTTTTTTGTAGTTACCTTTGTAGGTTTGGAGATGAAATTTAGGTTGATCTCATAAAAAAGAATTAAGGGGCTTTCCTTCTTTTTCATGGCATAAAATAGTTTAAATGACATTGAAATTACTTGTTTTATAAGAAAAAGTTGAATTAAAACAAATGAACCTCTCTGCTATGATGACAATTTCAGTGGTAGATATTTATTATTTCATTCTCTTATTTGATAATTGGCCTATTCAATTTTTCTACTTCTTGTTGAGTTAAATTGCATTTCTAAAAAAAAATCCTTTTTCCCTAGGTTTTCAAATGTGCTGTTGTAGAGTTTAATGTAGTATCTTTTAAAATTATTTAAAATTTTCTTTATCTGTGGTTATGTCTCTTTTTTCATTTCAAGTGTTGTAAATATTTATTTTATTTTTCTTTAATTAGACTTGCAAGAGGGTTGTCTGTTTTATTGGTTTTTACGAAGAACAATTTTTGGCTATTTCAGTAATTCCAGCTTTTTAAAATTATTAATGCTTTTTCCTAGTTCCTTTTGGTTTAATTTGTCATTCTTTTCCAAATATCTTAAGATAGCTTCTAAGCTCATTTACCTTCTCATCTTTGCATTAATACTTAAGACATTTAAGAATATATATTTTTTCTGATTATAGCGTTCTCTGTGCCACATAGGTTTTGGAGTAAAGTGTTCTTTTTAATTACTTTCTAGATATTTCATAATTTCACTTTTGATCCAGTGGTGTTCTAGGAGTATATTTCTTAATTTCCAGTTATTTTTACATCCTTTAAATTATTTATTTAAATTTTATAGTTGTTATGCTCAGAAAAGCTCTTTTCTATTATCTTTTAAAAAATTACTGCCTTTCTGTTTTTTTCTTTCCAGAAGGACTTATTATTCTTCAGGATCTATCCTCCATGACTCTTACATATTCCCTCATGATTTCACTGTCTTGGTATTTTTGACGTTGTATTTTGTGATTCTTCTACTCTATCACCCAGGCCACTGTTTTGGGTCTCAGCCATGGTCATCATCTCCTTCAGTTCATCTATGAAACTGTCTATTTGGAGAATCACATTTTCACAGTTCAGGGAACTCTATTTTTACGCTGCACTTGAATCTCCTTTTATGCTCCTATTTTGTCATCGTTCTTGTTGTTGGTTTTCAAGTTATTTGTCTCTCCTCTTGCCAGTTTATTTCTGTTGGTATACATTGCTTAATCGACCTTTCTCTGGATGCTGGTTGCTGGACCCACGGAGGTGGTTATAGAGTATTTTGTTGTCATCTCACGGAGGTCAGCTCATGGTAGAGTGGGAGATACCTAAGTGGTAGTTGGTCCTCAAGTGTTGGGAAACTAAGTACCTGGAGGAAGCTGCTCTCTCCCCAGGTCCACACTGACTCCATCTGTTCCTTTAGTTCATTCCTTCTTGGCCTCCTAAAGGCATGGGAGACCAGGAACACAAGCCTGATATTGTTTCCTCAATTTCCTGGTCTCCTTGTGCTGGACCTCTCCAGTGCTGGATCCAGGCTTTGCTTGGCACTCAGGAGAGAAAGCCTGACAATGCTTCTTTTTGCTGAGACTCCCACAACTTCTAGGACCTTAGTCATATCCAGATTTTCTCCATAGTCCTCACTGGCTATTTGCCTTAGGAGAGGCAGGTAGCCTGGAATGGGGAATGGAAAACAACACATGCTTAAGTCACCATCTTCCCAGAGCCTTCTGTGGTTTCTAGAGAAGAAGTAAAATGGTATCTATATGACTGGACTGCTAGGGAGTCACTTTATAATAACACAGAACTAGTAGTGAGGTTCAGGGTGGGTACCTGAATCAGTTTGGGTACAGTCATGAAAATAGAACCACTGAAAGATTATAATGATATGGGATTTAATATATTTTAAAAACTAGGTCTGTGCAACATAGGAGCTAGGAGAGTGAGGTTCATGTTGGAAGATCAGGCAAATGTCTCTAATGATTTCAACTTGAAGCACTGGAGGAGGTAAGGAAACCAAAGCTCACTGGAATTCTGAGAAGTTACCAGGTCTAGTTGTATGAGGCCACTGGGAAGTGGGAGCTCATAGAGAGATCTATGAAGCCACACTGCCTGGCTGTTACAGCCTCCTGAGAACAGTGACTTCTGCTTCATTCCCACCTTCTAAGTCTTCAGTGAGTTTCTCTCAGTGGCAGACTCTCACTATGCAGGGAAGGAGCTTCTGGGAAAACTAGCTCCCAGCCTTAACCAGAAGTGGTAGGTAAGTTGACATCAGATAATCCAGCACAGTACCTCAGCAGGAAGAACAAAGAATAGCAGTGTAGAATTACGGATGTGGCTAAGGAAGCCCTTGGAGAGGACTCCTCTGCCCTGGGTCAAGTGCCATAGCTTTTTTCAATGGCATGATTTCATGTAGTTCTTAGAAATGTCCTCTCCACTAACACCAAAGCCAGAGCATCACTGACTATTCATGGATTCTTCCAGAGTCCTCTGGCCCATGCAAACCACAGCCTTCTTGACAATGTCAGTATCTTACAGTGCAAAACACAAAGGCTTTTGCAATAGAAAGACCTGGATTCAGATTCTGCTAGTGCTATTCAATAGCTGTGGGAAGCTGAGCAGGTACATTGTCCTTTCTCAGCTCTTTTCATTATTTGTAAATCAAGGGCGACAATATCTAATGTTTAGAACAGTTCCAAGGATGAAATGACAGTTTATATAAAACACCATATGTTAATTGCCTCCCCTGTTTTTGGTCATTAGCCTTACTGCCTTGACAGTGCTGGTGGTGCAAGCCTACAGCAAAGCAAAATGATGCCATTGCTTCTTTTCTTTTATAGCAAGTAGGAAACCTCAGAGGGGCTCTTCTTTGTCTGCCCCAGCAGCAGTGAGGCAAATCTCCTATCACTGTTCTCAGTTACTCTTCCCAAAAGCAGAAGAAAGTAAATCCTTACCTTGCAGTCTGGGTGATGTAGGGAGGAGGGAGGCTTTATGGGATAAACTGGAATAGGAAAACTGTAATAAGGAATAGCCATGCTAGACCCTGGTATGGGAGAGGAGATGAGAACATGAAAAGGGAAATAGCACCAGAGACTGCACTGGGAGAAGCAAAATGGGAAGAATAAAGAATCCCAGAAGTGGGATACTAAGAAGCGTACATGAGTAGGAGGTCCCTTAGAGAAGACCAAAATTAGCTACATTATGTCTGGTACAGTTATGACAACAGTGTAATGAGTAGAGTCACTCCAACCATGTGCCAGGCACAGAGCCATTTTGTGTCATGTAAAATCAGACCAACTGGGTTACAAGCAGTTTTAAGTGAAAGAAAGTATAGATGCAAGTGCCTGATCATTAGAAACCCCACTTGTTATTTCTTGACCATCTGCAAGTTACTCCTCTTTTCCTAAAACGTAACAGTTGTATATAGTACCAGCTGGGTCTCAGGGTTCTGTGGTCAGGCATAAATCCATGTCCCAATCCCTGGCACTCTAAAGAAGGCTCTAAGCAGCTACCCAAGAAGACAGAGAAATCAGAGGCAAAAGGAACTGGCGACACCGTGTAGATCACTTAAACCATCAGAGGGAGAGGACGATTCCCAGAATCTTTCTTTATCAAAAGCCTGTGCAATCAGACAGTGGTGGAAAGAGAGAGAGAGAAGGTATCACAGACTGGGATCTCTGAAAGCAGATGGAGTTTGCTTTAGAAGACATTCATTAGCAATCAACAACTGTGAAAGGAAGTGGGAGGAGGTGGGTTGGGCAGAGGGAGAAGTTGAACTGTGAAGTAGGACCAACAAAGCCTTAGCCAACCTGTCAGGGGCTCTGGAGTGAGTGTTGTCTGTCAGAGTGCCTGTGTTGATCTAAAGTGCCCAGGCTTCCCTCAGCCACTGGATGTGAGCTTACCTAGGAAGGGCATGACCTCAGGTGAAGCAGCTCTGCATCTGAGGCAGACGCTGAGGGAGCTGAAAGCTGGCGGCTGCCCACTGACTACACTCCTGACAGCTGGGCAGCAAGCCTTTTCTGGAAGGGGAAGCTGGACAGCATATCTCCATGTCTACCACACTGGTGGGGGGGGGGGGTAGTCAGGCATCGACAGAAAACAAGTGAAAGCCCAGTAAGCCCCGAGATCTCTGCACTTGCTTGACTTTATATTTGGGAAGTTTTAGAGGTACTTATTATTCTATAATATTTACAAAATATTCAGTGTCATATTGTGGAAAGATGAAGCAGAAAGACCTACTTGAGTCTCAGTCCTGGGTGTAACTCTTACTAGCTGTGTGATGTTGGGTAAGTTGCTTCACTTTCATGAACTTGTTTCCTCATCTGGAAAATGGAGATAATAGTAGTCACTAAGTCAGAGGGTCGCTTTGAGTATAAAATGGCATAATCTGGGTAAATATTTAGCATATTGAAGAAACCCAGTAAATTAAATAAATGGCATTATAATGATGAGGATATTTATTGTGCCTTTTATGTGCCAGGCACTATGTTATACCATATAGTGGGCATGGGACAAGTAAGTCTTAGAAGCGTTTTACACAGTCCTTGTCATGTTGGAACTTATGATCTTATTGAGAGAAGTCAAGATACAGGCAAATGCAAGTGAGCTAATAGCTTACTACTATATTCAAGAAACGTTTTGAGAGATAAAATTTTCTTGCCTGCACTATTTTCTTCCACCATTGTCATTATGACTACTGGAATGAAGGCAAGAGTAAGGTTTGAGAATCTTCTGGAAATTGACCTAGGCCAAAGTCTTTTGTGTGTTACTGCCTGGGAGAGAAAATGACTAGGTCCCTTTCAGATGTAGAGAAAGTCGGGAGCATGCTGGGAGGAAAAGGCCAACTTTGCTTACCCGCTCCTCTTTGACATAGGTGTTTCTGAATGCTATGGCATCATAGGGATTCTGGGTGGAGAGATGATGCTGCCTGGTGATATTGGTTGTTGGGGAGTAAGACTGAGTTTTTGAAAAAGCTAGCTCATTGTTTGCTCTTTCACTGGAGAAGAAAGTGACAAAATGTTTAAAGATGTTTGTTTCTGACAGGCATCCCAGCATCACATTATAATGGTCCAAATGTTCAATTTTACAGGAAGCAGAAAATCACATATCTGCTTGGTGTACACTGGAAAGGTCTTAGTGTTAAGCTGTTGTCAGATAAATCATTGACACGTTTCTATCTTATAACCTTCCCTCACTCCAAAAACCCATTCTGGTCTATAGCAGACAAACTTAGGGAACAGAATAGACTTGGTCCAAAAGTGATTCTAGAATTCTCATTCCAGTTATTTATTGCTGTTTAACAAAGCACCCCAAAAGCAAGTGGCTTAAAACAACAACCAGTTTGCTCACAACTTTGTGGGTCAGGAATTTGGACAGAGTGCAGCAGGGTGGCTCTTTTCTGCTCTGTGAAGTCTGGAGCCTTGCAGCTTGAATGGCTGGGAGCTGGCTGAGATGGGCTTATCTGGTGTCATATGTCTGGAGCCTTGGTTCTTGCTGTTAGTTGGGTTCCTCAGTTCTCCTTCACATGGCTTCTTCATATGGTCAGTTTGGGCTTCCTCACAACATGGGTCTCAGGGTATCTGACTTTTGACATGGTTGTTGGCTTCCCCTAGAGGGAAAGTGGAGTTGCCAAGATTCTTAAAGGCTAGGCCCGGAACTGACACAACATCACTTTGGCCACATTCTATTGGCAAAAGCAAATCACAAGGCCAGCCTGGATTCAGGGGGAAGGGAAATAGACATTCGCTCTGAAGAGTGGAGTGGCATATATATACAGGATTAGGAGAACTTTTGGGTCACTATTCTAGTTACTATTGCTACATAGCATATTGCCACAAAACAGCAGCTAAAAACAAGTTAAAATTAAAAACATTTCATTTTGCTCACAATTTTATGGGCCAGGAATGTAAGAGGGGGTCCACTGAGTAGTACTTCACTGAGGGGGTCTCTCATGGAGGTTGCAGTCAGATGTCAGCTGGGGTTGCAGTCATTTGGTGGTTTGATTGGGCTGGACATCCAAGATAGGTCTCTCCCTTGGCTGGCAAGCAATGCTGGCTGTTGTCTTGGAGCTCAGCTAGCACTTTCAACTGGAGAGCCTAGATGTGAACTCTCTAGTATGGTGGTCTCAGGGTGTGCAAATTTCATATGTGGTGGCTGGCTTTCCCAAGAGCAAATGCCCAAAGAGGGCTAGGAAGAAGCTGCATAGCCTTTTCTAACTAAGCCTAAAAGTAACAGAGCATCACTTCTACCATACTCTATAGGCTGAAGCAGTTACAAGCCCAGTCAGGATCAAGGGGAAGAGGACATAGTGCCCATCTCTCAATGGCCATGTTTTAAAACTGCCATGATGGCTATCTTTGGATATTATCTTTCCCAGCTGTATGTTACAGAAATCCACCAACTCAACCTGAGATTCAGATAGAAAGAAACCTTAAACATGATGTACATAGACACCGCAAGGTTTGAATCAGAAATGAATACCTTTTAAAGCTCTAGCATTTTGATCTGAAAGTTCCAATTGCTGAGATGTAAGCTTAAAAATTAAAGCAACTTTCAGCTCCCAGAGCCTTCCTTTATCTCAAGTACCCTGGCTGGAAGTGTAGCTTGAATCAGCTTTCTGCTGTGAAATGTTTTCACAAATGAAATACATGTTTTGTCCAGTGGGAAGCTGTCTTGTCACTAAAACATCTAATTTGGTGGTGTCCGAAGACAACATCTCTACACTCAGGTAGTCCAAAATTGCCAGAAACAGCCCTTAGTGTATGTGTCCTCTGTGCCCCTGCTCACCCCAATCTTACCCTCCAGCACAGACAATGGAACCACATGGCCTCTTACCCAGAAACATTGCTTAGAGCTGCTGGGGGATGAGCAAACCTGGAATCCAGAGGCTGGTGTCTTGAGGTGTTTGGGGCTAGCAGGAAACTGACACTAGGGAGATGATAGGGACAATAGGGTGAGATTCTCAGGACCTTTTCTGCTTTACTACCAAAGACCCACGCCTCTGTCCCTTACTCCAGAAAACAGCCCAGCTCTCTTTACAGGTGTGGCCATGCAACATTTTCTTTTAGAATATTTCTTTAATTCCAGGACTAAATTACTACATAGGATGACCCTTGAGCACTGTATTCTATCAGTCTATGGAATTATTTCTCATAGGAGCAGCAGAGATAGGATGGGGCACATTTTACCATAGTGACAAGGCAGAGAAAAGTGAAGTGACCAGAGAGTGCAAATTGCTACACCGAAAACTGAGGGTACTTCCACCTCAGTGGAATGGGGGGAATGGATCTAGGTGGGAAAGGAAGTGCTATAAGCTAAACCAGGGTTTTGTTGAGATGCTTCAAGACTGAGTTTCTTTGGTGGTGGGGAAACGTCCTCCCTGACCAACCTCCCACAGATGTCAGATCCTCTTCCAGCTGACCATTCTGCATTACCAAGTAGCTTGGGGGATGGACACTGGGGCACACCTTTTTCTGAGCCAGTACCAACAACCCTTTGTTCATATTAAACATCTCATGGGGCTTTGAAGAGGGGAAGGCCCCCATTCCTTTCACAAAACAGGCTGCTAGTGACCTCCCTAGCAGGGTCTTCAGAAGCTTTGTTTAGGTGAGATTGCTTGTCCCTACACCTGAATATTCATTATCTTTGGTCTCTAGCATGAATGCCCTTACGATGTCAGTGATTTGTCCCCATATGGACACAAACCACTAAATTGTTCTTGCATGAGGTGTCTATTTCCTTTATCTTCTGATTATTTTTTTTTGCAAGGTGGTTTACAGTGAAGAAACACATTCTTTCTACTTGTTTGTGTTCATGGACAGACAGACTCTGCTAATACTCCCAAGCAGACATCCCTTTGACTCACTTCAATTGTATTAACTAACCTAGGTTTAGCTGTATGTTGACTATTAGTGTCCTTTAAGGAACAGAGTGATATCTGGCTTCCAGCTGGAAGATGCCCTTGCTGGAAGTGCCATCGATGATATAAGGCTTGAGGGGTAGGTAGGGCACATCTTGTCTGTGCAGAGAATTTTCCTGGAAATCTTAATGTGGCAGGAAAGCTGAGACACCCAGTATGCACATAGATACCATGCTTAAGATCTCCCAAGACAGAGAATGACCCTTTTCCCAAAATAAGTTCTTGTTGTTCATTGGGGGGATGTGGACAAAGCTAATGTTATGTGTGTGTGTGTGTGTGTGTGAGTGTGTGTGCACGCATGCATGTTTGATTGAATGCTGAGTTGCAGAGTTTGAAAAGATTTAAGAGTTTGGGATTCGTAGACAGGTCCAGTGAAAATGTGCCTCCCTCCTCTTTAAGAGGCTGATAGGAATGTTGAGAGACCATGTGGTATAATAGAACACTGGTTTTAGAGACAGACCCACCTGTTTGCTAACCTGGATCCCCTAGTTTGTTATTCAGGTTCCACCACTTACCAGCTGTGTGGCCTCCAGGCAAGTTACTTAACCTCTCTGAGCTTCATTTTCCTCATTTGTAAAATGGCAATAACAACAGTATCAACACTTACTTAAGGCTTTTGTGAAGATGAAATAAGATAATGATGTAAAGTATTTAGCCTGCTGCTTGGCACAGGGTAGGTGCTAAATGGATGGTAACTGTTATCGGGTATAAATTATTTAAGAACTCTTTACCCCCTTCCCCTGCCCTTTCCTCTAAACTCATCCAAGTCTCCACTCCTTCTGAGTTCCGGTCATTTGAAGAGAAATTCCTTCCTTCCCAGACCATTGATATTAATTAATGGTCTAACCTTGGGTTGGATAATCACATTGTGTCATCAAGCTCCAGATTATTAGATATTATTTACAAGAAAAATAGGCCTCTAGTTCCTTCCAGACTGAGGACGGAGGCTGCAAATTGAGTTTAGAGGGTTGCCGACCTTTAGACCCGGGCTGGCAGCAGGGGCAGCCCACACTCCTGGTCTTGAAAGCCACAGCAGGCTCTTGTAATTGAGTTACCGCCTGGAATTCAATAGGACTAATCCATCTATATGATTTCTTCGCCTGGTTTAATGCCATTAACAAAACCGAATTAAGAAGCGGGTGGGGCTAAGTGGGACGGGGAAACGGATTTTCTGCATGGGAGTCGCTACCGTGTCTCCATGGCCAGGCTGAAGCCTAAAGTCTGATTAATGGACGGCTCTGAGGACCAAGTCCTGCTAGCGGCCACCTCAGTCCCTCAACAGAGCGTCGGGCTTCTGGGGATCTGCATGCCCAGAAAAGGCCATCGCGGAAAGAGTTTCCCAGGACGCCCCAGGGGCTAATTCTTGACTACCCCGTTCCCTCCCCTTCTCTTCTTTTGAACTCTTTCTTCTTCCCCAATTGCCCCCTGTAGAACAATTTCTGAGCAGTTTTCCTTCTAGTTCTAATCTTCAGGGTCCTTCCTTGGGTTTTGTCACATATATGCCCCAGGAGACATGTCGATCCTACTTATTCTTCTTCAGCATTCGCCTCCAATCCCAACTCACCCCGTTTGCCTGGGGTTGGCCATCCTGGGCGGTGGGCACTCTTTGCATCCAGTTTGCCAACCAGAGCGACCAGCCCTAGGAGGAGGGGCTTGTGGGTGAGGGTGGGGGTGGGAGGTGGCAGCCGCCGCGGTCAGTTTCACTCTCTGCCCTAGTGACATCCAGATCCCAGAGCGCCCTTCTCTCCTCCCCGAGAGCCCGAGAGCCCGGCTGTCTCAACTCGGGCAGCTGGCCAGAGGCGAAGAGTCAGCGACTCCCGGACGGAGATTCCACCACTCGGTACAGACAGTTGCCAACAGCGGAGTCCCCAAAGTGTAGGTGGCAACCACCGCGGGCCCGGGCAGCCCAGCCGAGAAGGCAAACGCTGGAAGCAGAGGGAGTAGCGGGGCGGGGAGGAGGGGGGCGCCCGGCTTTGATCTCCACGGCCGGCCGACAGGGCAAGTCCATTCCAGTGGCGCCCCTGGGCCCTGCCTGTCCCGGAGCGGCCGGGGACTCCCGGCCAACACGCTTGCTCGCAGTCCGCGGGGCTCGCCGGGGTTTTGCCAACCGGCGGCTGACGTCGGCGCGCCCCTGCCGAGCTCTCCTTTTACTACAGCAGGCAGGCGGCTTTGTGGGGCCCCGCCTTCGCGGGTCCCCAACCCCCGCGTGCCCACACCTTGCCGTTTATATAGAATGCGCCGCGGCGTTGATTCGCGGCTCTCTGGGACCTGAGAGTTCTTTGGAAGGAGAGCGCGAGCGAGGGAGCGGGCGAGCTCCGAGGGGGTGTGGGTGTAGGGAGAGAGAGAGAGCAGGTAAGGGCCATCGGTTCCCGCTCCTCCGCGGGCAGGCAACTGGGGCCCCCTTTTTGGCAAAATAATAGGAACCCCAAAATGGATTAAACAGAAAGAAAGGGGCGACCCTCCCCTCCGATTCCCCGCGGGCGAGAAGCTGTGCGGCTCTGCGGTGTAACAGGCTCACACGTTGCTCATCACATGTTCAAACATTTCCCTTTCGGGGAGGCTCGTTATTTTTAAGTGAATATTTTCGTCTTTGTTATGATTTTTTTTAAAACCTTCCTCGGGGTTTTATTTTGATTGAGTTGGCGGCTCGCAGCGGATTGGGAGAGGCGGGCGAAAGCAGCCCGCCAGGACGCGGGCAGCCCACCCAGGCAACTCCCGGCGAGCGGCCCGCGCGGAGCCCGGGGAGGCCGGCGGCGAAGCCGGGGAGTCCCGGCCGCGCCTCTCGGCCGCCCTGGGGGTGGCGAGCGCGGCTCTCCGCGGGCGGGCAGGAGCGGCGGGCGCGGGGCGCGGAGGAAGCGCCGCGCCGCTTTGTCTCTTCACTTCTTGAGCGCGGCGAGCGGCTCCTCCCGCTGCCGGCCGCTTGGGCTCGCGGCGGCGGCGGCGACGGCGGCGGCTCCTCCTTCACCCCTCTCTTTTCCTCCCCACTCTCTCGTAGGCAGCGGCGGCAGCGGCAGCGGTGGGGAAAAGCGGATTCCGCCCCAAGCCACACCGAGGGGAGCTTGCGGTCTCGACTTGCCGCCCTGAGCACTCTCCCAAGTCCGGCCCGCTCGGCGAGGACTTCCGTCTTCTGGGCGAACCTTGTCAAGCAAGCTGGGATCTATGAGTGGAAAGGTGACCAAGCCCAAAGAGGAGAAAGATGCTTCTAAGGGTAAGCCCGCCAGCCGAGTCCGCCTGCTTCCCTTCCCTTGGTTTCCCTCGCCCCCTCGCCCCCTCGCGTGCGCGCCGCCCTCCGGCGGCTCCCTGCCTCCCTCCCGGAGCCTAAGCTGCCCGTGACCTCTGCGACCCCGGGCCACAAAGGGGGGGCCAGGGCCGCTGGGGTGGAGGTCTGGCTTTGTACCACTTTCCCTCCTTCCTCGCGGAATTGTCGCCCCTCGAGTGCCTCCAGCCTCCTCCACTCCCCCTCAGGACGCACGGTGGTGGCGCTGCGGGCAGACGAAGCTGCTGCAGCCCGGAGCGCCGGGAACCGCGCTGTCTGCTACCGGCCGGCAGCCTGTCTGTACGAGTGCATGTGTGTGCGTGTGCGCGAGTGTGCATATGTGTGCTGCGCGGGTGCGACATGGTGACATACTCAGGAATCTGCCCTGCTCTCAGAACCCAAGCTCGAACCCACCTTCAACCCCCTCTCCCCGCCCCCAATGCAAACAAAGAGCCTGGCCGACACACAGAACCCCTCCCCCCAGGCTCCTTTCCCACTCACACCCCCTAAACCCAAACTCCCTAGCCACTCTACCCCTCGGGGAAGGCAGGAGCTTGTACCCCTCGATACGCCGCGTGCAAAAGTGAGCAATCCCAGTGCCCCGGCGCCGCCCGCGCTGCGCCTCAGCAGCGAAGCCTTGCCAAACCCCGGGAGAACAAAGGCTGCTGTCCCCTTGCCACTAGTGTCCAGCGGGAGTGGGCCTCCGCGGGAGGGGGCAGTCCCCTCCCTCCACTTGCAGGGGTTCAGCCATCTGGCCCGGGGCGCCAGACCACTGGTCCCCCGGAGTGCGCGTGTCGGGCTGGGGCCTCCCACCGGCGGGTTGGGGAGGCGCAGCAGAGAGGGACTCAGGCTGAAGAGAACTCAGCCGAAGGAAGGGGCGTCCCCCGCCCCTCTCCAATCCCAACCGTTGCTTTTCTGAGGACTGGGATTAGCTCCCGAATGCGAATTGGAGACAGCAGCCTTGGAGACAGGGGTGCTGAGAGAGGCACAGAAAGGGGGTGTGGAAGTGCAATGGGGAACTGCAGGTGTCTTAGGTGCAAATGTCCGGAATGGCCACAGAGCAGAGATGCTGGATTGGGCTGGACTAGCCCTGGGAGCCCCACACACACTGAATCGCAGTGACTCACACCCAGTCCACACTGTAGAAGTGGGGCTGTACCGGGGGTAGACCCAGCTTTCGTTCATGGGGGCCCCAGTTCCTCCCTGAGCCCTCGGGGCCCCCTTTCTCCCACTCCTTTCCCTATTCCTTTCTGTGGTCTCCTCCTTCTCGCCTCTCCCCATCTCTCAGAGCTTTCTTTCCCGGGAGATTCTAGGGCAACGCCAGCCCTCCCCCGCGGAAAGTTGTCAAAGTCTTCAGCTCAGGGCCTTTATCCTTATTTCTAAATGGAGCTGTTTCTTTTCCAACTAGGCAAAGGGGTGAGGAAAGGCTTGGAAAGTTTGTGGGGGTTAGATCTGTTGTCCTAAACGTCGGTGGTGCCATGGGCCTGGCTCAAGGCTAGAATTCAATCCCACCTGAAAGAGTAACTTTGGAAAGTAGAACTGCTGTTAGATGTTTCCAGGGCTGTCCTAATTGTGAAGAGTCTCAAACATTCATTCATACAATAAAGGAACATGACTTCAGGATTGTTAAGAGGTTTTGGTTTCCACTGAGGGCCCAGAGAGGTAAATGCAATAGAAGATTGTAGCACCAAATTGATCTAGGGAATTTATTCCCTTTTGGAATCTGGGAGTATATTGAGTATATCAAGTTTGTTTCTGGAACTTTGGTTCCTCATTTCCATCAGGTGGTAACCTAAGGTTTATTTCCGGCTACCTTCCGGGACCCTGAAACCAAATTCATTCATAGAAAATGAGTTGCTGTTTTAGGAATATAATTCACAATTGTCCAAATGGACTAACACATCTGGAAACAGGACAGCTTTCTATAAGTCAAGAATGAAAATTTTTACTAGGCGTATGTCATAACATTTTCTTATGTTGACTCACTTACCACAGTTGAAACCGCATACCTCTGTAGGAATTGGGTAATTAGCACTTGGAATTATGGTTGTAATTAGAATAAATTAGAGTAATTTTATAAGGCAACTTTTAAGAAGGGAGTTTACTTTCCTGAAGAGATGGGGAGCTTATGGCTGCTAAGAGCAAGATTGCCATTTCAGCCTCTCTGTTGGTTGTTAAATTTAATAATTCAAAATAGTGAATACATAGTAGTCATTAGTATATTCTCCTTTTAAGTATGTGAAAAGTCTTGTATGACTAAATTTTAAAGACTAGTTTTTATGTTAAAAATGAAAGATACGAGGTCTACTAATCTTTTTGGCCAATAAAGTTTATTGATGTTGACCATATTTATGAAGAGGTTTTATTATTTACACATTCCCTATATATAGGTCATCTTTGAATATTTTAAGCTAAGAAACTCATTAGCATATCATTTGTAACATAGCAAGATACAGGATCAAACATTTAATAGATACTTTGAATATACACACATTTAATTTTGAATAATGATGTGACAAATGATTGAATCAAGTCAAATAATTTAGAAACAGTTTGAATGAATTTCATAATCTGTTTTCAGAGCCTACCACTTGTTTAAATTCAGCCTCCCACCCCATGAGTTGGGGCTCATGCCCACAGCCTATCATAACTGCATAGAGGATTACTATAGAGTACAGTGTTTCTAGAGTTTTTAAAGCACAAGTAGTAGGTCATCAGTAAGTTATTTTGTGCTGCTGAATGAAATACGGCTTTAAGAGCATATATATTGCTGATGGTCTTTCTAATGACATTTTCTTCAGCTCATTGAGGTTAAGACCAGTGATGGACACTGATCTTTTTGATAACCTTTTCAATAATGTAGCCAGACAAGGTAGGCTGTTCTCTCTGGGAGGGGCATGGGAATCTTAATTCTGTTTGAAACTATCAAAAAGGCCTCTTGTACACCTAGTTACCTTTTATGTATTATATTTATGCTTTGCATATACTTTAAGATTGGAAGATGTGCATATAGTTTGGGTCATGCAGCTCTTGAAACAGAGGATCTATTTCCATTTCAGAGAAGAAGAAAACATAACATTTGTTTGTTCAAGCAGATACTTGCTTAGCTTTGACTAACTCTTCTCTACTTCGTCACATAAGATCTTTTCAGCAGTCCTCTGTTGGAAAAGCACTCAGTTAAGGCTGTGTCCGGTTTACTGCAACTGTGTTCCTGAGGCATCAGAAAACTTGTAGCCTGCTACAGATAAAACCAAATCTTTTTTGAATTAAGTAAAAGTGCTAGCCAATTCTCCATTTCAAAACCATTGTTTGATTTGTAGCTACATGTTTGGAGTTGGGTGTACTTTTCCTTGTGCTTAGCCTTACAGCCACCATATCGAGGCAAGTTTCAAGGGCAGGTGGGCTGTGGGTTCTCTTGGCGAGGCAGCACTAGGGTCAGGCTGGGTTCATGCTGGCTGCTGGATGATAGAGGACAATTCCATGCATAGTCCAAGAAGCCAGCCACTTGCACAGCTGCTGCTGTAATGGATTGTGGTGCCCACATGCATTTATGGCCACAGCTCCTTTTTTGTTCACTTCTCACCCTTTTCCAATAATCTCTCTACTTTACCCCACCTAAGAAGGACAGGGCACTGTAGTCAGGCAGCCAGCAAATCAAGGCTTGAGTCCTGAATGCCTTCCAAAAGATCATCTTGGTCTTGGTGGTTTACTATAATAGACTCTGTCAAGTGTCTTTCTCAGGCTTGAGCCAGGCAAAGCAGGTGTTTAGAGGTATTTTACTGACAAGAATGTGTGACGTTGGTGACCTCTTATTAAAAAGTAACAATCATAATCCATTACTCATGTAGGAACTTGTTTTTTCACTTTGTCATCATGGACCCATGGTTTTATGTACAGTGTCACAAACCACATAGTCTCTTCTGTGCTGAAGGTGGTGATCATAGCCTTGGTGAGGAGGTGTGGCCAGGGAGATCTCTAATCAGAAATGTTAGTCTGTTCATGGGGATAGATGCAGAAGATGGACTCACAATGTCCCCAAATCCTCTTCATTATTATTTATAGTGGCATGTAGTGTCTTTATTGATAGAGGCTGAAGCTAGAGGAAGTTGAGGCATGGCTTAGGGGTACTGTATCTTTTCCCTAACTTAGTACTCCTTCCTCTATGTTGCTTTTGAGTACAGTGCAAATCATTAAAAGGAGTTAGGATGCATCCTAGGGCTGGAGATGTGGGTGAGGTTGGAGTGGGAATGGATGTTGGATTGGGGCCTGGGTGAGAAGCAGAAAGTGAGCTGTGTGGTAAAGGAAGGAGTTGAGGTCCATGCCCGCAGCAGGAAGATGTATGGTGGCCTGGAGGACAGGGTTAGGACTGGGGAGAGAATTGGAATCAGTGTTTAGGTGATAAGCCAGAGGGCCAATTTGTGAGGCAGTGAGTAAGAAGATGAAACTGTTAACGTTCCAGGTCTCTTTGCAGCTGTGCTGTTTTATGTCCAAATCAACTCCTCATTCTGGGAATTACAATCAACACAGAGCAACCGGAATGTGTTGCAGCTCTTCAAATTTATCCAATAAAAAGGCTTTCTAGTGTCTGCTTCATTATGACTTATATTTTTGGAGTTGAGAAATTTGAAAGGAATGGAAAATAATTGCCAAGATTAAACAGTTCAAGGGAAAAAAAACACATGAATTAAAGTACAGTGGGTGGAGGGGATCCTGTATGTCTATTACCTTGCTCAGCTTACGTTATTTTTGAAACGTGAAGATTAGGCACATAATATGGCTTTAGCAATTAGTACAGAGTACACACGTCTGCATAACTCATTTTCTGCAGTTACCAATTTATGTTTCCTTACCTGGAAGACACATCATCACTGAGATTTATCAGCATAGGCTGAGGAGTGGATTCCAGGCTCGTTGTCCTGTGTAACATGGTTCATCTTAGTCAGCCTTCATCAACTTGAAATGTAGGTTATCTATTTGTGATATACCAATTCTTCAAACTCAGTCGAATCTTATTTCTGACATTTTTTAACTTGCCATTTTATCACTTCGTTGAATGTCATACCTTGAAACATTTCCTACGGGGTGTGGATTTCCAGGTAAGTGCA
Organism: Propithecus coquereli; assembly: GCF_000956105.1. Classification (NCBI taxonomy): domain Eukaryota; kingdom Metazoa; phylum Chordata; class Mammalia; order Primates; family Indriidae; genus Propithecus; species Propithecus coquereli. The sequence goes on from NW_012156284.1 coordinate 9,454,014, forward strand.
CTAATGTCCTAAAGAAAGTGAAACAACATGTAGTAGTGTTATGACCACCACTCCGGCCCTCAGGTCCAATTTCTTCTTGAATTGGATGGCCATTTTTTTCCTCTAAAGCAGTGTTTTCCAGGGTACTAACTCTGAAAATGGAGGTTTTATATTAGAAAAGAGATAAATTCTTGATTCTTGGGGCACAATGGAAACATGAAGGACTATTTTATTATGGGATCTGGGTTGTAATAAGCATTAAGCCTAAATTACAATTACTGTATGTTGAGATTGCTGTAAAGCAGTTCTCATGGCCTACTCTTGTCTCAGCCCTTTGAAATTACTTTTAGCATTGATTTGTAAATGGAAATAGTATTAGTGTCACTGGCTAATGACCTTCCCTATGGGCAAAGGGCAGAGGGAGTAGGTGTCCTTGCTGATTCTTTTAAATCTGGTAGCACTCTTGGCTTCTGTTGGTGTGCAGTTGTGGTTGACATTCTAGGGAGTATAGTAGGGCTGGCCTGAGCTAAGTGGCTTGCTTGGCCTGCCTCCAGAGGCATCAGATTTGGTGTAGACAATCACTATTTGGCCCAAAGGAATTCATAGTTGTACATATCTGCCCTTCTTTCTCGATCCTGTATATAAGGCCAGGGAAGAAAAAAAAATTCTTCTGGTTAAAGGCAGTCCTGGTCAGAGATTGAATTAGAAAAAAGTTAAATTTTTAAAAATAGTACAAACCCTATTTCCTTTTTTTCTAATTGAAGATTACCTACAGTAACATGCACAAATCTTAAGTGTGCATCGCGATGATTTTTTACAAATGTTTACACCCATGTAATCAACACTAAAGTCAAGACATAGAATATTTTTGTCACCCCAGGAAGTTCTTTCATGCCCCTTTCTAGTCATTCTCCCCTCAAAGGCAACTACTATTTTGATTTCTATCATCATCTATTAGTTTTGCCTGTATGTACTCTTTGGTTTCTAACACACCTAGCTACCTCCCCTTCCAGCACGCTTCCTTCCCTTGTTGTTACCCATTCTTTTTGTGTCGTCCTCTGGTTTCTTGGAAGACCCCCACCCTGCCCCACACTAGGACACTCATTAGGGTCTTATACCTGGTTGGGCTACTTAGGAGTAGTTGTTGAATGACCTGGGCAAGGTAGGTAATCACTTTAAGCAGTGGTATGTTTTATTCATCATTTAATAATGATAACAATAATGAACACTGATGTCATTATTATTGTAAGCTTCTAAATTATTGAGCACTTACTATTTACTATGCAAACATTATTTTTTACATATATCTTAGTTAATCCTCATGATAGCCAAATAAAGAACAGTAGCTATTAATGCATATGGACTTTAGAGATGAGAAAATTTAAGTTCATAGAGATTGTGTAGCTTGGATGAGGTCACACAGCTAATGGTTTGCAAATTACTAGCACAGTACTTGGCCCCGTAGTTATCAATACATGATTGTCAAATGCAAGTGCAGTGCACCTACCAAAACTCATTGGTCCTATGCTTTGCTCACTTCCTGTTTTGTTGTCATATCGGAAGGCAGTGTGATAGAGAAAGGCTTTGTCAGAGCCTCTTGGTGGCTTAATCTGATAGATACCTGGGGATATTTACATTTTACCCAAGTATTGCTGGATGCAGGACTTTCACTCAAAGGAATTAATCATCAATGGTTGACTATCTAACACCTACGTAAGTTGGGGAAGTGATTTGGGTTGGGGTCCTAAAAATAATAGTATTTTCTAAGCACTGACTATATGCCAGGGATTTGACATGAAATATCTCATGAAATCTTTGTAACAATTTATGGAGGGTAGATAGCCATAGTATTCCCATTTGGCAGATGAGGAAACTGAGTCTCAGAGACTAGGGCTATCCCGAGGTCATTCAGCCAGCAAGATGGGTGGAGTGAGGATTTGAGCCAGATTTGATTGATTCCAGGTCTACCTCCTAACCACTAACTACTATGTTATACTGCCTCCCTAGGCAGCACAGTTGATTCTTTTTTAATCCAGGTTTGCACAAAGTAAAAAATTACTTTCATTCACTCAAATGGACATAATTAGGAAGAATGCGTCTATACAAATGCATGGTTGCTCCAGGGCTATTGTCTTTGTTCAGCTGAACAAATCTCTAAACATTTCTTGGGTGGCTTTTCTATACCAGGCATTGTGCTGAACCTTGGCATACAGAGATGAAAGAAACCCCATGCTATCAGAGTGCCCTTTCTTTTCCCCTTTGGCCTTGGACATTCTGGCTTTTCATTTTCCAATGTACATCTCGCCTCACTTGGCCATTCTCTTGAACCATCGCTACAGGACATTGGCCAGGTGATTGCAGCCTTCATGATTTAATCATTTGTCAGTTTGAAAATAATGGTACTGTTTTCCAGAATTGTATCTGAAAGCTTGTTTCACCGGTGTTTTCAAGATTACACTTCCTCTTAATTCACTGTTGAGTAAAAACCACTTGTTCATTTTATTTTTCATAACGTGGCATATGCGTTTAGCCTGTCTCTCATCAGAATCATATGTCTCATTTCCCTTCTCTGCTCTGCCTTTCTCTCAAGCCTACCCTGTTCTCCCTTCCTCTCTCCCTCTCTCCCTTCGTCCTCCCTCCCTTTCTTGTCAACAGATGTCAGTGGCTTTTATTAACCGAATGAGGTTCCTTAGAGTGTGCTGGGCTCATTGGAGGATTCTCATTTCTGGGTTTTCCTCCTTTGATACCCATATTAACTGCAGTGAAAGAAATGCCCCCTGCCCAAAGTGTAGCTCCATGGAAGAGGCTTTTCACTACTTATGTAACTCATTTTAAATGGGAAAATAAAAAAGTGCGAGCTTTATTTTTTATACTATTTATGCTGCCTTCAGTTAGATAATATTTCCAAAAATACATCTTGTTAACAGAGACACACGCCTTGAACGAGCATATTAATTATAGTTCTCAAAGTTGGGAATCATTTAGTGTTTCTCTGTGCTGCAGAATCTATGTTTAACAGCCGTAATTAACGGTGACGGGTCTATTGCATAGCTATAGGTAAGTTTAATAACAAACACGAAACCCAGTTCTCAAAACTCTCTTCAAATAATGTAGGTAGCATTTGTACTGCTCTGAAACTGAGGGTTAGTAAACAGCTAGAGTTCTTAAAATATTTATCTTGCTGTTAAAAGTAGAAGTAAACAACCTAAAGAAGGCAGGCTGAGTGCAGTTCTTGAATATGCCCATAGATATTTTCAGAATCTTCTTTCAACCATGACTTTAAAAGTATTGGAATTGACCTGCTTATTTTGGCTTTGATTCTCTATGTGTATGCTTGCCTCTCCCCTTGGGGGGTGGTTATTGAACATTAAGTCTTCCGAGAGCTCTTGAATTTGCGAGGGGTTTTCGGAGCTCTGGTAATGATGCGAGCCATTCTCTGGAAACAGGGCAGGGTGCTCCTAGATGCTCTCATTCCAGGGAGCATTTGTTTTCCGAGTAGCTGGGAACCGGACGATCGCGCTGAACGGTCTGGTCAACCAGCGTCCCTCAGTCGCCGCGAATCTGGCAGGCGGGTTTATTACAAACCTTAGTGTGCTCATTAACCTCGTGATGTGGCAGCTGCCTAAAAAAGAAACACGGAAAAGTTGTGTCACCGAAGGTGAAACTTGGCGAATAGCTGCTCGGCCGGGCGTGACAAAGCTCCTTCCGGGCGGCGGCGGCGGCGGTGGGCAGCGGGGGTTTTGCCCGCTTGCCCTCGGTGCCCACAGCCTGGCCGGCTCCCGTGGAGGCGCCGCAAAGGGAGCCATAGCCCGGGCCAGGGCGCCAGGGCAGGCGTTGCGGGCGGCTGCAGGCGGGGGGAGAGTTTGGACGCCCTGGTGCAGCCCGCGGCCTCACAGTCTAGACCGCGGGCGCTTTGCCGGTGGGAGGCAGCGGTAACATGGTGGCGGCTAGAGCAGCGCTGGGGGTGGCTGGGCGGGGTCGAGGGAGGCGCCCTCTCCCCCTTCACACCTATCCAGGCCGTCCTTGCTGTCCTATTGCTGTCCTACACCCTACTCACCCGCTGGATGCCTCAAAGGCAGACGCAGAAGGCCAAGATTGCAATCAGAGCCTTGAAGTCAGTCAGGGCTTGGCCAACACAAGAGCTTTTGCTTTCTCTGTCTTCTAGTTAATGCTAATTCGATTTTAGCTATTCAAAAACCCGAGGATGCATCTTGAGCAGTTTTGAATTTGTTTGCGTGTTTTCATATTGCATTGCCTTTTCAGATTACAAAATAACGCACGTTTACCAGGGACTATTTGGAATATCATAAAAGCATAGAGAAGAAAATATCACCCAAGTTTCCACTCCCCAGTTAACTTTTTGAGGTTTTCATCCCGGTGTTTGTTCTCTGCATATTATAATACACACATAGACATGGATGATTATTTTTAAGTATGTATGTGAGATCATGCAGAATCTACTATAACTGCTCTTTTTTTCAACATGTTATAATGTTATTTTATGTCATTAAATAATCTGCACCATCATTCTTAGTGTGTATACTGGGTACGGAATTGGGGGTGACAAAGGAGAGGTGGTGATTTTGTGCCTGGAGTGTGAAAGGTTTTTTTGCACCTTCTTGAGATCCTTCTCATTGGACTCCACAAGCACTACTGGTATTTTATAGAAGTACATATATGAATATGCACATATATGGGGCTACATATATGCATGTATACATATGTAAATACAAAATTAAATACATGTAGACAGCTATCCATAGGTCTAAATGAATACACAACAAATATGCTTAGAATAAATCCTGAAAGAATATACACCAAAAGGAATATCTGGGTGGGTGGCTCATGGATGCTTATAGTTTTTAATCGTATTTTCTATTTTTCTCTACAGTGGACATATATAATTATATTAATGATATAATAACAAATAATATAAATAAAATATTGCTTATTATCTTCAAACTGACTTTTCTGCTCCAGCTCCCATCATTCTTTGTTATGGAATGCCCTTCTTATTATTTCTACATTTTATGATCCTTCAAGTCCAAGCTTAACCTACATCCTCCAGGAAGCCCTTCTTCTACCCTCCCAGCAGGGCTTACTGCCTGTACTGGGCTTCTGGGTCACCCGTCTGGCAATCACTATGGGCTTACTTTGGGTATATCTTGTGTTTAACTTTTCACCTGCTTATGTCTTATCACCCTGACTAGACTGTAATGTCAAGGGTCCCTTTCACAAAACAGGTGCTTGATAAATGTGTTACTTACTGACAGGGCTCAGCATTCCTCCTAGGTTTCTTTAAATGTTCCTGTATCTTTGAAACTGTACCAAAAGCCCTTAGAATGACAGCAACCATCTAGGTGGATTTAATATTACTAATTTAATTTGGGATATCATTGCTATTCCACAATGGGCCATCTTCCACATAAAAATGGCTACATGGCTAAAAGCATGGATTTTAGAGACTTGGATTCACATCTAAGTTCCTTTACTTATTTGCTGAATGATCTTGGTCAAATAACTTTCTAAGCCTCAGTTACACCAAAATGAAGATGATTATATTGATCTCACATGATTATTTTAAGGATTAAATGGGATAATATATGGAAAGCATCAAAGATCATGCCAGCTACATAGAACTTGGTCAATGCTGACACTGATAATATTACTGAAATAGTAGTGATTTTCATATTGGTTATTCAAGTTAGAAGATTCTTGTTAGAGGGCTTTTTGATGATAGAAACAAGTCTATAGATTCACACATCTGTCTGATAGTCATACCCCAATTTAAGGGATTTCAGTTATTCTAATTCACATGTTAATTAATGCATCCACTGATTTACTCAATAAATATTTATTGAACCTTCTATGTGCCAGCTGCTGCTTTAGACACTGAGAATACAGCAATGAGCAGAACACATAACTATCCCTGCCTTCATGAAGTTCATATTTTACAAGTTTACTTCAGGGAAACAGACTTTCAGTGCAGGAAGAACTTCGCTCCATGCTGGTGGTACGTCAAGCAGTTAGTGATCTGGTGCCCATCACAGCCATCGAGACCCTGGCCAGGCCAAACTACCAATGAGGTGACCTGGATGGAGTCAGATATGGGTTGTTAATCTGTGGTTCAGGGACCACTAAAGTTGTAGTTCCTGAACCTGCTTGGGCATCAGCATCACATCCCACCAGATATATCCCACCATGAGAATTTGATTCAGTAGATCTGGGTATGAGGCTTAGGAAGCCATATTTTTTGCTAAGCTCCTTAAGTGGTTCTAATGCACAGCTGGTTTAGGGACCTGCTGCTGCTGCTGAGCAGTGTTTCTCAAGCTTGCCTAAAGTTAAGAATCACCTGTAGGGTTTGTTTAAAAAAAAAAAAAAGAACACAACATTCCTCCTGATCTATTGAATCAGAACTTTAGGAAGAGAGCCTGGTAATCTGAATTGTAAACAGTGTCCTGGTTTTTCTTATCATTAGGCAAGTCGGGGAAACATTGTCCCAGAGATAATCACAGGACCCCTGGAAATTATGTGTAAATGTGCATTTTTCGGGTGAGCAGGCTCCATGGCTTTCGACAAGATTCTCAAAGTGGACAGTGACTCCAAAAATGTTACATGAAGTAGAGCCCTGAAATCTAGGCCCAGCATTGTTGTCATCTGTGTGTTTTTGGTTTTCAGTTTCCTCGTGGGTTGAATTAACCTTAAAGATCCTCCCCATCTGAGGCCTCTTCTACATGCAAATGTTCTGCTCGGAAGCCTCCTTTCTCTCCTTTTGCTCCTCTTTTCTGTGATTGCCAATCTTGCCTCCATTATTCCTCTTGCTGGCCTCTGGTTAGGAGAAAATGGGGAAGAAAGAAAATTTCAAAGCCTGGGCCTCTCCAGAGAGGGAAGGGCTTGGAGGGAGCTTTGGGCATGCCATTCAGAGATGGCAATCCCAGCACAGCTGTTAGCATGGCAGAGGTCAATGCCAAATATTTTGACCCTTATGGTGGCTTGAACCTCAGTGGATCTTAACGTGGTGGGATAAGGGGTTGGGAATGGGATTCTAAGGTATTCCTCTGCCAGTCCAGAGCAGGATGATGTGGGATGGGCAAGGTAATTCTCCTTCTGCTTGGACATCACTTTTCCTGCCTGTATCTGGCAGTGGGTGGGGGTGGGAGGTGGGAGCAGGAGTGTGAGGACTGAGCCAGGCCTAGGTGCACCTTCACCTCTTCTCATCCTCCAGGTCCCAAGCCGTGTCCCTGTAATTAGTTCATGACCAATCAAATACATTGACCTATTACTGCTAGTTACTTGGAGTTATAAATGGTTTTTATTTCCTCTGTGGAATTTGGGGTTCAGGCTGTATAGGATGACCTGATTTGTATCACAAGAGCCTTTGGGACTTTGACAGATTTCACCATTTAAAAAACAGCCAGCTTCCTCCCTCCACCCCATTGGACATAAAAGCAACCTTTGAATTTATGGCACAAAGAGCATGTCTTTAAAGGGCAGCATGCACAAAAAGGGAGGAAAAGGAAGTAAGGCAGTTCATCTTCTTTTCTGAGGCCATTGTCTCTGGACAAGTGACAAAACTGAATACCTTGAAAAATCTTGTATTGATTTTTAGTGCAGAGGCATCTCTGTAGGATCTGAAAACCCTGGTAGAAGATAATAAACTTGTTCCCTGGCCTCTGAGCCAGAGTTTAGTTGCTTCGCTTACATGGCTGGCAGAAATGAGAGTAGTTGCTCTGCTGACAGTGAGATTTGGTCCAGGATGGATCTCTCTTGGTCGTATTGTATATAGGTGAGGCTCAGTTTATGAAAACCTTACAGATACAAATTGGACTCAAATGGTGAAAGGGGAGGTAGTTATAATATTGGAAGAGTTATTGTTTCATGGAGAGTTTTTCTTTTAATAGCATCATCTTTAGTGTACCTACATGTTTCTTTAGGGATCAGGACTACTTGATTAAAAAGAAAGAAATAAAAGCCAAGCCTAGAGGCCTCTTGTTGAAGCATTTGAGTTTCCTGCAATTCTAATTAGAAACTGTTGCTTGAAGTAACTGTTTTTGCTTCCCAGATTCTTCTTATTAAAATTTTAATTATTTAAAATTTTTTATTGTGATAAAATATACTACGTAAAATTGACCATTTGATCCATTTTTAAGTGTCTAGTTCTGTGGCTTTAAGTATATTCATGTTGTTCTGCAGCCATTGTCACCATATTCCCCAGATTCTTAATAATAGATTGTAATGGCTGGAAGGGACCTTAATCATTATTTGGTCCAATCTTCCCATTACAGAGAAGAGGAATCAGGCCCACAGAGAGGCAGTGACCCGCCTAAGGTCGTAAAGCAAGTTAATGGCAGGGGCCTAGCCCAGTGCATTTGTATGTTGACACTGTGACAGATTCAGGCAGGTGGCCCCCTCTACTGATGGCAGAATAAAAGATTGGTTTAAATATTTAGAATTTTTTTCTTTTTTCTTTTATCAAGCAAGCACCCAATCATTACGGTTTGGAGCCAAAAGGCCCTTCAGACACCATCTAGTCCAAATTCTTTATTTAAAATATTGGCTGTATTTGCTATTTCTTAATCCAAGTTGAACTGCAAAAAGATACTAACATTCTAATTTCTAAAATACAGGAGAATTCTCCTCCAGCCTTCCTTCCACCGACCCCATGACATTCCGTGGTTGAAACCAGGTCCTTTGTGGGTGGCTGTTATTAATAAGCTTTCCTTGGGATGTTTACAATAACTGCAGTGACCTAAATAAGTTTGCTTGTATTGTTTTTTTTCCCCACAAAGACAAGAACAGGTTTTAAGAGTATGTTCATCTCTTCTCGTACCTGACTAAAAGAACTGAAGCATTGCATTTTTTTCTTATTTATGTATTAGGTGAGGAAACCTTCATTAGATAGAGTACAGAATTTCTACACAGATTACACATTTGGGGCCTTTGGGTACCACAGCCATGTTTTTTTGGAGTCGAGTTTCATGACAATATACCACATAGCACTGTAGCATGATCCTTCTTTAAAATTTTATTTTTATTTTTAATTGTGGTAAAATACATACAACATAAAATTTACTATCTTAACCATTTTTAAGCATATAGGTCAGCAGTGTTAAGTATTTTCACATTGTTTTGTAATCAGTCTTCAGAACTTTTTTATCTTTCAAAACTGAAACTCTATAGCTGTTAAACAACTTCCCATTTCCTGCTCCCCCACTCCCTGGTAACCACCATTCCATTTTCTGTTTCTATGGGTTTGACTACTTTAAATATCTTATATAAGTGGAACAATACAGTATTTGTCGTTTTGTGACATTAGCATAATGCTCTCGAGGTTCATCTATATTGTAGCACGTGTCAGAATTTCCTTCTTTTTTAATGCTGAATAATATTTCATTGTATGGATAGACCACATTTGGTTTATCCAGTCATCCATGGAAGGACATTTGGGTTGCTTTCACCTTTTGGCTATAATGAATAATGCTGCTATGAACATGGGTGTAGATCTTTTTTTAATTGAAGGGAGAAGTGGTTTTAACATACTCGGCTTGTTTCTTCAATTTTTAGTCTTAGGTTATCAAAATAACATAGTGAATAAAATGAACAAAGAACCCAAATTGTCAGGGACCTGGAGTATTGAGGTGCCAATACAAATGATTACATGTTTGCGAACCATGAGAAGAGAGAATAGGACTTTTCTGGGCCCTCTTAGGTCTATTTATTGTTTATGTTTACTTTTGTACAGTGATTTTTTGGTAGGAAAATGTACTTTCTCTTGTGATACCCTCCATGACGCTTTATCCCTGCACTTGGAGTGGATTGTGCCTTCCTATGCCCTTTCACATATATTTCCATTTTCCTTTGTATGTCTCTCCCACTGCATTGTAAACTTTTTGAGCTCAGGGACCCTGTCATTCATTTCTGGATTCCCAGTACTTAGAACAGAGCCTGACCCATCAAGTAAATGCAATAAATACTTGTTTGAGTAGAAATTCAACTCATTTTGTCACTTGGAAAAAAATTAACTTCCTAGTTAGTCTTGGAACAAATTGACATTTGTTTTTATTTCCTTCTTCTGTGTGTAAGACATGGCTCATGTTTAGAAGCACAGATTAAGCTTAAAAGTATGTAGCAATTAGATTTTTTTTCTGAACTTTTTGTGGGGAGTGGGAGAAACATTTGTTGAATATTTAGCATTAAATGGAAGAAATATCCAAGCCTTGACTTTAGTTTTGATTTGGGTAGGTCCCTCTGATATTTCCACTGTCCATTCTCTCCTCCCAGCCAACTCTGAAGATGCTGTGCATAAGAAGTATTGTGTGTGGCTTTGGGTTGTGCAGCTAGTGCTGTATTTGTATCAGGGCACAGACTTCCCACTCTATGTATTGGCTCCTAAGCCTTGTTTTTCATGCCCCCTACCTTCTTCTGAACCCTCTCCAACATCTTTATAAGTTTCCAGAAATAGAAATCTCCCAAAGTGGGCTCTGGTTTCTAAGAAAGGTTCTAGCAATGTTTAATGTATATTTTCCCCCATTGGTGGGCAGAAAGCATGAAGTTACATTTATTTTTAGGTGATAGACAACACTTTTGAGACATATACCTGAGAATCTATACTCCATTCATTCAAAGAGCATCGACCATATGGCAGATTCTGTGCCAGGCACTGTGGAAACATTGATGAGGAAGAGTCCCTGTTCTTGCTCTTACGGAGCTGACAGTGGGAGAAATAAATAAGGAAGCAGCGCCCTGACTGGGGAGCACAAAGAGCTAGGGAAGCTCATAGGAAAGGGAGCTGACATAGTTGGGTGGTGGTAGCAGTGGTATCATTAAACTTGACACCTGAAGGATGAGTAACAGTTTGTCAGCTGACGAGGAGGAACAAAAGTGCTCTGGAAAGTGGGAACAGCACACATAAAGGCTGGGAGATGAGCAAGAACATGGCTTACTTAGAGGGCTGATGGAAGTTCATTATTCCTAGAGGAGTGAGTCACCTTAGTTACATGGATAGTCCCTGGATATGCTGAATTATGCCACTCTCATTTCAGTGGAAAGTCTCATTGATTCCTATTTTAAAGCAGGTATATGGAAAGTACCATTTTTTCCATGCATTAACAAGGAGGTTTCCAAATAAGAAGAAATATATGGAGAGAAAAGCAGACTCAATGATAACTTAATGCACTTGTTTAAATGCCAGCTGTGAACAAAACCTCAGGATGCTATCATTTTCAATGAATAAAACTCATTAGATTTTAAGTAGAAGCCTGTTTTTTTTTCCTGCTAGGATTAGAGGCCTTGGAGTTTTGTCGATTGTGAGCTCCATGATCAGAAATCCATATATGTGTCTGCAACCATGATTTTCTTTTATTGGTAACAGGAATGAGGGATGGCTTCTTAGCTATTTAGAGTATTGATTGTTTAGTAATAAGACACAACCAATCTAGAATGCAGCTTAATCAACTTTGTACAAAACTACATAGTTATATGGCTACTGTTAGTAGGTCATGAATTTTTATCAAGTCTGAAAGACCATTGATATTTAACAGATAATACCATTCTTGACAGCATGGGGTGTAGTCAGGCAGAACACAACTCATTTCTGACTTCAAGTTATATAACTTATGTTTACTTTCAGCTTTGACTTCAGCAGTAGCATGAAAGTAAATGTACTTTCAAAAATAATACCCAGACGTTGCCACACAGAAATTTCAGGATAGTTCCTTTCATATCACTTATTCATTTAATGAACATGCATTGGGTGCTACCTTTGTACCAGGCTTGATTCTAGATGTTGGTAAAAGGTCACTAAGCTATCGATTGTCCCTGCCCTTGAAGGGCTCACAGTCTAGTGGGAAAAACAGACAAGGAAATATTAATAGTTGATTGGGACAAACACAGTGTGACCAGTGCTATAATAGGGGACACCCCAGAAACTGTGCAAGCTCAGAGGAGGGCAGATAACTCAGCCTTGAAGGGTCAGGGAAGGGTACCTGAGGAGAGAAATCAGCTGGGATCAGAAAAGTGAATTAGGACCTGGTCTGGCAAAGAAGAAGCAGAAGAGAGTTTGGGAGAAAAATAGCACATCTGAAGACAAAGAAGTGAGATGAATGGAGGGAAGGAAAGGAGAGAGAAAGAAAAAGAGGGAGAGGGAGAGGGAGGGGATTTGGAATGTAGATATAAATGTCAACAACTGCATGACATGCATTATGGCTAGAGAGGCATGAGGTGCACCTGCAGAGGTAGGCAGGGGCTGGCACACAAAGGCATCAAAGGCTTTGTCTATCAGGATGAGGAGTTTAGATTTCATTTCAAATGCACTGGGAAGCCTTTGGAGGGTTTCATCACGGCAAGCCTAATGTACATTTTTAAAAATGTCTGTCTGGCTAGGAAGGCAGTGATAAGGCTGATGTGGTCCAGGCAGTGGTCCAGGTTGAGACTTGGTAGGGTAGGAATGAAGATAAACGGTGTCTAAATATTTGAGAGCACTATTCAGGGCTTTGGGGAGGTTGGATTTAGTGCCAATAATAACATGAATGGTACATTGACATCTCATTTAATTAAGGGGGAGAGAGAGGTCAAGAATGATGATTCTTATGTTTCTGGAATTCAGTCCCATCTCTCTAGCACTTATAAACTGTGTGATTGGGCAGCATGACTTCTCCTCTGCATCTCCTTTTCTTCATTTCTTACGTTTCCCCACTCTGATTCCAAGCTAATTTTCAATGGTGATTCATAATGACCCTAATATCCTTTACTTCTAAGGTACGTAGCAAACCCTCCATAAATATTGGTCAAATAAATGAACTGGCATTGTGCAGATACATTCTTATGCAGGTACATTTCCTGGTTAGGTATAGATTAGCATATTTAGTCTTTCTTATCTGGAGCTTACTGCTGGGAATATGTTTTCAAATGAGGACTAAACTAGTCAAAAGTGGAAATAAAACCTTAGAGTCAGTGTGGTATAATGGTCCCCCTTATTGGACTGGCACTTAAGAACTCAGAGTTTTCCCCCCTACTTTGCTATTATCTTGCCTTTATTTAATGTGACAGAAAATCACTTAAGTGCTTTATATCAATATTATCATTTGTAAAATGTGGATGATAATGACAGATCCTGACCTAAGTTTTAGGGGTGCTATTATTAACAAGATAATAGCTTTTAATCATTTGGTATTTATAATAGACCTTTCCCCTAAGAACTTCCAGGTGTTGTCATTGGAAGTGGCATAAGGCAGAGGAACAGAAGCCTCTGAGGAGCTTTTGTGGAGAATCTATGTCCTGACTCTATCCCACACTTATTGCAGTTGGGAGTATGGGCTGGACACACACAGTGGACTCCCACTGTCTAGGGGCTTCTTCTCTGCTCTCTCTAGGGAAGAGAACCCACTCTACATAGTCTTGTGCAACATGGTCTTCTCTTGTTTCAGAAACACTAAATGTAAAAGCTAAAACTACAACTGGTAAGAACCCAATCCTAGCAAAGGGGAAATGTACAGGGATTGGTACTGGTGTTGACGAAGGCTAGATTCTAAGGTCAACACTGCAGAGGCACACTGATTTGCAATCATTGCATCAGGGGTTATGTGTCCTCTGAATGGTAGAATAGAAAGCCAGTATTATATAATGGGGTTTAAAAGATACTTTTATTATACACAAGTATACAAAGTAACATGAACATCTAGCTAGCAAAATTTTATGGATTACATTATTTTCCATAATGAAGAAATAAATATCTTTAAAATTTTTCTTATTTTTTTGAAAGCAGTTATTGTGAGAGTGATTGGCAAGTGTTACAGGGTACTCAACATACCCTTTCCCCATAGACAGCTAAAGGTTGGCACCCTTTAGCTGGGTGGGATTTATAAATTTTGTATTGTTGGATCTGATTTAATGAGTTTCGCTCCAGCACAAAACAAAGTTAATACAAGTACTTCTCAGAGCTGGTTTCATCTGTACATGAGCTGGAACTAAATGGTTTACATTTGAGGATATAATAATGAGAGTCCTCCCAATAAAGTGTCCTAGAATATGCATTTGAGTGCTTTCATTTTAAGTCAGAAATACATTAGCAAATGGAGAAATGGAAAATATGGTTCATTCTGAAATAACACTTATGGTTTGTATGGGAAAATTGCATTTCAAATTTGGAAACAAGAATTTTTCATTCAACATTCATTGAACAAATATTTATTGCCTACCTAGTATGTGCCAGGAACTGTTCTAGACACAGGTGATACAGCAGTGAATAAAACAAAGATCTGTGCTCTCCTGGGCTGCTTACATTCACGTTTGTGTATGTGTATGTCTGTGTGTGTGTGTGTGTGTGTGTGTGTGTGTGTGTGTGTGTGTGTAGGGGGACATACAATAAGCAATATATATAGGTAAAATATGTCACCTATCTGCTGATAGGTGCTATGGAGGATAATAAATCTGGGAGTGAATGTGTGTGTGTGTGTGTGTGTGTGTGTGTGTGTGTGTGGTGGTAGTGGTGAATGGCTGCAGTTTCAAGTATGGTGGTTAGGGAATGGACTCACTGAGAAGATGATATTTGAGTAAAAACCTGAGAGACAGCCGTGGAAACATCTTGGGGAAGAGGGTTGCCAACTTTTGCATGTTGCCTAATGGAAAAGAAAAGTACCCAAGAATAAAATATGTATTACCCAGAAGTCAGGCAGTTAGAGCTGCTTTTTACTGAACAAGAGCAAAGTCCTTCCTTCTGCATTCCTGTGTAAGTTCTGCAAGGCGGAATTTGAAATGTAGTCTCCAGTTATTTGAATCTTAAAGTGCATGAACCGCTTTTTTGTTTTATTGTATTCTCTGAAATTTCTGTATGTGCATACAGAAAACATTTGCATGTGCTAAGTTGGTATGTATCCATGGATATTTCTGCTTTGGTGTTGAAACTACTTGATGGTTTGCAAATGCAAGCATGTCAGATTTTCATCTACGCAAAGAAAAGCAGAACTGTTTTGATATCTTGGAAGAATGAGCATCTTTCTTGTACATAGATTCAGCTTGAGCTGTTTTAGACCGTTATGCTCCTGAAACTAGGAGAAAGTATCAGCTAGATAGATCAGCCTCTCCTGAGGACCTGCAAGGTGCAGGTGAGACCAGTGTCGAGCCACTTGCATTGAGTAGTATGTGATTCGAAGTTTTATGGAGGGGTGGTTCTTGTTCAGTATTTGCTGTGGATTATTATTAGGACTAGGAGATGCATACTGTTTACATCTCCATCCACAGTGCTCTGCTTAACCCTTGCTACTTCCAGGTAGATAAGGTGGGGAAGACCCACTAGGTCTGGAAGGGGAGAGTTGATCCCACAGTTGGGAGATCGCAAACCCAAAGTGAAAAATTATTACTCCAACCTCCCTTGGACAAGATCTAGGCATGTGGCACTTTTGGCATGTTTTTGGCATGTCCTGTCTGCCAGTTGTTTGCAAATAGAGCATGAGAGTGAGTCCATGTTAGGAAAATTGGCTGTTGTAGTTTTGGGAAGGGGCTGCTGATTTTCACTTCCCCTTTGTCGTCAGTTAAGTGCTCATTTGTTATATAAAGATTTGAATGGGGTGGTGGGGAAGGAGGGAACTGTGTATTTTGTGCAAAGAGGACAGGAACTGGGTGCCCTTGGGTGAGCTTCCTCAATCTCACTGGGTCTCAGTTTTGTGAACCTCTGCAATGACAGTAATAACATTAAGCACCTACTAAGCTTGTTGGAGAATAAAACAAGATATGGTATGTGAAAGCACTTGGTCTAGTACTATACATGTAAGTATACTTTTTTTTTTAATAGACTTGATTTTTCTCTAGAAGGCCTTTACTGATAGAAGGATTGTTCAGCCATCCAGGAAATACAGTCTTTTATTAGGAATTTTCCTGAAATTAGCATTATTCACAATTGAAATTACATGCTTGGTTTCTAAGCTTTCATAGCCCAGATTATTTCATTTCGATACCTTCCCCACCCCATCCCAAGGGAACATGTGGACAATTTACTATTGACAAATAAAAGATAATGTAGTGTGAAAGTGACAGGCCTGAATCAGCAGGAGAGCTTGCATCTCTGCTGCCTCACTGTCATTCAGTGATGGAAATATTATAGAACGTTTAATACTGTATGAACTAGAACAATACGCAATTTCAAAAGAAACCACCTTATGACACTTCAATTTATTTAACATAAAAGACAGATGGTCCTGTTGAAGTTCAAAAATTGGAAGTTTTTCAGGAAAGACAGTTTAAACTATTTAGGAAATGCCTTCTAATGTCCCTTCTCCCTGAGTTTTACCCCTTCATTTTTAAGCCAGGTTACCTCTGAGACTGCTCATAAAGTCCCTTTTGCTGTGTGGACCTTCAGCATCCTGTAATAAAGACACAATATGATGTAGCAGTTAAGCACACAGAGTTTCTGCCTTCATTTCCCCATCTTTAAAATGAGGATAACAATAGTACCTACCTCATTGGGTCGTTGTGCAGATTAAATCAGTTGATGTATCTGATAATTAGAATAGTGACAGCCACATAGTAAGCACTGTATCAGTCTTTGCTACTACTACTATTATTATTGTTACTTAAGCCCTCATTACGGACATTATTGGCCTAGAGGGTGTCCGTCTGAAGCAATAGTCTGCATAAAGTCTGGGTTCTGCTGGAGAGGGAAAAGAGGGTGGTGAAGGAATTCTGTTCATTGAAAACCAACAATATCTGCCACAAAGGTTCTTCCACACCTCATCTACATGGAAAAGCCCCACCAGTCCCTTCAAGGCTCAGTTCAAACAAACATCAGCCCTCCCCAACTCTCCCTACTTCTCCCTAAGCCTAGTGGGTAATTTCCACTGTTATCTCAGTACTTTATTAGTAAATTCCTGGATTGTAGCACTTATCATATAGCACTATATTATCTGTTTATGAGTCTATCCCTCACTAGACTGTGGGCTCCTTGAAGGCGGGGACTAGTGTAATTCAAGCACTGTGCCTGGGTACACAGTAGGCAGTTTACACTTGTGGAATGGCTGACTATAGCTGGACAGAAGATTTCTCTTTCAGGGGTGCCCTTTCTTGTGTTCATTACCTTCCCCGCTGGGTCTATACTAGAGCATGCCCCAACTGCCCTCAATTCTCCTCCTGACCAGAGGCCTGGATGCTGTCTGCAGAGGGAGGCTGGACAGCTGAAGAAGGTAGTTGTTACAACCAAGGTGGGCCGTGGAGACTGCTAGGGCAGAAGGGAAGAGAAGAGGCAGCTGACAGTACATCTCTGCCTTCCGGGGGTGGGGGGCGGGGTGAGGCGTAGCTGCTCACTATAGCTCAGTACTCCAGATAGTTTGAGATCCTCAAGGGCGGGGACCTATGCTGCCCCCTTTGTGAGGCCTTCCCAGATGCCCCCAGGCAGACCTAGCTGCTGGTCCTCCTGAGCTTCACTGCAATTTGAGCATCTCTGTTAAAGGAGTAGTGATTTTGTTGCATCACAACAGTTCATTTGCATGTCTGCTCCTCACTAGACTGTGAGCCACATAAGGGCAGGGACTCTGAGTTTTGGGCTCTGTAGGGCTGCTTTGAGTAAATGGTTGTCACACAAATAAATGAATCAGTTTATCTTTGTGATCTACCTATCTTACTGCTTCAGTGACCTATCCAAATGCTGCTGTTGAAAAGCATATCTTCTTATATGTTTATAAACCATCTTTTCTGTTTGTTTCAACCTTTAGTAAACTGTGGAACCATTCTCTGTCATGTGGTGCCTGGTACATAAGAATCATTAAGTGAATGGCTGTTGAATCGAATGGTACCCGAAAGCAGCACAGATGTAGGGTACTTCTACTTTCTGAGTGTATTTGGAGGCAGGAATATAGGTCAGCACAGTAGTCCCTGGGGGAGGGGGTCAGTGTGCCAGCCTGTGTGGTTTAGAAGTTGTCGGTATGGAACCAGAAAAGACCTCGTATAGCCAAAGCAATCTTAAGTAAAAAGAACAAACTGGGAGGTATCAGTTTATCTGACTTTAAGCTGTACTACCAGGCTGTAGTGATTAAAACAGCTTGGTACTGGCACAAAAATAGAGACATTGACCTCTGGAACAGGACTGAGAATC
>NW_012156284.1:9473611-9500997 GCF_000956105.1 Propithecus coquereli
AAAAAAAAGAAGTTGTCGGGGACAGTGACCACACACAGACACAAGTTAAATCAGGCAGCCCCACTGCACACCATCATTGTCTCCATCTTAAGTTGTATGTACAGCCCGTTATAATTACTGGTGCACATATCTGGCCAAATCATGTTTGAGATCTTCCACCTGAAAAGTAAAGGAAGTATATGATGTATGTTAGAATGAGGTTTTTTTTTTTTATCATACAAAGAGAAACAGAATTAAAAAAAATAATTCCCAATATTTCAGAGAACTCAATTTTTGAGGATTCTGGATAATAGAATTCTTGCAATGGCTACCCCAGCTCAGAGTAATTTGTGCATAGAATACCCTTAGGGAATGTAAGTTCCAGAAGATCATCATGTAGCTTTGTGCCCAGCATGATGCCAGTCATTGTAAAGAATTTGACAGATTGATAAGGCCTGGTCTTTGCCCCCAAAGAATTTGCATCCTGATTGGTGATCTCAGATGGTTATATGTGAAGTGGTGGTGAGCAAATTGGAAGAATATAAAATATAAAGCTAGGCTGTTTATTTTGTCCACGTGGGAGGTGTTCAGAGGAAGCATGCTAAGGGCACGTTGAGTCAGGGAAAGCTCTATGATGACAGTAGTATTAATAGGTGAGTGGAAAGTCCAAGGGGGGGAAGGGGGAGACAGGAATGAAAGTAAAAGTGAACACGAGGTGTTGGTGATAGGCCTGTTCCGACTGGATAATTCATTCATTCATCAGTAGAAATTTATTTGACCAATATTAATACTTTTGGCCAGACCCTATGCTGGATAATAGGGACACAGAAATACACAGGACATGGTCTCTGCTCTTGGTTTACAGAGGGAACACACAGGGAATGCATTCCTTTACAGTCATTCATGCCTTCATCAAACATCCGTTAAGTGTCTAGTTTGTGCCTTACTCAGTATTGAATTCTGAGGATACAGAAATAAGTCAGACCATTTCAAGACACTTCCATAGTCCAGGTAGATGCTTATATTAAAACCTACAGTCAGCCATTTGCCATTTGCAAAGTGCTTTTCACATATAAGGCAGGTTTAATCCTCACAGCAATCCTGTGAGGTTGTTTGTTATCATTCCCATCTCATATAATTTGTGAAATTATGAACTAAGAGACTATGAATGTGAGATTGTGAATCTAGATTATAAACTAAGGCACAGAACAGTTACGTGATTTGCCTATGATCATGTTTCTAAGGAGTAACTGAGCTGGAACATGAATCCAGTTCATCTGTATGTTCTTATTTATGTCCTGAAATCACAAGATTGTGTAGCTTAATACTGTATGAGCAGAAATAAAGTTTGAAAATGGATTTTCTGTGGAAAGAGATGCATCTTTATTCTAAAGAAAGGAATGAAAGAATGATTTCTTTGAATGAGAAAATTGCCGTCAACTCAGGGGAGGTTATAAAAAGTTTGAAAACATGTAGTAGGAGGGTGAAAAAAATACTAAAAATAATAAGGGACCATGTCTGAGTGTGTTGCTTTACTAGTCCACTGTGAGATACCTAACTTGGATTTGCCATGATCTCTGGTAAGTCTCATGTCATTTGTTCTTGTCTCAGAGCTCCTATGTAGTTGTAGAATCCTTCTAGACTCCTGAAGCACTGAGACAGTCTTAATATTTGGAAAGGACTTTCATTAAAAATGAGAAATTACTAGACAAGAGCTTTCCTTGTCAAAACTCTTCTTTTCACACCACTCTTGGGATTGTTGTGATCTATTTCCTTCCCAAATAACTGGTGGTAGGCTAAAGACAGCATCATGGAATATTAACCATAGAGTTAAATGTTTTGTAAAGTAAAACTATTGTTAAAATGTTGCTTGTAGTATCTAATCACCTGCACCTGCTAGTTCTTGATCTTGCTGGCTTGCAATTTATAAATGTGTTTTTTTTAAAAAAAGAGGTAGTGTGGGTGGTAGATTTTCTTTTTCTTTCTTTCTTTCTTTCTTTCTTTCTTTCTTTCTTTCTTTCTTTCTCTCTCTCTCTCTCTCTCTCTCTCTCTCTCTCTCTCTTCCTTCCTTCCTTCCTTCCTCTCTTTTCCTTTCCTTTCCTTTCCTTTCTTACCTTTCTTTCTTTCTTTCCTTTCTTTTTCTTTTTTGCTTTGAGTCAATAATTTTAGGATCAGGAAAGAAATATACAAAGGATCTAGAATACTCATGTGCAGTATAATTTCTTATATTTTACTGTAATAAAAAGATAAAATAGGGAGATAACTGGAATGAGTTTGTGACAAAGAATGGAAAAAAGAAATTGACTGTGATTGCAGACTTTTCACCAAAATTGTGATTATAGAGCTAACACCCAAGTTATGCAGACTGAGACCACATGAAACACATGGTGTAATGTTTTCCTGGGCCTAGCTTGCTTGGTGTTTGTTTAAAGTCCTTAGATATACAGATCGCTCTTGAGATGTCTTATCTCTGGTAATCACTCTCTGGATCTGTCCCTACCTCCCCCTCTTGAGGTTTTTGTGGAGAGTTTCAAACTTTGCAATGGTACAAAAATGGCTTATGTGCCATAGTGGTGTGGAGTGTGGGCTTTGCCTCTAAGTTTGTGTTGGGATTGTTAGGGTGTTAGCATGAAAATACCTATATACTTGGCAGCATTCTCTCTGGGGCTGTTAGACCTGAACGGACAGAAATATTGATGTTTGGAAGTATGGTGTAAGTGATGTCTCTCACATCCTTTCTTTCCCTTTTCTGTCATCCTAAACTCAGTAACCTCAGAGATCATCCCACTGTTCTTTCTATATTTGAAGGAACTGAGGCCTGAAGAGGGCAAAGGACCTGTACGAAGTTCTTTGTCATAGCAAAATATAGCTCTGGACATGCTTTCCATCGACCATATTGCTTGTTCTTTAAATAATCTGATGAGGTAGGTGGGACAGGTTGCTTTGTTCCAATGTACAGAAGAGACAGTTGAGAGTGAGGAAGGTTAAAATGCTGGTTCAGGGCCTGAGAGGTAGAGGCTTAGCTGTAACTAAAGCCCATGTCCTCTCATTTCTAATAGGACACTGTATACCTCTGAATCCTTTTCTTTCCAAACTTATAATTCTGTCATGTTGGGTTTGTTAAAGAAATACCTCCTGCATCATGTTTTTGACACTACTATTCATTGACACTTGCAAATTGCCTTAGATTGGTAACTAACTTTTAAAATTTGTAGACATTTTGTTTCTCTAACTATATTCTAATCTCTCTGAGGATTGTGGCCAGTTAGGTTTTATACTGCCTTTGAATCTCCCTTAGTACCTAGCCTGTAAGATATACCTGGTGAATATTTGTTGATTGCCTGATAGTGGAAGTTACCTGTGGGCTGGCATTTGTCTAATATAAATCTGGAAATTAAAGTGTCTTTTGGTTCTTGGCTCAGGATAAAAAAAATGTCATGGGTAATAAAATTTGCAAGTCTCCTAGCCCAATCAGGTGTTATGTAAAATTTGTATCTTGATTTGAGAAAATCTGTGTCTGCCAGCAGATTCTTACTATTGGAACATGAATATAAAGATTAATTTGAGGTTGCAGAGTTCTGCCATAAGGTTTTGGATATTATCTAAATTGTTCCCAGAGTTTTCTGGTGTGTGTCAATAGTGAAAAAGTTGATCTTGTTTCTCCTTTAAAGATTTTGTCCTTAGAGATTTGTGCAGAGGTTCACTAAGTAATGTCCTACTCCTAAAACTAGGCTGGATCAAATACCTGGTTTGTGCTAAGAGCTAAGAAAGCGGAAACCAGATCAGGCAAGGGTGGAAAATGGAGAGAAGGCAAGAGGAAGGAAGAAATGGAAAGTGCAAGCAGTGTGAGTAGGAGTCTAGACACAAGCCTGATGTTTGAATCAGGAAGCAAGGCTCCTGTTGGCCTGGCTGATTATCATCTCCCCAGATTACCTGTTGGCCAGAAAGAATTAATGTGTTCTTTTGCTAAGATTGGCCTTCCAGTCTGCCACTGGGTAGCCCAAGAGCCACCAAATTAATCATCTATAACTTTCGACTCAAATTGGATTTGGGTCCTGATATTTAGGAGTTAAAAAAACATTTCAAAACCATTTCAAATGTTTATGAAAGTATATGGGAATTTTATGGAACAGCAGGGAATTTAATACAAACAAAATAGAAATACAGAATTATATATTAGTTTTTATGTTGAAATCGTATCTTGATGAACATAGTTTTAAACAACTATATTGAAGACACACTGGGGCAAAACACATTCTAGGTATGTGCTTCAGTTTGTTTTTGCAGGAAAGAGAGAACCAGTCACATTGAAGTGACTTGAATGTTTATGAAGGAAAATAATAGAACAATACACATTCTTCACTCTCGAAAAGTTTATGAATCAGCTGCATGTCAAAGCAATATCATAATCACAACATAGAGAAGATAATCCATTGTT
Organism: Propithecus coquereli; assembly: GCF_000956105.1. Classification (NCBI taxonomy): domain Eukaryota; kingdom Metazoa; phylum Chordata; class Mammalia; order Primates; family Indriidae; genus Propithecus; species Propithecus coquereli. Next base: position 9,478,029 of record NW_012156284.1, read on the forward strand.
TTCTTGTATAAAGTCATTAGCATTCTAACTTATTCATTCATTTGGAAATCACACATTGAAAAGAAAACAATTAGCACACTCTTTCACATGACTGTGATAAGTCCTCAGGCCTACTCAGGAAGCTGTTGAATAATGGGCATGCTGATTTGTTATTAATGCCTTATGTATTTTAGAAAAAGCATAAGATTTAGATATGAAATTGATTTTTTTCTTTTTACAAAACTAAAGTCATTACTACAAGGGGATAGGGAGACAAGTGGGCCAAAAAACAATGCAGCAAGGCTGAGCCCCGACTGGGGCACAGGGTCTGTTCGTATTCCTCATTTCTGATGAATGGAGATCACATTCTAAGAGCATATATTAATAGGAGAGGACTGGATAAGAACTTCCCATCAGAAGCCATCAAAAGGCATTATCCTTTCCCCATTCTCTTGCAATTGTTTCTTTCCTGAGTTTTTTTTCAGTATTCTTTGGATAATCTGTTGTACAACCTAAGAGAAATTTGGCATCTAATAATAGTTTTCTTAAGGATGCAAAAGGAGCACAATCTAGAATTTGCATTTCACATGTTCCTAATAAGGATTTTTCTTTTAAAAATAGCCCCGAGAATGCATCCTTATTCTTTCAGCAAACTTGCATTGGACACTCGCTGTCAGCTCTGGGGACACAAAAATGAATGGGACACACCCTTGTTTGCCAGGAGCTTATAATCTGGTCAGCCATGCAGGACAAGTCAAACATAAAGACACCAGCAAGGGCCTATGGGAATTCAGGGGAGGGGTAAATTGATTCCTGCTAAGGGACTCAGGCAAGGCTTCATGGAAAAGGGCAATTGGAGCTAGACTTTGGCATGAAGAGATGGGGGAGGTAGAGGGGGCAGTCACAGGGTTGAGAAAGCATGTGGTGTGTTGGCTAACAGTGAGAAGTAGCTTTTTCTTGGAGTCTGGAGCTTGGGAAAGGAAATGATGGGAGGGAGATCAGGTTAGCAATGTAAGTTGAAGCTAGATTGGTAAGGACAGTCTTGAATGTCAGGCCAATGTATTTTGGACTTTGTTTATAGGTAGGGCTAAGACATATCCAGAGAATTAGCTAGACAGCCTTGTGAACAGATATTTACAGCATATCATGGCAAGAAACATGAGAGAAATGAGTGCAAAATGGTTGGAAACTCAGAGGAGGGAGCCACTAAGCTGCCAAGTTGTTAACGCTGGGGGATGGTCAAGGAAGGTTTCATGAAAGTGATGACATTTAGCTGAGTCTTGAAGTATGGATATGAGTTCTCCAGTAGATGACTTGAGGAAGGGCATTCCAGGGAGAAGGACTAGCACCTGTAAATTCCCAGAGGTCTGTCAGAGTATGTCATGCTAGGGAATGATAATTTCTTTGATATAGGGAGTGTAGGTATTTGGGAAGTAGGTAGCAAGAGACCAAGCTAGAAAGAGGGCAGAGACCAGATTCCAGCAGATTCAGCCAGGCAGGCCTGGCTGAGTAGTTTGGACTTCAAGGGCCATATGCAGGAAAGAGGTATGAGTGCTTTAGAAACATCACTCTAGCAGTGGTGAGGAGTGTGCATTAGCACAGATGAGAAAAGGTTAGCTTGCTGAGGGAGTGATGGCAGTGGGGCTAAAACATGTCAACGAACAGTGTTTGGTGCTTAGAGTCTGGGAAAGATGGAGGGTAGATCGAAGGGATTTAAGGTAATGGTTTTTATACTCTTAATTATTGCTATAGTTTTAGCAGTAAGTCTCTTTGTTCAAAGGAAATCTTATGCAGTCTCCAATGAAGATAGGGCCAAGCTGCATGGGGCTCAGGTGGGAATGGGGTCTGGATCCATGTATGCCTGTTCCCCTGAAATTCTTCTATTTGGTGATGGCTCCTGAGTCACCTCTTTGAACCCCAAAAGGCTCAACAAATGCAGTTTGAAAGCCACTGCTCTGGAAGGACTTGTGAGCTCCACCAAGAGCCCAGGCCATTGCCCTCCGTGCTGCCAGGGGAGGAAAATTGGCTTCCTGCTGGCACAGTTGGGCACCAAGAAGGCAGGCTTGTCTGGGGACAATCAGCCTGGTCTCTTTTAGAAGCTCTCACTGATACTGGTGGTTCACTTGTGAGGTATCTGGAGTATTCCTTGATACCTAGGGATGTTGTATTTCCCAAGGCGTTCTGGACAAATGCTGAGTTCATGAAAGGTGTTCCTGGCTTCTAGGAAGAAAGCAGGGGCTAAAAGAGGTGCCTAGGGCACAAGTAAGCAAGGGGAGCAGGAGGTTATGCAGGGCTACTTCACAAGGACACCTGGCCCTCGGGGTGAGTGGGGCTGAAATTTGGACAGTGTTTGGCAGCCAGTGAGGGGCTGCACCCTTCCAGAAGGGTTTCCTTTTTCTATTACACAAAGATGCCTTATGCTCTAGCACTGGATATTTGGGAAGATAATATGAAGAGGTGGTGAAAAGCAAGACAGAACTAGGGAATTGGAGTTGGAGTCAAGTGTCTTCCCAACCCTTATGATGTGTCTGACCTCTTGGAGCATCAGCTTCATTATCTATCAAACATAAATAATACTAGTACCTCCTTTAGTGTTTTTTTTATGAAGATTAAAGAAGATAATTTGTGTAAAGTACTTAACACAGTGCCTGTCATATATTAAGTGTTGGATACATTTTGGCTGTTAATATTCTTTATTTATTATCAGAAGACTTTCTACTCAATTATAGCAGTGGCTTCAGACTTCATATCTTGATAAACTTCTCTTTATAAGAAAGAATGCCTCTCAGTTCAACGACATGAGCATCTTTTATTTTTAGTTATGTCCTATAAAAGGAATTCAAGGAATTAATGCTAGCAGCAGCTTTTAAAAATACTAGGAAATATTTCAGATACAAAAATGGTATGATGAATAATCTAGTGAGTACTCAAGGACCCACCACTTAACTTAATAAAACATTGCTGATGCAGTTAAAGCCCCTCGTGTATTCCTCACTGATCATATTCCCTCCCCTCCTGCCTGGAGGGTACCAGGATTCTGAATTTGGCATGAATCCCTTCCATGTTTTAATACTGCTATTGCATTTGGAGCTATCTAGAAAAAATACATTATTTGTTTTTCATTATTTTAACTTTATGTAGAAGGCCTCTTACTATATTTATTCTTTTGCCTAACATGGATATTCATATATACTTATACATATACATACTTGTATACTGTATATAAACTAGGGAAGTAAAAAAAATTGTTGCTTATTATGGAGAACACTATTACCTTTTTATTATAAAATAAAATAATATATTTTTAAATAGTAAGTATATTTGAAATTGACTTTCTGAAGGATCTAGGCAGAAAGAGAGTCAGTTTTTGGAATTTTATCTGATATACCTACAGACCACTCATAAGTATAGGATACCAAAATGTGCCCCTTACTAAACCTTGATTGGATGGTTTCATTGATGAAACTTCCACAATTCTGTTTACAAAACACTTGCTTGGATTTAGAGAGTTGGAATCTTGACTATTAAGTATGAAACTGTCATGAAAAATAGTTCAGTTCACAAAGGTCTTAAATGAAACAGCATGCATCTGTAAACTGTGCTCTCACATTTATTCATTTAAGCATGAAATAGTATCCTAGTTTTCATTTTGAACACCAGAGTCTTTTATTTGTGAAGTATGATGTCTTCTCTTTAAGCAAAATGATATGATTTTTGAAAGGATACATATTTGTAGTTTATATTCTGGTAAAGTTGCATTGTTATAGTTTTTGCAAATTATTACTCCACAGCATTTATACTTTAATGTCTGAGAGGAGTCCTATGTTTTCTTTAAAGCACTTTATGGTATATACAATATCACATTGTCCCACATTTTTGCTAAGTGGAAATTTGTCTGACTTTGTGGGCTGATGAATGATGCCATATTTATCTTCTAGATCAATCTTGTGGCTTATCAGTACAGATATCACTTATGGGTCCTGAGATTCCCAGCTGAGAGTCCAGAGACATTGGTGATAGGAATCTTTATCATTATGTATCACTCATGAGGGATCAGGGTCAGTTGAGGTTTTGACACCTGGCCATGTATTTTATATATTGGCATTGTTGGATGTAACTCATCTGGCACACTGTTATTACCACATCCCTGAGTAAGATGTTCTCATTTTCAGGTGTTGCCAACATTCATCTCTCTGATATTGGTAATAGAAAGTTACCCAGGGTGAGCTGAGATGATTGACATTGACTGAGCCTTTATTTTTCTATAATTAATGTAATGTTGACATATTGGTTTGGGGTGTGTGTGCATGCATGTGTGTGTACATGTGTGCATGTAATTGCTGACTACTAGACTATTGATTATCTTTATCTCTGTAATTAGAATATATTTTGTCTTGATATTTAGATTAAACCTACCATTCCCCTTAAACATTTATTGAATGTTCCTGTATGTCAGCTACTATGCCAAGTACAGGGCATAGAGATTACTTTACCCTTGAAGAGCTCTCACAGTCCAGTAAGGGAGACAGTATACTTTGATTCAGTTGACTTATGCAAAATATATTAGAGAAATACAAAAGGAAAGAGATGTTAATTTATACAAGACAATAGCCCAAAAGAGTGTTCTCTGAGGGATGATATTTGACTTGACTCTTGGTGGGTGAATAGGAGTTTGCCAAATTGAAATGCAGAGGGGATATCATTTGCAAGGGCACAGAAGCATGAAAGAGGATGATGAGTTTGGGAAGTATATGTGGGAGTGAGAGGCTGGGATGGATCATGAAGGATCTCGTGCAGCATGATAAGGAACTTAGATGTTATCTCTTAGATAATGGGGAATTGATAGAGAGTTTAATGGGGAAGCAAAATGTTCAGAATGGGTCTTAGGAAGGGTGCCTTAGTCCATTTTGTGTTCTGTAACAGAATACCACCGACTGAATACTTTAGGAAGAAAATAAGTTTATTTAGCTCATGGTTCTGGAGGCTGGAAAGAAAGTCCACGGGCATGGTACCTGGTGTCTGGCATCTGTTAGGCTTTCATGACCTCAGTACCTCCATTAGGCCCGAAATCCCAACACTGTTGCATTGAGGATTAAATTTCAACATGAGTTTTGGAGGGGGCATTCAAACCATAGCATTCTGCCCCTGGTCCCCCCAAAACTCATGTCCTTCTCACATACAAAATACATTCATCCCATTCCAATAGCCTCAAAGTCATAACTCATTCTAGCACCGACTCAGAAATCCAAAGTCCAGAGTCCTCATTAATCCATGAATCCATTTGTGAGGGCAGAGGAATTAAGTTTCCAACACATGAAGTTTTGGGGGACACATAGCAAAGGGTTCTCTGGTGGAAGCTGGGAGGAACTATAACTAAGATGGTGGAAGATGGGGCCTATTATGATCTGGTCTAGTACAGAGAGCTTGGAGCTAAATCAGAAAGACCTAGGTTTTTTTTTTTCAGCATATTATGGGGGTACAAATGTTTAGGTTACATATGTTGCCCTTGTCCCCCCACCCCAAGTCAGAGCTTGAAGTGTGTCCATCCCCCAGATGGTGCACATTGCACTCATTATGTATGCGTATACCCATCCCCTCCTCCCCTCTCCCATCTGCCCGACACCCGACGAATGTTATTACTATATGTGCACTTAGGTGTTGATCAGTTAAAACCAATTTGATGGTGAGTACATGTGGTGCTTGTTTTACCATTCTTGTGATATTTCACTTAGTAGAGTGGGCTCCAGCTCTATCCAGGATAATACAAGAAGTGCTCTATCACCATTTTTTCTTGTAGCTGAATAGTACTCCATGGTATTCATATACCACATTTTATTAATCCACTCATGTATTGATGGGCACTTGGGTTGTTTCCACATCTTTGCAATTGTGAATTGTGCTGCTATAAACATTTGAGTGCAGATGTCTTTTTTATAGAATGCAGAAAGACCTAGGTTTGAGTCCTTGTTCTACCATTTACTATCTGTGTGACCTTGGGCAAATGATATAACTTCTCTGAGCTTCAGTTTATTCATTAGTGAAATTGGGATCACAGTTTCTACATTGCAGGGCTACTGTGAGGACTAAACAATAATAATAATAACATCTGGCATGTGATATATAGATCCTCGGCAAATATAGTACTTTCCTTCCCATTCTCTTCTCATATTGGCACTCCTGCCCTTATAATGTTTCCTAGAATAGTCTATTTTGCTCTTAGATTTTCCCAGAAGCCTCTGTCTGGGACTTACTTTCGTCAGATAAATTTTTGGTTTATTTTGGTTTATTTAGTTTATTAGTTTATTAGTTTATTAGTTTATTAGTTTATTTAGTTTATTTTGTTTATTTAGTTTCCTTAGCTTTTCACTCCTTATTTCAATTTGACATATAGTAGTGGCATAAGGACCTGGTACTTTTTCTGGGTATTTTGGCCCGTAAAGCTCAAAGGTGTTGGCTTGTGGACTGCAGTGTACCTTGTTTCACTTTAGATGTTAAGTATGTTCCTCATGATGGTGCATGGTAATATCTGTAGCCAGGAAATTTGTTTGATGGCTCTATTTATCCTGCAAAATGCTGAATTTAATTATAAGTTGATGTACCATTATATTCAAACCATAGCCACTTTACAAAAGATGCAGTGATTTACGTGATATAAATGCCCTGTATATTTCATTTCAACACTCCTTTTATTGAGTGTCTGTGATATCTAAGCCTTTGGATTAAGTGATGAGTTGAGAGTTGATTCAGACCTGGCCTCTGTCTTCCCAGTGCTTGCTTTCTGGTAGGGAAGAGAGGCTTGTAAACTGATGACTATGTGATTGAAAGTGGAATTGAATGAATGATAAATGAATGAGAAAGCAAGCTAGCCAATTACTTTCTGTAGGAAGCAAAAGGGGGACATTCATCAGGAAGGGATTAGAGAAGTGGAGGAGGAGGTGGCTTTTGACCTGAACCTTGAAATTTGAGTAAGAGGTCTAACGGTAGAGATGGTAAGGAAAGTGGCTTCATTCCAGGCAGAAACAACCATGTGAGCAAAGACATGACATGTAGCTGAGGAAGAGCAAGTTGTTCCTTGTGGCTGGAGGGTAGATGTATTTAGGGATGAGGCTGACATGAGGCTGAATAAAGTAGCAAGGATCTTGGATGGTCTTGACTGAATGTACCTGACATTGAGGAGTCCTAGACATTATTTATAGACTATTTTATTGTGTTTTTCTTCATTACATACTCTTTGTAGGAAACCTAGAAAGTATAGATACATATAGAGAGGATACCATAATTAACCCAGGGGGAAAGCTACTCAAATTTTTGGTGAATGTCTTTTCAGTGTTTAATCTGTTCGGTGAGGATCAAACATACTCACGAGCCATACTTGTTACATTTTTTTCACCTATCTCATTTTGAACATTTTTTGATGTGACTAAAACATCCTTAAAACATTATTTGTAATGATTGCATAGTGTTCTATCATATGAGTATAATATATTTTGTCTAATCACTCCTCTATTGGTGGCTGTTTCAGAAGTCTATAATTCTTTACATGAATGACTTTGTTAAAAAATGTTTGTCTATATTGCCACTGAAGGTTTTTGAGGAAGAGGAATGACATGATCCTACTTCAGTTTTAGCAGGATCATTCTTGGGGCATTATGAAAAATATATTAAAGAGATGAGAGATTTGAAATAGGGAGAAATGGTAGGTAGGAGAATATTCCATTAGTGTAGGTAAGAGAAGATGAGAGAGAAACCAGGGAGGTGGCAACGAGAGGGGAAGAGGTGATGAATGAAAAGGACTCCAGGTAGGAAAATGAACAGGAATTAGGGTCAATTGTTTGGCAAAGTATAGCATCAGAATCACCATTTTGTAAAACATGATTCACGGTCTAACCTCTCCCCCCATGCTAGAGTTACTGAATAAGAATCTCTTGGAGCGGGCCCTTATTTGTATGAGCTCCCCTGATTATTCTTGTGCATGCTAAAGCTTGAGAAGCACTTAGGCCTATGGGCTTTAGGGCTGAAGGTCTCGGTTGCTTGATGGCTGTTGGTCAGAGGCCACCCTCAGTTCCTTGCCACACGGGCCTTCCCAACATGACTGCTTGCTTCCTCAAAGCCAGTAAGGGAGAGTGTTTCTTAGCAAGATAAATGTTACATCTTGATGCAGTGTAATCATGTACACATGATCACAGCCATCCTCTCACCTTTGCGATGTCCTACTGGTTAGAAGCAAGTCACACTCAAAGGAAGGAGGTTAGACAAAAGCATGAATACCAGGAGGCAGGGCTCGTGGAGGTCACCTTAGAGTCTATCCCCCACAAAATGTGATGAGTGAGTTCAGTTTTTTTGCATGTGACGTTTACTTGTGGGCGAAGGTGGACTGATCATGAATTTAAAGAAATTTCAGGCGATTTATTTGTTCTCATTGGAGAAGACTCTGCTGCCTAGGGCTCACTCTGACAAATAATTTTATATTTATAATTTGGTATTCTCTCCCTAAAAAAGGGTCTCTCAATCTGTATAAGCTTCGGGCCTCACTAAACATTGATCTTCCCTGCTTGTGAGAAAGTTTTTTGGGTCTCGAGAAGACTCTGCTGCCCACAGCTCACCCTGACAAACAGCCCTCAGCTGTAGCTTGCATAGCTCTGGCCTAGCACCTGTTTCCAGGAGGTGGCCATTAGCAGCGTGAATCCCTAAGTCATTATCCCAAGCACTTTCTGAAGAGTGGAGAGGACTAGTTCCAGAAGACTGCTTTTATATCTGGTCCAGTGTTCTTTGGAAGCTCATGTTAAGAGAAGAGGATAAAATTGACCTCTCAGGCAAGCATTTGCCATGCCCTTCTGTAGTCAAATAAGTGTCTACATCTCCAGGGTAAACATGCCTCTGAAGACTGCTGGGGCCAGGCTCCTGTGTTGTGGCAAGAGCCTTTAAACATTTTGGCCTTTCTTTCTGTCCTCAGGACCTTACAAGTTCCCACCCAGCATGGTGAGTCAGGGAGTCCACAGTTAGCTGCAGTCTCCTAAAGATAACTCATGGGGAATAACCTAAAAAGTCAAAGAAGTCGTAACCTTACACCTCCTGCCATCTGAGTGCTGGGGGATTTCTTTGCCTACAGTGGGGGCTTGAGGGGTATTCCTTCTAGTAGATACTTGTTGGCCAGCACTGACCTGGAAAGGCCTATAGAAAGATAGAGCTGGACTAGGCTTTAAAGTATCTTTAACACTGGGTTCCAATGTGCAGGTCCTGGACCCTGAGGGTGTAGGAGTGCTGTCAATGCTTCAGGTACTAAATATGCACACCTAGTATTAGCTATAGACTAAATGACTAACACGGCCTGTGTATGTGCTCCTGTTTTTTACAAGTATGTGCATACTGTTGTGACGGCAGGTTGAGAAATAGGCTCTGGAACCAGACTGCTTGGTTTGAGAATCTCCATCTAAAATATAGAAGCTATGCAGGTATGTATGATAATGCTAGACAAATTGCTTAACTTCTCTAAGCCTCAACTTGTTTATCTGGAAAGTGAATATGATGATAGTATGTATCTCAGAAGCTTGTTGTCTGGATTACATTAGATATTTTTTTAAAAGTGCTTAGAACAGTGCCTGGTACAAAGTAAGTGTTGTATATGTTAATTTTATTATTATTAATATACAAAAAGGAACAAATCAAATATATTCAAATTAAATTAAATTATTCAGGATGTGGAGTATCCCAGCACAGAATGCATAATGTGACAAATAACTGAACTGTGATACAAATTGCCATGGTTTGGATGTGGTTTGTCCCCAGCAAAACTCATGTTGAAATTTGATCCCCAGTGTGGCAGTTTGGGGAAGTGGGGGTCATGAGGGTGGATACCTCATTAATAGATTAATGCTCTCCCATGGCAGACAGTGAGTGAGTTCTGGCTCTCAGAGGAATGGACTAGTTCCCCCAAAAGCAGGTTGTTAAAGAGTCTGGCTTTCTCAGTTTCTCTCTCTGGCTTCCTCTCTTGTCATGTGGTGTCTGCACACACCTGTTCCTCTTCCACTTACAATCATGGGTTGAAGTAGCCTGAGGCCCTCACCAGAGGCAGATGCCCAATCTTGGATGTTCCAGCCACAATCATGAGACAAATAAACCTATTTTCTTTATAAATTAAAAATAAACAAATTAAAAGAACTACTCGATATATGGTAGCTGTTTGTGGCTCAGTGTTTTCTCAGTCAAAACGGTACCGAACGTACAACTGCTGTTATGTTCCTTAAATGAGTGCAAAGCTGGGGACAGAGCCCAGGGCTCCTGGCTGTACTTGCCACATCATTTGTGCTATTGCAGACTGTACTTTTTGTCTCTTAAAGCCTTTGCTTGATGAAAAGCAATTGTACCTTTTTTTGTTGTTGTTCAGGGCTTATTGTCATTTAGTAGCTACATTTTGCTATTGAGGACCTCTCTATTAACAAGCAATAATTGTCTGAGCACACACCTCTCAGTTAATATGCCCAGAAGAGCCCTTGTTCAAAACTGTTTGCTTCCATGGTCATGTTATGTATCCATCCAGCCAGCTCTTTCTTAAAATAATTGATATGTTGTCCTGGATACCTCTCTGTTGCTGATTTGGAATTGGTAAATACATCACTTCATCAATGCTCTTAAAATAATGAGTTATGGCATGCTTTGTGATCAGTACAAAATGTTCTGAATAGAAAATCTCATGGCGATTCTCAGGAGGGCTATTTTTGGCCCCCTTTCCCCCTCCTGCACATATACTTGCTTTCTGTATAGCCAGAACCTCACCTTGCTAGCAGTTGTCATAGGAAGCCCTCTTGCTACCAGAACCCATGTACACACCTACAAGGGTTAGTCAAGGGATGTTAGATCTTAGGTAAAATGAGAAGACCTTTGCTGTGTTTGGTCTTTTCTCAAGATGGTACCTGTGTTAGTTTTGCAGGACTGATGTAACAAATGACCACAAATTTGGTGCCTTGAAACAACAGAAATTTATTGTGTCATAGTTCTGGAGGCTTGAAGTCTGAAATAAAGGTATTTGTTGGCCAGGCTCCCTTTGAAGATCTAGAGGAGAATGCTTCCTTGCCTATTCTAGGTTCTGGTGGTTGTTGGCAATCAATGGCATTACAGTCTCTGCCTCTGTCTTCTCAGGGCCTTCTGCTGTGTGTGTGTGTGTGTATGTGTGCGTCCATGCGTGTGCATGTGTATGTATCTCCTTTTCTCTGTGTCCAAATTTCCCTCTACTTGTAAGGATATTAGTCATTGGATTAGGGCCCACCCCAGTCCACTACAACCTCATCTCAATTATACCTACCGAAACCTTATTTCTAAATAAGGTCACATTTACAGGTACTTAGGGGTTAGGATTTGAACATATCTTTTTGGAGGGCATAGTTTAACTCACAATAGTAGCTATTTCCCTTTCTCTCTTATCTTCCCTTCTATTTAAAAGAAAGGAAAACTCCCCTCTCCTTAGTGGTATAGGAATAACTTCATTTTTCTGGGTTAAAAGTCATAGAATGTTAATGCAGGAGGAAGAACCTAGGAGAAGTTATAGCCCATCTCTCTTATTTCACCAACTGAGGCCTAGGGGGAGTAGGGTACTTGGCTAAGGTCAGAAATCTAGTAAGGGATAGAGCCAGTCATCAAACTCCTCAGATATTGTGACTCTCAGGTCATGATTTTTTTTTTTGCATTATCTTTTCATGAAGATGTTGGCAGTTGTGGATGAAAAACCATGCGGCAACAGACATTGAGGCAAATTCCTATAAAAGCAGAAATAGCTGGGAAAGTGGAAGCCAAGTTAGACTTGCCAAGACTTGGAATTTTTGTCTGTCTATGGAGGGTGAATTGACAGCCAAAAGCCCTACCAGGCTCCAAATCTCTCTTTCACTCATTTCAATTTGATCTGATCAATATTTTTATTGAGCTATTAACCTGAACTAGGCCCTGGGGATTCATTGGTTACAAGGGTAGAGACTGTCCCTGCCCTCATGGAACTCACAGTCCTATGAGCGCTTGAACAATGCTAGACTCCAGTTGGCTGCTTATTTGTCTGAGGGCTGTGAGAGGAGAAGTACACAGTAGAGGCACCCAGTTCAACCTTGGGGGAGGACGGTGGGAGTGGGGGAGAGTCAAAGAGCTGAGACCCCAAAAGATGAGTAGGAGTTACCGAGAAAAGGAGCAATGCAAAGGGTTGGTGATGCAGGAGTGTTCCTGACAAACGGAAGGCCGTGTGTGAGAGCGTGGAGGTGAGTGTGCAAGAGAAGAATGTGTTGGAAGAATGGAAAGAAATTAATTTTGGCTGAAGCACAGTGTATAGGGGCATCAAGAAGAGGTTTGTAAACTTTCTGTCAGAGATTTGATGTTTCCCCCCCTCCCAGGGTAGTGGGAAGTCATTTTACGGTATCTAGACATTCAGGCTGGGAACCCCAACAGCCAAATGAGAATGAGCAGAGCTTTATTCTGAACAAAGAAGGCTTCAGGATATCTCCATTCTGGGTAGATCCACCTTTCCAGCCTCTTCTCCCACACGTATGTTGATTCACAATTAGCTCTGGCATCTAGCACGGGCTCTGGATCCAGAGTTCCCTTTTGTAGAGTACAGTTTTAGGTTTTAATCTGTGGCCTCTGTTTAGGATGTGTGTGTTCATGTACACACACCTGTGTGTCAGCCCACACAGGAGCACTTACTGCCAAGTACACACACTGGCCTTGTTTTTAAACTTAATCACCCTGGTAATTGCCCCAGGGCCTCCTCCATCTTTTTGTGGTAGTTCACTCTGAATTTAGTGTTTCTCTGGTAACTTCCTGCACATGATTTGCGCTACAGTTTCCTCTTCTCTTATTGATCTGATCCCATGTGTTTTCCATTTTCAGGGAATTCCTCAAATTCTAGTACACAGAGGCACCCTCTTGTTACCCAAACCCTGTTAATGGTGTTGCAATTAATTCCTGCTCAGGCAATGGCAATTAGTTTATCTCACTGTTTCTCAAGCCTTTTTTATCTTTTGTTATTGCTCCCCTAAAGAGCCCTTTTAGACATTTTTTTCCAAATTGTTCCCCATGATATTTTAATACCAGAGATATGCTATTTATGTATTGTATCTATATCTGTGCTTCATATAGAACAAGGATAATTATAAGGCTTACTTACTTTTATTATAACATGCAGGATTAAGAATAACTAACATTTGAAATTAAACATTAAAAATCTATTAACAATTAACTTTGTATTTGCTGAATATCCGAGTGTAATTTATTTACTTAAAAACTGCAGTGTATCAATTACTTATACAAATTACCAATTTACAGAAATATGTAATAATAGCAATGTGATCAAGTGTGTAAAAAATCATTTAAACCTGCTATTTTCCAGCAAAAGTAAAGCAATTAAAAAACTAAATTACCTTCTCAAATTTTTTACTGAACTTAACTTTTAACTATTGCTTAATATAGGAAAGTGACTTCTAATTTAACTAACGCCAGATATTCATTCAGATCTGCTGACAGTTTCTCTTTGCATTTTACATAATTAATGATGGGATGTATAACATTTTTAGAATTCAATAATAAAATATAAACTGGGGACCCAAATGTAAACAACATTCACAAGGCAGCCAGTGACAGTCAGTACATACACACACTGGCTACATCTTGCTGTATAACTTCCAGAATGAACAATAAATTGAGAGAAAGTCTCCAATCACATCCATCTGTCTATTCACTATAGTTCCATAGGACTGATCTTGCATACGTTTTGTGTGTCTTCTATGAACTCAGTGTTAGTGCTGCTAGTGTGATACCCAAAAAACCCAATAGGAGAAATTAAATAATAAGCCACAACATTTTGTTTAGTAGGGTTGAGCTTTGGAGGGCCACAAACCATTGTAATGTGTAAGATTTTTTTTTTTTTGCTTCCCTCCTTAAGAACCAATTTCCATGCACTTGGAGACTATGTTGACCCTGTTGAGAATGATTTATCTGATTTTGTCCTCTTAGGAGTCTTAACTCCCAAACGTGTAGGGCCCAGGAGAGCTGACTATTAAAAGGGTGTGGACAGAGTATGAGAAAAGATTCAGGGCATGAACCATTGCCATGAGTGAGCAGCCCAAGTGAGGCACTAAAACAGGAGCATGGGCCACTTGTATGAGGGTACTACAGCAATGGGATCAAAGCAAGATTAGAACCGCCTCCTTGAAGTTCTTGTATGTCTTGGGCTCACTGCATCCCAGGGCTTATCATACAATGACTGATTGGTATTTTCTAAGCTCTATAGTCTGCCAGCTTTGTGCAGGCATTGGCCATTTCTATCTTGTTCCTATTGCCAGTATCTAGCACAGTGCCTGGCACACAGAAAGGGCTCAGTAAATATTTGTTGATAGAATAGAGAGAAGGCATTGCAGGTGGGCTTTGCCTACTTCACAGGCTAGATGAAGGCTGCATCCAACAGAAAAAAAGAAGATGCACTATTTGATAAGAATCTTAAGCCACCACCTCCAAACAAAGCCTTCTCTTTAACACCACCTCATCTTCCCAGCCCCAGAGAGGGAGTCACTGTGGATAGCTGAGTTTGACAACTTGCTATTTAGATTGCAAAACTGTTTTAATTTGAAAAATTTGAGTGAGTTTCTTTCTAAAATATACTAGTCATTACTTTGCTTTATTTAAGCAAATACCGATGAACTTATTTTATCATTTATTGGAGACTCAAAACCTTCCTAATATGTATCAATTCTTAAGGTATAAGGATCAGTTTATCCTGCACCAAATGGTCTGAGACCAGTATTTGAGTTCTTGGGCTGATGTTTCTGAGTTTTTCTGTCTCCTTCCCTGGCAGGATAGTAGGTATTACTCTGAGTTCTTGTTAGGGGCCTAGAGGTAGCACTGGCTCTCCTTCATGTCATTTGTTCTAGGATGTTCAGATGGAGAGCATAAACAACCCTGTAAAAACTTCGTGGTGTAAATTAGGAGAAAGGAAGCTCTAAGTCAGGAGTTAAGGAGCTCTCTTGTGAAGAAAATTTCTGAAACTTTATGTGTGGATGTGGGTGTGAGTGTGTGCAGTTGTGCACATCTACAAAATCTATTAATATTTTGCACCTCTTCCCATTATCACCTGAGTTCTGATTAGGTGAAATACACCGATAGGTTTTGTGCTGGATAAACAAGTGATGAGTGTGATATTTTCTTGGAGTTATATGGAGAGTATGCATATGAAGTTTATCTTTGTCTTAATGGGCTGTCCAAGATTCCTTTAGTGGGGGCTCACCCTTAAATAAGGGACTACAGATTTCCAATTTATGGGAAAGTAACCTAAGGGGGATCTGGATTGTTTCGTACATCGTGGACATGTACTTGCTCAAATAATCTTATCAAGTAGTGCTATCCAACAGTATTTTTAAGAAGTGCTAATTAACTTTTTGTTGGGGAAATGTAATTACTTGAATGGGAATTTTGACCCAGATACTTAGCTGTTATTCTTAGGACATTTATACTTAAACACATTTTTCTTCACCAAACACACTAGCCAGATACACTATTAGTGGCCCTTGTAAGTATGAACACTATCAATTTTCAGCATTTGTGGAAATTGGGTTCCCATGTCCATTTAACAAAGTGTTCTCAATGTAACATGACATGTGGTCTCTCATCTGATATCAATTACATGTTTCTAATTTAATTTTTAAATCCTTAATCTAATGTATTACAATAGTATGTATTATGTAGATAGATCCAAAAATGGAAAACCTTTGAAATGGTGCAAATTAATGATGTGTTAAGTATCACAATTTGAAAAAAGCAGTGTGAACATCTTGAAAGAATAGAGGGAGAGTATAGAATACAAGAAAAACAGAGGGAGACAAAGAATCCTCAAGGGAAATAATAGGGTTTTGTAAATACTTCACCAAATCACCAAGACTGACAGCAGAAAAGGTCAGGGCCATTTTAACACTGCAGGAGACTAGGTCCAAGTTGACTTTGAGAAGTAATGATGTTTTGGTAACTCAAAACTGTACTTAAGATTTGGTATTGAGGAAAAAGGGAATCATGGCAGGACTTGGTCTGCCACCTCATTGTCTGACAAATTCCTATGTTCTGGACAAGGGGTCAGCACCCTGCCAGACCTGCCCCCGTGGTTCTCATCATACTTTCCAAGCATCCAAGCCTCTGGGGGCCTGCAGGGCCTGTTATTCACTTACAGCAAAACTGAGATTAGGAGCATACTCATTACAGCCAACAGCTCAAGCACAGGTTCCTAAGTGTGGGTTTTGTTGAACATTCCTGGCCTTTCAGTGTCAAAGATGGACATAGAATATTTACTTGTTTCTGTTTTTCAACAAAGGCTTTTTATGCTTTATCATAATATTTCCTGGATTTTTTTTTTAACCAGTGGCCACTGACATTAGAAAGCCCAGTCACATTGCAGCATTCTGGATCAGAGCTGGATCTTTAGAGGAATTTTCTTCAGAGTCATCCTTTCCCTTTTCTTCATTTGAAAAAGCTGGCCTTTATGATTTATTGTGTAGGCTGCACACAACAAACATTCTCTCACTGGGAAATTCTATCCCTGTCACTAAGAAATTTTAGCATTAAATTATAGTGCCTGAATGTAGGGAGGCGATTCCTGGATAGCATATGAAGTTCTTTTCTGAATAGGCAGGTGTGTGTTCTATATGGGACTGATCATGTGGGTGTAGGGTGTGGAAACAAGGAAAAATTGGGGCAGAGTAGTCATGGGAGGAGGGCAGGGGCTGAGAAGGAAAACAGTTCTCATCCACTGCTATGTTTCATTTCCCTTCCAGTTGCTCCCACTTGATTGGTAAGTGTCTAAATAGAAAGCTCTCCACAAGCCTAGGTCATCCATCCGGGAAGGGGCTTCTGCTACTCTTTTGCCTTTGCAGAAAGAAGGGAGGATGTTCACATGAGCCAGCCACCTACTGTGTACCAGGCACCTTCACACATGCTCTGTGTACTGGGCTGAATATGGTCTCCCCCCAATTCATGTGTACCCTGAACTTCAGAATGTTGCCTTATTTGGAATAGTATCTTTGCAGAAATAATCAAGTTAAGATCAGGTCATGAGTTTGAGTGGGCCCTAAATCCAGCGAGTGGTGTACTAATAAGGAGAAAGAGATTTGGAGACATACAGAGACATACAGGACCATGTGAAGATGCAGGCAGAGATTGGAGTGATTCAGCTACGAGCCAAGGAATGCTAAGGATTGCTGGTAATGACCAGAAGCTAGAAGAAGCTGGAAGAGCCTTTAGAGGAAGCATGGCTCTGCTGCTGACATCTTGCTTTTGGATTTCTATCTTCCAGAACTGTGAGAGAATACATTTCTGTGTTTTAAGCCACCCAATTTGTGGTTTTGTTATGGCAACCCTAGGAAACTTATATACTCTGTTAATAAGGACTTATGACAACCCTGGCAGGTGAATCCTCTTAGATGTCTTTTGTGTGTGAAGGTCTTACTGAGGAAGTCCTGCTTCACTTGCAGCACAGGTATTTGGTGAGCATCTACGATGAGCTGGACTCTTGGAGGATTGTAGATGGCTAAGTGTGGGCTTTGCAACCAGGAAGCTGCCTGTGGGAGTGTGTGGTGGGAGAGTTGGGCATGGAGGAGATGGATTTTTCCAATAGGCCCTATAACACTAGGCTGCTTGTCCTGGGCTGACTTCATCTACTTGTGGGCTTCTTTGATCCCCTTTGTGGTGTCTTTTTTTGATTCAAAGAAGATTAATGGGAGATAAGCCATTCTGAGGAAATTCAGATTTAGATATGTTCCATCTGCTCTCACCTGATTCCTTCCTGACCCACCAAAGTTGAGGCAACAATAGCTTAATAGAGGGTGTTGGGATCTAGGAAGGCCCCTTAGGGATGGTGACATTTAATGTGGATTTTAAGGAAATTCTCCAGTTGGAGAAGGGAAAAAAGGCAGAGAGTGGAGGCATCAGTGGGGAAAGGCATTTCAGGCAGAGCAAGGGATGAGAGGAAAGGTACAGAGAAGGCCAGTGTTGGTCTGGGGCACAACTATTAGTAACTCACAGTTGAGTATAGGTTGTGTGGCTTTAGGGGGAGTGGAGGGAAAGGAGGAAGATAAGGAGGTTGAGGCCATGATGAGTAGTATTACTTTTTTTTTTTTTTTTTACTTTTTTCCTATTTTTTTAACAGCTTTATTGGGCTATAATTGACATACAACAAACAGCACATATTTAAAATCTACAATTTGATTAGTTTTGACATTTGTACATACCATGAAACCATCACCATAATCACATTAATGAACATATCCATCACTCCCCAACGTTTCCTTGTGCCTTTTGTAATCCCTCTCTCCCACCTCTCTCTGACTCTGATGCCCATACTTCCATCCATAGGAAGCCACTCGAGTCCATTTGAGAAGGTCTGCACAGTCGTGCCTTTTCTAATGACATATCTGTCTAAGACTTTGGTTTTTTTTTTTTGTACCTCAGCTGAAACAGCCTATCCCAGAAAATCAAATGCAGAAGTAGACATGAGAATCCAGCTCTCCTTCATTCAGCCTGATGTTAATGACATTTGGAAAAATATAAAACAGTGCTGCTCTTACCCACATTTTTGGTTGTTTTGGAAAATATGGTTATTTTCCATAAAAAATTTTCTATAAAAAATGTAGCTATTTTTAAAAAAAATGTTATTTATGTTACCATGTAATTATATTATTTATTTGAACATGTAGTTGGTTTATTATTAATTTAAGTGCATTGATACCTGAATATTTTAAAAAGTTTTTAGTTTTCATTCATAACCCAATAAATATTGACAGATACAGCCCACATAAATACTCTTTGGAGCAGGGGTCCCCAATCTATGTTGAGTTGTATAATTATTTCATTATATGTTACAATATAATAATAATAGAAATAAAGTGCACACTAAATGTAATGTGCCTGAATCATCTCAAAACCATCCCTCCTCCCCGGTCCATGGAAAAATTGTTTTCCATGAAAACGGTCCCCGGTGCCAAGAAGGTTGGGGACCGCTGCTTTGGAGTACTCAGTTTTTTTTTTTTTCAAGAAATCATCCCCCTTTTTCTTTTTCCCGGCACATCTCAATTATTTTTAAGATCCTGAGATCAAAAAATTTGGGAATTGTTGCTATAGAGGACTTTGATACCATGGTAACATTTGGGGAATTTCTTTCCCTAAATAGTGGGAACCTATTGAAGATCTTTTCAGCAGAAGAGTGACAGGATCTGACTTGGTCTTAGAAGGAGGCTTCTGGCGGCATAAGGGTGAGGGAAGACTGGGTAGGGAGACCAGGAAGGAGACCATTGCAGGAGTCCAGGCAAGGGGACAATGAGCACCTGACCTCGGGGTGTGGCAGTGGGGACTGGAGAGGAGCCATCTGGCTTGAGAGATAATCAGGACAGGTGGTACAATCTCAGGATTTTGTTTCTCACAGGATGTGGATGTGAACTGGTCTTCCCAAAAGGGGGGTTCTCTGGCAGTGGTTATGAGGGAAGTAGCTTCTTGTCTCCAGGTATTCTGGCTGGCCTGTGGCAGAATGCCATCAAGGGTAGATGGAAAGAGCTGGCAAAGGCAGGGCTGGACTGCAAGTCACAGTCCTTTCCACGTAGACCAGGGGTGGTTCAGGCTTCCCCACTCAATTGGCAGCTGGTGCATAGTGTGAGACTGTGGTGAGGGCTGCAGCTTAGTGAGTGGCTCCTCTCAGACCTGAAGCTGGCAGCTGCCCGTGAGAACAGGAAGGACAGGTAGGAAGGGAGCACTGCACACTGCCAGGAACAATTTTCCTTGGTTTTAGTCTGGGTGGGTTTCAGCTATTGTGTTGGTGGTCTGCAGACTTGAAAACAAACTGTCGGCAGATACTAGGAAGGGAAGTGTGGAGGCAGGAAGGGACTAACAGAAATATTTGGGTAACAGGTGCATATCAGGGGAGTGAGAGGAGAGAGGCAGTCCTGTGAACCTGAGACCACACTAGAAGGCAGTTCAGAAGACTAGAGAGCTCTGTTTATACAATGAGCTAGTATCAAAGGCCAGTGTGTGTGGAAGCCCCTCAGGACTAGATTTTGATGCAGTCCCAGTCTGAGGTCGGAGGCTCCAGGCCTGCCTACTCTGGAAGAGTCTTGGGTTGGAGCCTACCTTAGAGGAAAGCAACCTCAGCACCTAGAAGAGCAGTTCATTGTTTAGATTAGTTTGTCTTCAAGTCCAGAGAAAATCTGGGGACAAGCAGGTCCAAGTTGGGGTGAATAGGGGTCACCTTCCCTAATTGAATAGTCAGGCCTTCCAACAAGAACCTCCCTTGCAGTGAAGTCTCATCCACAGCCCGAGGAAGCCACCAACACACAGAATTCCTTTTGAATTGTGTTAAACCTCCACTAATTTGAATACTAGTAATCCAAAATTAATGTCCATTCAGATCAAGCCAGGGCTATGACGTTATGTATTTGTTAACGTTTACCACTTAGTCAGTCCCATGTTGTAACTGCTGTGTGATGCCTATCCATTTTCACAAAGTACAACACATCTGTAAATGACCATAGGCACCCTGTTGATGACTGTGGAAGCCTTGGGGCTCTTACAAGCTACTAGGACTATTAACATAGGCTTGAGTAATGCATAATCAATAGCTTGCCAAATAAATACCCAAACATAAATGAGCTTAGAGACCTCTGAATCCCCTTTCAAACTCTTTATAGCATGATTTTCTGAGGCAGGAGGTTTCCCATTGCCTTTTTAATCTCATGGATTCCTTGTATTGTTTATCCTGCTTATAAAACTTAGAGAGAATATTGTGTTTGCATTGCTAAGCTCTATCTTTGACAGTGTGTCATTACAACATTTTGTTTTGAATGGCCCTAGATCAGAGGTCTCCAACCTTTTTGGAACCAGGGACTGGTTTCATGGAAGACAATTTTTCCATGGACCTGGGGGGATGGGATGGCTTTGGGACGATTCAAGTGTGTTACATTTATTGTGCAGTCAAACCCTCTCTGCTAATGATAATCTATATGTGCAGCTACTCCCCAGCACTAGTATCACTGCCTCAGCTCCACCTCATATCATCAGACATTAGATTCTCATAAGGATTGCACAACCTAGATCCCCCATATGTGCGGTTTACAGTGGGGTTCATACTCCTATTACAATCTAATGCCTCCGTTGATCTGACAAGAGGTGGAGCTCAGGCGGTGATGTGAGTGATGGGGAGCAGCTGTAAATACAGATGAAGCTTCACTTCCTTGCCTGCTGCTCACCTCCGGCTGTGCACCCCAATTTCTAATGGGCCACTGGCCTGTACTGGTCCGTGGCCCGAAAGTTGGGGACCACAGCCTTAGATGATTCTTGTAATGCCCAGTCTTCCTTTCATCAAAAAGTCTGTCAAGACATCTTCTTACCAATATTTATTTAGCATTTAGCTCATGTCGTATGTGGATGATGACAATAACAACCACCACGATGAAAATAAGTAACACTTGATGAGTGCTTATTCTGTTCTTTTCATATGTCAGTGCATTTAATCCTCACAACAACCTTTGAGAGAGGCATTGTTTTTACTCCATTCTACAGATGAGGAGGAAACCAAGGCTCAGAGAAGTAACACCACTTGCCCTAGGTCACATGGCTTGAAAGAAACCAAGCCGGGAGTTGAACTTAGGCAGACTGGTGCCCAAGTGCTCTTTTTTTAACAATTACACTATACCTAAAATCCAAAAATCATTTCTTCCCCCAAACTGTTAAGAATTAGAGAGATGTACAATTTAGCAGCAGATTTTGAAGAACCATGTACTTAATTAAAGTTTTCTTGGAGAAAATACTTTATTAATCTGTGGAAGTTTCCACCTTGTCTATTTTTATTGTCTGTGATGCCATTTATGTTTTTATGTGGTAGTATTTTTATCTTTTTCTTTCTGTTAGCTTTCATTTTTATCTACAGAACCTATAGCCGACTATTTGTGCTATTTTCTCACTTGACAACTAAAATATTGACAATAAACATTTCACTCATTGCTTGCAGCTTAGAAAAAAATGTGACAAGACACATTTATCGTAACTCAGTTTTGAAAACTATCTGTCTTCATATTCAGGTGACAGATGCAGTTGTAAAGAACTGGTGTTTACAGCACCAACTTAGATCTCACAGAAGGAATGAGATGGTTTCGCTTCACCTATGGGCTCCTCGAGCACAGCATGTACTTTGAGTGCTTGAGCCCTGCAATATTTTCAGTTGGCTTGAGCTCCAGGGACCTCTTTTTCTGGTTCTGAGACTAATCAGTATGCACGTCCCAGGGTGTACCAAATCCATGACATTACATTTACAGACATTAATGTGATTTGAGTTCCATTATCAGGCACTTGCTTTTGGCAGTCAGTTAACAAACATTTACTGAGTACCTACTATGTGCCTACTAGGAACCATAGTACCAAATAAGTTAGATATGGCCTCTACCTTCATGGTATATTAGGGGAAACAGAATATTGAAGAGCTAAATATAAATAAGTTAATAAGGGAAGTAGGAAAGGCTGCAAAGGAGATTCAAAAACCTGAGGGACTTGGCCAAGAAGGTGACTTGGGAGGCTGAGGCAGGAGGATTGCTTGAGCCCAGGAGTTTGAGGTTGCTGTGAGCTAGGCTGACGCCACGGCACTCTAGCCTGGGCAATAGAGTGAGACTCTGTCTCAAAAAAAAAAAAAAAGGTGACTTTTCAGCTGGGATGGAAGGATGTGGAGGGGTTAGTATATGATGAGAAGAGAGGAGTGCATTGCAAGTAGAGGGGCCAGCATGTGTGAAGGTCCATCAGTGGAAGAAACAATAGCCTGGTAGAGAAATAGAAAAGTCCAGCAGGGCTGGAGCAGAGAGAGTGAGTGGAGGGCGACAGGAGATGATGTTGGATTTGAACCTCTTTCTTTTTTTTTTTTTTTTTTGAACCTCTTTCTAATAGCAGTGGGAAGTCATTAAAGGATTTTAAGCCTAGGATAACCTTATCCAATTTGCATTTGCAATTT
>NW_012156284.1:9509337-9557211 GCF_000956105.1 Propithecus coquereli
GGGAGGCTGAGGAGGGAGGATCACTTGAAGCAGGAGTTCAAGACCAGTCTGGGCATAGCAAGACCCTGTCTTTATAAAAAATTTAAAAATTAGCTGGGTGTGGTGGTGCACACCTGTAATCCTAGCTACTGGGGAGGCTGAGGTGGGAGGATTGCTTGAGCCCAGTAGTTTGAGGTTACGGCAAACTATGGTCATGCCACTGTACTCCAGCCTGGGTGACAGGTGAGATTCTATTTCTTAAAAAAAAATCTACAAAAGCAAAATTCAAAAACTTCAATTAAATCTCAACCAATCATTAAACAAGATAATTTCTTCAAACTTATTCCCATTCAATAATATATGAATTTCTGCCTTAAATCCTTAATGTATTTAAAATATATTTAATAGCAAAATTATGCAGGCACAATTTTAGCTATTTTATAACATTATTTTATATACATGTTATGATAATAACTAATATTTCTGCCTTAAATCCTTAATGTATTTAAAATATATTTAATAGCAAAATTATGCAGGCACAATTTTAGCTAATTTATGACATTATTTTATATACATGTTATATAAATTATATATGTGTGTATGTATGCATGTGTATATATGTGCATGTGTGTGTGTGTGTGTGTGTGTGTATGTATATTTTCCAGATTATTTTGCTGAAGAACCAGGCTTGGGAAGAATGGCTCCGTAGCATCAGACAAAATACCTGCACAGAGGAGGCCGTTGAATGCAGGGATTAAATTAGGTGCAATATTCAGACTGATTATAGCGTTGCTATGTCCAAAAAGGTGACACAGGTGTCGGAATATGCCACAGAGATGCCTAGTAAACACTTAAAATGGAATGGTCTGTGACCATAATTATCATTATTATAAATAACATTTATAAAGCATTTACTAGTTTCCACTAGAATGTTAGTACCAGAAGGTGCTACTGTATCCGCCAGTGACTGGACCTGCACAGTGCCTCACACATAGTGGGCACTCAACCATTTATTTACCGAATGAATGCAATGTTTTTTATTAATTCTCAAAATGACATTATAAGATGGGTACTTATTATCATTTTTTAATGAGTAAGTTGAAGTAGGCTGACTTGTTCAAGGTCATATAGTTATTGAGCAGTAGAGCTGCAGTTTTACTCCATGTTTTTGTCATGCCAAAGCCCAAGCCTCTAACAGGCCATACAGGAGAAAGAACCTTTCTACCCCATGACTAGGCAGAGGCAAGACCAGGAAGGTTACAGATAGACAGCAGTTACCCAGGCAGGGTGGCACAAGAACTGGGGAGAACAATTAGCATCAAGGCCTTGAAGAAAATTCAGGGAATGGAATCCAGAGAGCCAGGTGGGCCCAGGGGACTGGTGGCAGGGAATTGTGGTAGTACATAGTGATTGGGGTCCTAGTTAGGGCTGAGTATGTGTATTCTAGGCCCTCAGAGATCAGGAAAGAATAAGGCAGGAGCTGGTCCTGGAGGAAGTGGGAAACACAATTAGCCTTGGATACAGAGAAAGAAGACAGGAAGCTAATTACTAGATTTGGGGGATGAGGCAGGGATCTCCTCTAAGGAAAAAAGATAACCCCGGCAATCAAAGCTAGAACCCAGAGCCACGGCAGCATCTACATCCCCGGTCCTGAGGGTGCTCCTGGTCCTGATGCTGAGTTTCTTAAGCTCCTGGGCAAACTGAGAATAGGCCAGGACCCATGCTAGAGTAGGACACTGTTTGTGAGTCCAGGCTAAGGAACTTCAGAGGTGTAAAGGGAGGCAGACTCAGGGTGGAGAGCCAAGAAACACTTTCAAAGCAGGGTGAGGTCCTAAGGTGACATCAAGCCCCCTTTAAAGTGGTGGGATGCGGTTTTGATTCCTGGTGTGCTAGAGGTTGGTGGGTTAATGATTACAGGTACACTCCTAATCCTTATATTGGTGGAGCTGGCTACAGCTACCTCACTTGCTCCTGAAAGGTCATCATGTGTCTTGAAGTTACCAACGTCTGCTCGAGCACAGCTTCCTAACTATATGCTGAAAAATGAATTAAGGTGTGTTTGGCATGTTGTTCCCCTCAGCCCTCATGACTGCCAATAGTGCTGGCCCTGGGTTGCCTGTGATGGCTATCAGCCTCAGCCGTTTCCCCCAGCATGCCATGTACGATTGGCATGCTGTACTAAGTGCTGTGACATGAAAAAGGCTGGGGAGCATCACTGGAGCCTCATTCCTAGTTGGCCTCTTCTTCAGTACTGTACAATAGTGTCTTCTTCCATTGGCACAATACCAGAGTGGTAGTTTTGAACCCTTTTCCTGCCCTAGACTTTTGAGAGACAAGAACCACCTGCCACGGGTAGAAGTGCCTCACCCAGCTCTGATTCTCAAGAGGGGAAGGCCATGGTCAAGATCTTCCCAGATGACTCTGAAATGCCTTCCGTGGGAAGGAGGTTGTGCTCCTATCTTTTGAGAATCACTGCTTCCCAGGTGGAAGAGCACTTTCACTTCTATGATCTCTTCACTTCCTCTGATCAAATGGCAGTATCATCTCCAACTTATGAATAAGGAAGCTGAGGCCCTGAGCTGCTAAAGGTTCTCACAGTTAGAATGTGGGGGAGAGAATGGTACCACCTAGGTCTTCTGACTCCAAGTCCAGTGCTTTTTTCTGTGGCACTGTGCCCCATCACTGATATTAAGATTAGTATGTAAGAAGAAAATGACTAGGTCAAAAATCAAGGCCCATGGATATACTGGTATGCAGTGAGTGAGGTCGTGCTCGAGACATGGTGGGTATGGTGTGGCGGGTTGGGGGTTTGCTGAAGTTGGGTATGATGCAGTAGAATGAAGGAGGTAAACCCCTTGGAGAGGCAGGAGGACTCAAAGGCCTGAGATGCGGCTCAGCCAATAGACCCCTGGTTAAGCTGTGCTTAGAGCTGACATTTGAATGGAGAAAGATTTGGAAATAGCTTTTATGGCTTGAGGCCTGGGGGATGAACCTTCCCAGCAGGCAGCAGGGGCAGGTTGGACTGTCCTGATAATTTTTTTTCAGCCACACCTGTCTACTGGAGAACAGCTCCCTCCAGCGGTCATTACTCTTGCTGAAGGGAAATGACTGTGACTTCAAGTAAGTACCAAGGCAATTATTGAATGCTAACTGGTATAGCTTTGTGTGACATTAAAAATACAGGCCAGCCAAACCCGTTCATTCAAGCAGGATTTATGTAGTGCCATTTTCGGGCCAAGCCCCGTGTGCTGGGTGTTCAGCATCTATAAATGAATAAGTCTGGCCCCAAAGAAATCGCTGTCTTGAGTTTCAGACAGATAATTCCAGCCCATTATGATTAGTACTTTGATAGGGGCATGAGTTGTGTGCAAAGGGGGTGGAGTGCAGCATATGACAGGAAGGTTCAGATTTCCTCAGAGTACTGGCAGGATAGAAAGTCTGGGAAGGTTTCCTAGAGGAGAAGACTCTTGAGTTGAATTTTTTTTTTTTTTGAGACAGATTGAGTTGAATTTTTAAAAAAATGAATAGGACTAATCTGAGTAGGAGAGAAAGAGGAGGGCGTTCTAGGGCAGGGGACTGCAAACTTTTTCTATAAAGGGCCAGATAGTAAATATTTTAGGCTTTGTGCGCTGGATAGTCTCTGTTTCCACTACCCAACTCTGCCTTGTAGTGCGAAAGCCTCTATAGATAGTATGTAAACAATTGAACTTGACTGTGTTCTAGCCATGGCTGACTGCTGAAGTGTGCCCTGTCATATAAGGTATAGGTATCTATCATGCCCATTTGACTGTGAGGAAATGGAGGCTCATAGGTGTGAAGTGATTTGATTAAGGCCAACCAGTTGCCTATATGTTAAGCGCAGACAAAGAACAGACAAGGAAGCCCAGGCATGAGGAGATCCAGGCACTAGTAGCAGGGGCCGGGGTGTTTGTGGGATATGGCATGTGGGTGAGCTGGAGGAGGTGGGCATGCACTGGGCCCTGTTTTCACCCTCTACCCTTGTCTTTTCCTCCTCCCAGACTACCCCTTTCTAAGGCCTTGGCTCTGCAACAACCGGGGGCCCGGCCGCCAAAAAACCTTAATCAAAAGGGCCCCCCCAACAAAAAGCCCGGCAACGCAAAAGGGCCCAACCCAAGGCCGAATAAATGAATTAACCAACAATCCAATAAAGGAAAAGGGGCAATTAAAACAACCCTTGCAAAAAAAACGGAAACAAAATCCTTTCAATTTCCAATTGGTTTAAATGAAGCAAACTAAAGCCCAAAAAAAACAAAAAAAAAAAACCCAAGGAAACGCAACAAAAAAAAAAGAAACCCTCCAAAATAAAATGGAACCTCCCCAAAAGGAAAAAAAAAGTTTCAATCCTAAACAAATAATTTTTAAAAGAAAGGCAAGGGGAAAAACAAAAAAACCAAAAATTTGGAAAAAACCGAAAAAAAAACCCAAAAACCTTTTAATGCCAAAAAAAAAAAAAATTCTGATGTTAGTGACAAGTTTTTTTTTTCTGGATCTTATTTAAGACATTTATGAAATAATCAGTCCTAAATATGAATATTCCCATAGGGAGACTGTTTCTAAGGAGACTCAAAAATACTCCTGAAGTCAGATGTGTAGCAATTTCTATTTTTGTGACTTCCCCCCTGCTTCCACAATGGATTCTAGCTGACTGGGTTCTTGTTCCATGTCATGACCATTTTAGCTTCATAATTTTGAAAAAAAACTTAAAAGTTTTTTTTCTGTCATATAGACAGAAGCATAAAACGTATGTGATTTTGGTAATTGGACTCCTGTTTTGAAGCCTGAGAATGTGTTCATTGCCCGTGCAGATGGGATGGGACTTAGTAGTCACAGCCTCTTCCCAGCAGAAACATGTATGAGAGTTCCCATCTGGAAGCCTAGGCTTGTTGTGCCCATCCTTGGCTCATGCTCAGGCTGCCCTCCACCCCCAGCCCTGGTTTACTTCTGTGTAACATTTGTGTTTTCTAACTTGATGGTGGTAATAATAACTGCTCATAAGTATCAACTCTGGACCAGACTCCATACAGAAGTGCTTGAAGTGAGCCTCAAAAAAACCTCATGAGGAGCTTGCTGCTATTCCCATTTGCCAGACAAGGAAATTGAGGTGATGTAACCTGTCTAGCGTGACTCAGGCTGGAAGTTACGGAGCTCTGATTGGACCTCTGAACTAACTCCAGAGTCTGTTGTTTTCATTTCAGTGGTCTGCTCACTTGCAGGCCCTGTATTGCAAGGTGGGTATGATCTGGACATCCAGAGTAGCGTATGAGGATGAAGAAGGTCTGGGAGTCAAGGCCTGTGAGGGCATTGAAGGAACTGGGTGATGTTTATCCAGGTGAAGAAAAGACTCAGGAAAGTAATAGCTAAATTCCCATATCTGCCAGGCTTTAGCTGTGAAAAGATTTCTGTGTTCATGCATACATTGTTTTACTTTTGTTCTCTCTATCCCATTGGTGAGAGAGAGATTCATGCCCTAGAGTTATGGGGATGGCGCAACGCATGACTTCTGACACTGGACAGATGAGACTGATAGTGGTTTATTAGTCATGTATACTCACAGCCCGGGAAGGAGGACACTGCATGCCATACAGAGACACACGGGGGTTACACATGAACAAAGTGAAACTCCTGAACAAAGTGAACCAGCTGGGGTTGTTGGAGACAGGCTTTGTAGTATCCAGAGGGTGGGGTGCCATGGTTCCCTGGGAAGATGTTATTGGCTTGTTTGAATAATTCCAAACACTAGCAGGGAACGGAAACTTACTACTCATGTATGAGCAACAACTGTGACTTGTTCCCTTGATAAGGAAGATTGCTTGTCGAGGGGACCTTATCTGCAGGAACACAGTAGGGAGGGAAACTTGTGGTTAGGGCATTTGAGGCCCTCTTAATTTTACCACATGTCAAAGTAGCACATAATATTGGGCCTTCATTTTAGGCCTTAGACCACATATATTCTACACATTGTTATTAAACACCTGCTGCGTGCTGAGTACCATTCTTCATGCTGAGGATGCAGTGGTAAATAAGACAAAATCTCTGCTCTCATGGAGCTGACATTCTAATAGAGAAGATAGACAATAAACAAGTATATAATTTCAGGTCATGGTAAGCACCTTGAAGGAATAAAAGAAGAGGATAGTGCCTAGGGTGCTGTTTCAGCTAGAAAAGTCCTTTCCAAGGAGGTGACATTTAAGCTGAGAGCTCAGTATGGTGAGTGAGCCATCTGAACAACTGGACAACAGCATGCCCGGCAGAGAGAAGAGTTGGTATAAAGGGCCTGTGCTCTGGACCTGCTGGTTGTGCTTGAGGATTGGCAAGGAGGCCGTCATGGAGGGAGTGAGGGGGAGGGTGACAGGAGATAACGTTTGAGAGGTAGGCAGGGCCAGATCTTGTAGGACCTTATAAGCCATGATAAAGACACTAGTATATATTTTTTAAATGCAATAAGAAGCTTTTAGAGGATTTTGAGCGGGGAAGTGACATGATTTGACTTATTTTTTTAAAGGATGAGTGGATGTTCTTTTGAGATTAAACTTTTAGAAGGCAGAAGTGGGAGTAGGACTGTTGCTCTACTCCAGGGGAAAGTAGATTGTGGCTTGAACTTGGGTGGAGGTGGTGAGAAGTGGTTAGTTTAGGGCAATGACTCTCAACTGGTTGAGGGGGATTTTGCCCCTCCCTCTCCCAAAACATTTGGTAATGTCTGGGGACATTTTTGATTGTTACAGCTTGGTTGGGGGTTGCTACTGGCATCTAGTAGGTGAAGGTCAGGGATGCTACTGAACATTCTACAGTGCACAGGAAAGCCCCCCACAATAAATAATTATCTGGTTCAAAATATCAATAGTGCCTATGTTAGGAAACCCTGCCCTAGAGATACATTGTTTAAGATAGAGCTGATGAGATTTGCTGATGGGTTGGAGGTAGATGTGAGAGAAGGAGAGGAGTCAAAGATGGTGCCAAGGATTTTGGTCTGAGGGATTGAGTGGATGGCGTGCCCTTTTACTAGGATGAGGAAGCCTGGGGGGAAAGGTTTGGATGGGAACAATCAAGAATTAAGTTTTGAACATGTTAATTTTGAGAAGCCTGTTATATATCTAAAGATTCTTTAGAGGAATCTGAGGAGGAGTAGCAAAAGAGGAAGAATGGGAAGCAAGAGAGTGCTGGTCATGGAAGCCATGTACAGAAAGGGTTTCCAGTGTCAAATGCCACAGCAAGACTGAATGAGATGAGGATTGAGAATTGCCTGTTGAATGTGGCAACATGGAGATCATTGGTGATCATGACAAGCATGGTGCCAGTGGAGTGGTAGGGATGGAAACCTGTTTGGAGCAGGTTCTTGAATGAAAACCCACCTCCCTGTGATTTCTACTTAACAGTATTACTTCTATGTGTTCTGGAATATCATGGAGAAACTTACACTTACAAATAGAGTATTTACTCCTCAAAATAGCCCCATATGGCAATTACTAGCCCCAATTACAGAGAAGGGACCTGGGGCCTTGTATTGATCACATCTTTTATTTTCTTTATTCTGATGCTTTGACATCTTGGGGCCTTGCTGTCCCTGGAGTGACTGCCTTCCTGGTGCCAGCTACTTGCTAGTGATAGTAAACAAGTCAGCTTTGAGTGTACCTTTCATGTGCAAACCAAGCAATCCAAAGTGCACACCCCAAACACCTTCTTTATCAGGCTCTCACATTCTGGGTCAGTATCCCCCTGCCCTAATCACCCCAAGTCCAGGTATCAGACAACTAGGAACAGCCCTTGTACCCCAGAAATCACTAAAATTATCCAAATTAGCCAATCCTAAGCTTGCTTACCTTGCCTCACCTGTTCTTTCTTGTGGAAGCCACAATAAACTTTCTTGCCCACATTTTCCTCTCACACGCTCTGCCTCCTGACTGGCCCTGGTGCTTTCCCACGTGGCCTTGCACAGTGCGGTATGCCTCCTGCTTCTAGGGGTCTGTGAGTAGCATAATAAACCCTTTCCTTCAAGACAGTCATTTTTATGTCCATATACCTAATTAAATACCTGATCAAAACAAATCGTGGGTACTATTAAAACATGCCTGGAGTGGTGACTGCCTTGTTTATGATCACACAGGTAATGGTGGAGCAACTTCTGGAATCCAAATCTCCAAAATCTGAACACATGCTCTTTCTTTTACCTTGTATACTTGCTTATTTTAAAAACAGTATGGAGATGTTGGTCTCAGGAAGACACCATAAACATTTAAACCCTGTCTGATCTTTTCATGGAGGATGAGAATTGGTAACTTGTTGTGTGACAGGCTGTATTGATGAGGAATAGAAGGAAATGTAATAAGTTATAGTGATGTCAGAATCATAACATTGGAAGCCCTTAGGGGAAATAAAAACAACAATAAATGATTATATGCTTCTCCCCATACCACTTGCTACTATAAAATGGTCCTATTGCATGCAGAGAGTCATCCTTACTTGTCAGGAGAGTGCCACCTGAAATTATTAGTGAGTAAGGTTATAATTGTACGTTTGTGGTTTAAAAATGAGTAATACGCTTGTCATTTTTCTCTGCCTCCTCTGCTTTCATTAGTCATCTGTATTTCAGTAGTGAATCTGGCTGTCACTTTAGGCCTGACTTCAGTCTGGGGCTAAGGAGGTGGAGGCTTAGGTCCTCTGGCTGGCCCACAGCCCACAGGCCTGGAGTGCTAAGAAGCTCAGGCTCTGTAGCTGCCTGTGGGGCATGTTCTGAACTAACTGAGGTCAGGACCCAAATAGATCTTCTGCGGGTGGGAGGGAAACCTGCTGGGGCCCTGTAGCAGTGTAGCTTGAAGACGCTTTTACTTTGGCTCGAACCTGATGTTTCTGATTGGTGGTTTAATAAAGGATCCACCTGGAGAGACTGGCCAGCACTCATCATTCGGTAGGGGCCAGAGTGTAGTGGTTAATAGCATGGACTCTGCAGCCAGACTGCTTGGATTCCAATCCTGGCTTCTCTTCCTATTGGTTGTGGGACCTTGGGCAACTTGCTTAACATCTCTGAAACTCATTTTCCTCAGTTATAAAAATAGGGATGATGGCACCTACCTTATAGGGCTGATGTGTGGATAAAATGAATTAGTATACAAGAGGTAGCACAATACAGCAATTAGGAAAATTGTGTAGGAGCCAGATTGCCTAAGTTCAAAACCTAGCTCGACTACTTTCTAGTTGTAGGGCCTTTGGCAAGTGCCTTCACCTCTTTGTGCTTCACTTGCCTCGTCTGTAAAATGGGGATGATGATGATAATGGGGTTGTTGCCAGGATTAAATGAGTTAACATCTCTCAAGCAATTAGAAGAGTACCTGCCACATGGAAGGACTATTTAAATGTCTGATATTGTTACTATTGATAATTTCTATCATTAGCAAAGGCAACGTGGAGTACAAGAGTTACAGACCACATGTGCTTCAGAGTTCAGAAGAACAAGGGAACTCAGAAAGCTGGGGTCTCAAGGAAGGCATCACAGAGCAGGTAGGCCCTAGGAACACTGCGTAGCATGGTGGAAAGCAGCTTGGCCATGGGCCTGCCAGAACTAAGTTCTGTTTTGTGGTATTTGGTATGGTTTGGTTTGGTTTGGTTTTAAGAGACAGGTTCTCACTCTGTCACCGAGACTGGAGTGCAGTGGCACAATGATTGCTCACTGTAACCTTGAACTCCTGAGTTTAAGCACTCCTCCTGCCTCAGCTTCCTAAAGTGCTGGGATTACAGGCATGAACCACCACGCCCAGCCTCAGAACCAAATTTGAATCTCTATTCAGCCACTTGATAACTGAGTGACCTTGGGCAACTTATATCACCTTTCTGTGCTTCAGTTTCTCTGACTACAAAATGGGAATGATGAGAGTGCATCCTTGGGAGGATTAAGTAAGGTAATACACAAAGGCCCTGGAACAATGCCTGGCACATGGTTAGTACCCAGTAAATGAAGATGCTATTTACGAATTACTGCTCATCCTCATAGTTGCACTGAATAAAAGGAGTAACTCTTATTATTGTTGGGAGAGTGCAAGCTGCCAGCATGAAAGGAAGATAAGGACTTGGGTGCCCTGAGAGGAAGAGGTTTAGATACTGACAAAGGCAGGAAGGTGAGAGGCTCCAGGGAGTTTTGGTGGTAATGAGCAGACCAGTTTGGATCCCTTGGCATGGTTCTCCCTGAAGAGGGAGATGTGATTTAAGGTAGAGAGAGAAGGGCATTGGATGCCAAGGTAAGAAATTTGGTTTTTTATTTCACTGGCAATAGTCTATAAACTATTGAGTAGAGGGCATATGGGGGGTTTCAGGAAGATTCTGTTGTTTTGCCTAAATGTCAAAAGCTCTAAAATTAGAATGCATCTGAGGCCTCCTTTTCTGTCTGTCTCTTCCTTCATAGACTCTCCTCATTTCCCAGTTCAGACTGTCCCTGACTTAGGATGGTTTGACTTACAATTTTTTGACTTTACAATGATGTGAAAGCCATATGCGTTCAGTAAGCTCTTCCACTTACAATGAGTATACATCTGGATAAACCTATAGTAAGTTGAAAATATCAACTTAAAAATACAGTTTTGGCTTATGATATTTTCAACTCAAGATGAATTTATTGGGATGTAACCCCATTGTAAGTAGAGGAGATCTGTGTATGCATTTCTAGAAAGGGACAATCTTCTGCTTGCCTCTGGCCATGCAGAATGCCTGCTACCTCTTCTAGGAAGTATTATCTCATTCTCCCAGCTGTCATATGGACTGCTTTCTCCTGTGAGCCCCCTTAGAACTGTGTAACTTCTAGAGACTTCTATCCCAGCATACTTGTTGGAAAATCACTCATTGCCTACTCCATCCCCTACCAGCATGGGGAGACCTAGTGCAGCTGGATTGTGCCTTTTTTTTCTTGAGATCTCCTACCCCCTACTTCCAGCCCCAGCTTAGTGCCTTGTACCAAAGAGATGATATAAAGAGGATAGAACATGGGAGGAAGCATGAAAGGGGATGCTTCATTGAGCAAATAAGTGGGTAGTGATTGAGGAAGGGCAGGGAACTTATTGTCTGGGTCCTGAGCAGCAGGGAAGTATCACCTCAGGCATCTGTGGGATGTAGTTATGTGTATGTGTGTGGGGGTGGGGTGGAAGAGGTGAGGTGGGTGTTCTCTCTTGTTTATCACTGTGGTTCTTATTTTTTAAAAAAAATGATAGTAAGAGGAGTTAACTCAGAGGGTTGTATGTTTTTTCTGGGTAGTAATAGGCTTTTTGGAAAAGGGAAGAATCATCTTCTTCAGTTTCTCCGAGAAAGACCTGAGGATTGGAGCAGTGATTTTTGACACTTTTCAAAGTAGCAAGGCCCTTTATTCAAATGAAATTTTAAACTAAGTCCAATAGATGCATGGATGTATGGATGGATAAAAAGATAGGTACAGATGACACATAGATAAGGATGACCTTGAACAAGACACACTCCTCTGGACCTTGAGCTCCTCCTCTGTACCATAAAGTATAGAGCTTTAATTGGGATTTTTCGGTCATTGATATTTTGAACTGATTAATTCTTTGCTGTGTGAGACTGTGCATTATAAGATGTTTAGCATCATCCTGGGCCTCTACCAACTAGATGCCAATAGAATGTCCTTCCCCAGTTGTGACAAGCAAAAATGTCTCCAGATATTGCCATATGTCCTGTTGACGGGTGGGGAATGACCCCCCAGTTGAGAATGACTAGGCTAAATGATCTCTGGTGCCTCTTTCTTTTGACCTAAGTGATTACTCCTAAGAGGTCATTAGCACAGTGCTGGGCACATCTTAAGTTCTTGGTTAATGGTAGTTGTTATATGTTTGCCTGCAGTAGTCCTTATAGCTTGGTTATTCCTCATCTCATACTGCAGCTGATATTTTTAATCTCCAAGATGGTAGCGTATCTCATTTTGGGAAGCAAAATGGTCTGCTTTGCTTTCTCATTAGCAGTCCCCAGGGAAGTCTAGCCATGGGTAATCAGGTGGTTGCCATGGTGGAGACACGATGGTCACCCTGTACCATTCTCCCTCCTGCTGTATGTTCTTCAATTTTGTCCTTCCTTTCCTCACTAATATTCCCCCTGGTGTTCTTTTCTGTCTTTCTGGTTAACAAGATACAGTGAAAAATGGAATTTTTTTCTGCTCCCCTTTTTTCTTTTCTTCACCAACTAGAAGCAACAGGATCTAACCTCCAGAATGACTTCCAGTATTACTTTAGTTTGCTTCCATGGAAAGACCATTAAAACCAGCTTTCAGGTTTGCAATGAAAAGGGACACTTGTTTTTTCATATTAATATTCATATCATTTTTCAAGATTCAAAAAAATGCCAGAAAATATTCATGGGAAGAATTCAGCTGCCAGAATAGACAAAGCTATTATAGAATTATTATAGTCTGTCATATATTAATTATCCAAAACAGGTCGGTTTTGGGAATAAATTAGAAATATTTGCTTTTGTATTTTCTTGATCTAGAAAGAAAGATAATGAAGGAAAAAAAAGTTTGCTAGAAATGAGCAAAATAAATTAAAGATATTAATCCTAATGCTATAATATGAACATCCCACTCTTTTGGAGCTTGAACATTTTTAATGAAAATTGGCAGTGATCACTCATCCTATACCCCTTGTAAAGATTTCAAAATAGCCCACGATCACAGTCTGGTTGCTTTTGTTAATTTGCTATTGAAATTGAGTTTTTGAATGATGTACTTGAAATGAACATTTGGGAACACTTTATTTAGTCTCTGACATAGGGCCCAGCACCTAGTAGGTGCTCAATAAACTTTTGTTGAATTGTATTGACAGAAGTACTCCTGGAAATCTGTGCATTTACTCATTGAGTTAAGGAGCCGCTTATGATTTTTAAAAATAGAAATGACTTGGTACACCCACTATATATAAGACCCTGTTCAAACTACTTGTATCATTCATTTGAAAAATATTCATTAAGCTCCTATTATGTGCCAGGCACATGCTATGAGACTGTGAACCAAGCAGACACCATCTCTGTAGTCATAGAGTTGACATTTCTAGTTGAGAAGACAAACAACAAAACAACAAAAACACAAATAAACAACCTAATGAAAATTGTTAAGAAATATTATAAAGGAAATGAATATTTGAGCTCCAAATTTGTATCAGAAAAGTCATACAACTCAAGATAACAGAAACCCCTCAAAACAGTAGCTTAAATATGTTTTTCTCACATGAAAGAAGTCTGGAGGTGAGTAGTCCAGGGTAGATATGGTGGTTCCATGATGTCATCAGGACACAGGCACCTTCTGGCTTTCTGCTCCTTTGGCACTTCCAGAATTAGAATGGCGTTTCCATCCTTAAAGTCACTTCTTGGTCCAAGACGCTTGCTGGCCTTTCAGTCAGGAAGGAGGAGGAAGAAGATGGAGGAGGCAAAAGGGCCTGCCTCCTTAGCTAAGTCAGTTCCTTTGAAGAACAATCCTTGGAAGCCTCACCCAATGACTGTCATGTACATGTCAGTTACAAGGGAGGCTGGAACATGCTATCTTTTAGCCAGACGTGGTCACACTTGATAAAATGGGGGCTTTGTTAGTAGGGAATAAGGCAAGCGTGGATGTTGGATAGTCATCTAGCAGATGTGAAGCAGATTGGAAGGATGTGAAGAGTAGGAGTGGATGATAGATAACATTTACTGAGATGGGGAAGGCTGGGAGGAACAGATTTGGGGAATGGCAAGAGTTCAGTTTGGGACACATTAACTTTGAGATGGCTATGAGATTTTCAATGGAGTTTTCAGATTGATCTATCACTATTTTACATCTCCCGTCAACCTTAGGATTTAGTAAAAGAAGGACTTATGGTTGGAAGGGGCAGCTCAGAGACTTAATATGAAGATATATAATACAAATGCCTTTAACTTAGATTGTATATTATGTATTGCTAAAAATAGCAAAGTTTTCTCTAGTTCCTTCCTGGTTTCCTTCTAGAACTGTCTAATGGACACTTACTATAAGTAAGTAAAGCACTATTCTAGGTACTGGGGATATATATTAAGAACAATACAAAGATCCCTGTCCTCATGTAGGGCATTCTAGTGAGGTAGACAGACAAGAAATAATTAACACAAAAATAAATAGATTAGTTAAGTCATTCTTTACATAAGATTGAGAAAATATCATGGGTACTATTATATGGCTTTTTATTGTGTTCAGTTTCCGTACTGACGGCTTCATTGAACTTTCATATCGGTCCTGTGAGGCAGATTTCATTTTCTGCATTGAGTAGATGAGGAAACAGGCTCAGAGAAGTTAGGTAAGTAAGTTCGAACCCTTGCTCAGGTGTCACTTCCTCCAGGAAAGCTTCATGTTCCACCCATGAGACAATGATATCCTCATGGACAGGGACTGATTGTACTGAGTTTGATAGCCTTATCCCCCTGACTTGGCACCTAACATATAGTCAGTACCCAGTAAATGTCCAGTTATTGAACAAAACTGGCCTAGTTAGTTCACATACCTAGCGTTTAACTGTCAGAGCCAGGATTTGAATCTATTCAGGTCTGTTGGACTACCAGCCCATGTTCTTTTGTAATGTGAATAGTTGCCTCCTGATTCATCTATGTTGTACATCTAGATTTTAGATAATTATATTTTCAAAAGCAGAACCAGTTTTTGTTTTTTGCTTAATAGAATTTATTTACTTTTAGGAAAAACAGTTCAGACCCTCCAAGGCAAATCATTCTATACAAAGGACATTTTTTCCATGAGCATGAATTTTCTCTCCTTTCCTTTAGTAAGCCAGCTTCCAGTTAACCAGGCCCTGAGGCTTTAGAAGGAGATCTGAGCTCTCTGCTCTTCTCAGAGTACCTCATGATTAAGTCACTTGATGACTTGCCATCCCAGGCTGTAAAGACATTAATTATTTAAATTAAGTGGGTGTTAAGCGAATCCAAAGTCAGTTTTGTTTTGCCCAGAGACACCAGAGAATCTGAGAATATTAGAGCCGGACTGGAAGGGTCCTTAGTCATCCCTGGTTCAATCCCCCTCATTTTCCGGAAGAGGAAATGGAGATTCAGAGTGGCAAAGGCACTTGGCCAAGTCAAGCATTTAGTGACCCTGCTGTCTGCCTCCCACTCCAGTGCTCTTTCTACTCGGTCATGCTGCCACTTATTCAACACGTAAAAAGCATTCTCGTCAAGTATAAGGAATTATGAATGGACTTTTACTAAAGAGTACAGAGGTGATTCATTAAAATTTAACCATGTATTTCAAATAATAAGCCAAGTATAATCAACCCCCAACCTGGTTTGAAATAACAGCATCTGCTATTGAATATTGAATGATTATTTTTTAGTAGTGTTTTTCTACCTGCATGTTACCTGCTACCATTGCGGAATGTGCAAAGAGGGAAGTATAATTTTCTTTTTAATTCCCAAAAAACTATTAATGATTTTAACAAGGTAGGCATGTAATATAGCCAAGAGAGCATAGGCTTTGGTGTCAGGTGGCCCATTTTTAAATCATGGCTTCACAGTCCACTACTAGCCTTGTGAGTCTTTGGTAAGAACATTCTCAGAGCTGTTGGAGAACCTGGCAGATGTAGGTTCATACACTTGAAGGATGTGAGGAAGGCTGGTGGAGAGAGAAGTGGCAGCTTGGTCTGGAGCTCTCCAATGACTGCTTCACTGACTGAATCCCACTAGGTCTCTGTGGCTGAAGCTAGACAGTGATTTTGATAATTTGAAGCAGTGTTGATAGACAGAGCCTTATATGAAATTACCTCTAGTTGGCATTAGATGTGAACATTTGCCCTTTTGTTTTCGTAATGTCTTACTACTATTCAAGAAACCACTTTAATTTTATTTTCTGGAGTAGGACCTAGTCTAAACAAAAAGAAACACACACAAACGTGCATGCACGCACATACACGCACACCTGCTACATAAGTTAATTTATGAAATACATATTGTGCTTACTATGTGTGAGGCAGTGTTCCAGGTCTTGGAGATGCATTCTACTGGAATGATGTGAAAGACATATAAAGAAGAGGAGGAGGAAAATAAGCAGCATGAATGTAGCAGAGGGGGAGAGCAATGATGATGTCTGCAATTTACCTGGTGATCACTATGGGCCAGCCATTAGGAGGTACTATATACACATTATCTCACTAGGTCCTTACAGCTGAGGCCCAGTACAGTGAAGCAACATGGCAAGGGTCACTTAGCTAGTAAGTAGTAGAGCTTGGGCTCAAGCCCAGTTGCGACCAGCTCCAGGGCCTAAGGTCTTAGCAAGGGATTAAAAAGGCAGTATAAACTGCTAATGGGTACAAAGTTTCTTTTTGGGGAAACAAAAATATTTTCAGGTTAGACTGTGGTGATGCTTGCCCAACTGTGTTTTGTTTAAACACGAAAAAATCATTGAATTGCATATTTTCAATGGATGAATTGTATGATATGTGAATTATATCTCAAAGCTGTTAATATAAAAATGTGGGGTAACTTGGTG
Source organism: Propithecus coquereli (assembly GCF_000956105.1). Taxonomy (NCBI): domain Eukaryota; kingdom Metazoa; phylum Chordata; class Mammalia; order Primates; family Indriidae; genus Propithecus; species Propithecus coquereli. The sequence continues at coordinate 9,525,815 of NW_012156284.1, forward strand.
CTTAATGCTAATGGAGACTTTACGATATGTTGTGCACTATGCTAAGAGTCTTACAAATATTATTTTGTTTAATCTAGCAACAACCTTGTGAGTAAGTGTATGATAACACCCCATTTTATAGATGCGGAAACCAAGGCTCAAAGAGATGGAGAAACTTGCCCAAGATCATGTACCTAGTAAGTGTTAGATCCAGGACTCAACCCGATGTCTGTTTGACTCTAAAGCTTGTGCTTTCTCTGTCTTTGTAAAATAAGGAAGTGATTGGTTTTCTTTTTGGTATCAAAGAAATACGGCCTCTGTTTTTATTGGTCTTAGAATTAATGATCGTTTGTACTACTAAATGGTCATGGAATAAAACTTTGTAGTGTTTTTGCCACATCACTACCTACGTGTTTTATGTTTACAGGTAGAAGAAGCTGGGGGGAGGGGTTGTTCATCCAGCAATTTGATGATTAAATTTCAATATTTCAGGTAAAATCAGGGGGTTGAAAAATGTTCCATGCGTAAGGAATTTAGAATGGGGAAAATGTATTAGCTATCTGTTGTGCTCATTTTTGGCAGTACTGAAGCATTTTATTTTAAATGTACTGTTCATTTTGGGTGTTCTGTTTTATTTCTCTTATGTAAACTTTCCCCATTTATGACAAGCAGCAGCGTGTGTTTTTTCTAGAAATAGATAGCATTCATAAACTGAAACGGTTTCATTGGGGACATTTTCTGTGGTGCTGCAACAGAGCTTTCTTGGCAGAAATACTGGAATCCTATAAAATAGAGTTAATATTGATATGCTTTAATCAAAAATTTCTGTTTAGAAGCAATAAAGTCATTCAGTGTTAGGCAGCCTCAGTTCTATCTTTATCCTTACTGCTGAAAGCATCTTTCATCTTTGGAGTATGACGCCATAACTGTATACCTCCAGATTTTCTTTCCCCAGTTCTAAAAGAGAACTCTTGAGGGTTGTAATGGTTCTGAGGTTCTCCCAGCCTTGCCTCACTGGGGTGGTGTACAATTATTTCCTGTCCTCTCTGATGTCCGACAATATGACTATGGGGCTCATTCTGGTGTGTTAGTTCCCACAGCATACCTTTGTGTGACTTGCTGTGATTGTCTACTCTGGCAAGAGGCCCCTTCTCCTCATGGTCACTTGAATGTCCCCTGCATTTCCTTGCTCTACAGCTTTGCTCAGGCCGTTCCCACCAGCTGGGGTGCATTTGCTCTGTCTCCACTTCACCTCTGCCTTTTGAGATCTTACCCATCTGTAGCAGTCAACATTTGTCTGTAGGCAACGTAAGCTAAAACAGGTATTTTAGTGCTATTAATTAGGTATTTACAAAATGGATGGGGTAAGTGGAGGCCTGTGGTTCTAGGTAGGGTCTCCAGGAATGGCACTCAGTACACTGCCACAAAACTGGCCCACCAGGGGAGCTGCTACTGCTTTCACATGCAGAGAGGTGGGCAATCAGGAGACTGCCACTGGAACTTTGGACGTCAGGACACAAAGTTAATGCTGCAGTCCAGGGGGAGGAGGACATCACCACTGCTGCTGCATTCATCTCTCAACACCCATAAAGCTAGTCATTGGACACTGGAACATTGCTTCAGAAAACTCCATTTCTCCAAAACTTTGCTTGCCAGGAGTAAAAAAAAAACTAAACAGCTGGAGATGTTGGAAGATAGCCTTTGCCTTGTTCTCATCTTTCAAATATATATAAGCATATGAAAATGAAAAAATATACAAATTTATAATGTGTGTATACATCTATTCCAAATATATAAATATAAAATATGTAAATATGTTAGAATGTAAAAGTATTTCATATGTTTATATACAAATAAAAACATATAGCTTATTATGTTCTAGGCAGTGTTTGAAACTCTTTACATATATTCACTCAGTTAATCCTAATGCATTTATTTAATCCTTACCCTATGAGGTAGGTACAGCTATTGTCCCCACTTTTTAGGTGAGGAAACTGAGGCACAGAGAGATTAAGTAACTTGCATAGGTTGTAAGCCTCTTCACCTGTGAGACACATTTTATTCCCCCAACATAGAGTTTTGCCCCAATGTTCAATAAGTATTTGCTGAATTAATTGAAAATAGGTGTGTGTCATTGTTAAACCATCTTCCCCTCTTGGAGTCTTAGTGTCTTCCTTTGAGAAATCAAGGGATTAGACTCAGTGGTCTATTAAGTTCTTTCCAGTTTATACTCCTGAGGGCCCCATTGGTTGAATTGCATAGGGCAGCCACAAGAAGAGCTCCCATTGTAGTTCTCTATGTGCTAAGTTCTGTTCTATGCACTTAATGTGCATTGTTTCCCTTGAGCCTCTGAACAACCCCATGAGGAAGTTTTGGTCATTATTGATTCTTGTTTCACATGGGAAGAAATGGGTACTCACAAAGAATTTGTGACTGGTCTGTGGTCACACTGCTAGTGAGTGGCTTAGCTCAACTGCTAAGTCATGTCTGCCTGATTTCGAGCACATCCTCTTAATCTCTGAGAAAGCTCTAGTTTTCTCAAAGAGAAGTACATCTAGGACATGGATTTGTCTTCTCTTCCTTCTCTCCTCCCACGTATTCTTTTCCATCTTCATCTTCATCATCATCCCAAAACATACTGCAGGTGCTCTCACCTGTATCTTATAATTCCCACCCCCTTGGCTGGCATTGCAGTGCTTCACATGTGACACGCATTGACATCTGGGGGCCTTTTTTGTTGCTTGGTTGGTTGTTAATAAACACTAATGAACTGGTCCCATCTCCCAGAACAGGGACAGATACCACAGGATTAGGTTTTAATAGCTGTCAAGAGAATAAAAGTACAAAACATTATTGTGGTCCCCATACCGTATTGTCCCAGTTCTTCCTTGTATTCATTATTCTAATATTCTTTGTTTTATAAAAACCATTTATTTTTGTAATACAATATCTTTACTTTTTAAAAAAGATCACTATATATCATTGTTGTTTCAAAAATCCATGTACGTATGCATAGAATGAGATCTTAAAATACATATACTAATGGATATTAATCATGGTTATCTATAGGTAGTATAGTTATGACATTTTTTAGCTGATTCTATTTTCTTACATGTATATTCCAAGTTGTTCTATCATGAGCTTGTGTGACTTTTGTAAGAACAGAAGAATGATAAAGCAAAATGTTGACCATGATCTGAATTGGCATCTTTTAAAAACTGAATCCATCATATATCTTTCCTCTGTGCCACTGCCTCCAACTCAGTCAGATACAGCTCTCTTCTATGTCAGCTGCCCAGGCTGAGCAGGGGTTAGGGTCTCATCAGATGCCTGACTAGAGAATTTATTAGACTGTCCATAGCTTAGAACAGTGATCAGGACCCTCTAGGTTTTAGACTTTTGACTATCAGAATATATTTTTGTACATAGTTTCATGTATCTTATTTGATGTGAAAACAACAACAAACAGTTCCTTACTCAGATTTGTAACTCACAAGGGACTGGAAAAGTCAAAGTCAAGCAGTCTTCTATTATGGGAAATAAAATTATGAAAAATGATGACTAACATCTGTACAGTATTTTTTAGAGTTTACATGGCCTGTTCACTTTCACTATCTCATTTACTCTTCACAGTCTTCCTCATGGGTAGAATAGGGAGTATTATCTCATTTCACAGGTAAGAAAAGAGAAGCCTGACATGGTCAGCTAGGAGGTGGCCGAGCCAACACTTGAATCTGCATTCCTTGACTTTTGCTACTTCACCACAGTGTTTTCATTGATTAATCGAGATACTATTAGATATTCAATAAAATCTCTGCAGCCGCTGCTGCCTCTCTTCCTCCTCTCCCTTCTCATCACTGTTGTCACTGTTGTCAACACTATCTTCTCCTCTCCTTCTATACACTATCCTTATGTCAGCTAATATTTTATATTTTGGAGGGGGGGGCTGAATATCTGTTCATGAACAAGTCCTCATAATCCACAGAAGAAGAGTACTCAAAGTCATCCCTCTTGCATTTTCTCTACCTTTCCTTCCTTCCCTCCCTCCCTTTCTTTCCTTCCTCCCTCCATCTTTCTCTCATTCCTTAGTTAGTTCTATAAATATTTATTTTGAACTCTTCTTCCAAGATTCACTTAGCTCTAGCAGATGGCCTGAGAGGCCACCTTTCATAACCTGATCCTTCTCTTTTCAGCAGTGAAGGATAAATATTTCAGGATCAGCATATTTTATCAATGACCTAAGGCTTTCTGATTACTCTCCATCTGCAGAGCCTAGTTTATTTTGTTACCTGGGCTATTTAAGAGGTTTCTAGTGTGTGGTGTGTTCGTGAAAAATAACCAGTTGCTTTTGTTTCAGGAAAAACCATTTTAAAGGAGCAAGTTACAATGTGCTTCTCCCCTCACAACCATAATTTTTGATGTTGACTTACTCTGTAGAGTTCTTACAAGGGGCCAGGTGCCCCTTAGGATAGTGCCTAGCATGTGCCTCTATTTATCACCCTTAGTTGTATTTGTCAATTTAGTTGTCCACACCCTTCTCCCCACTTTACTGTATACTCCTTAAGGGCAGGACTGTGTCTTAATCACTTTTATATCCCCAGGGTCTGATACATATTAAAGATGGAATAACAATGAAATAATAGCATAGCTTTTGCACAAAGGAAAATTTACAAGCTTCTGAGGCCTTCTGGAAATATCCTGAGGCTTGCTTTCCTCATCTGTTCAATGGAGTTGCTGCTCAGGGACTCTTGCCTCCCCCTAGCTTCTTAGACTCTTTTTGGTCTCCTTCTTGGCTTTCATGGCATTGATTGCATCAGCAAATCCAAACTTCTTTGCACTTGGCAGCGAAGACTTTAAAACCCATTTGTAAAGACTGTCAAAGCCCTATTTTAACTCTATGTAGTAGCTGTCACATATTTTCATCAGTAAATTTGGATCTAGTTAGGACTAGATCTTAGAAGTCACTCTTTTTGTTCACATATTCTTTGAGCCTAAGCCCAATACAGTGATTCATTAAAATATTTAAATTAGTTACCAGAAACAATAACAAGGATAAACATCTCGAAGACCCATATCCATTATTCTGTGCTCCCATTCCATCTGTGAAGGCTGGTTCTCTATCTGGCACTAAAAGTTTATAAGTGCAGGGTCAGTAAGACCATAGTTAGGAGGAAATTACAAAACTCTGTGTGCTTGTGCAAGCAAAGCCCAACCTTTCTTCAGAAGTTAATGACTCTGGAATTGAGGAGAACAATGGAGAATGTATAATGAGAAATAGGACTGGACTTTAAATACCAACTCTGTTGCTGATCAGCTGGACAGCCCTGGGTAAGTCAACAAACCTCTCTGTGGCTCTGTTGAGTCATATGACAAATGAGGGGTAATTGATCTTCACTGCCTCTGTGGGAGGCTGAAGGGCGCCTGTGTGTTTGGAATATGCTCCATCAGCTGGAAGACGCCTGTCACACACATAGAAGGGATTTGTCTTAGGATAGTTACTCAGTCAGAGATCTTGCATTAGAAACACAAGTTTGCATAGGCTCCAGTTTACAAACATACAGGATTAGCATTCCTGTGCAGTGTCACTCAAATTACTTCTGGAATGCTGCTACGGCCAACAGAAGTCAACCGAGTGCCTCCCCGCAATGTGTACCAATTGTGCTGTAATTTTTTACACAATGGAAGTGGTCTTAAAGAGTTGAATGAAAATCACATGGTTGTACAGCAAATCATATTTTCTTGAGGGAAGTTTACTTTTTGCAGGAAACCTGTGATGAATTATTTGGTAAAGAAAAAAGCTCTTTTGTTAATCATCTTCTAATCTGTTTTGTGAGTTCAGATTCTTTTATGTAAGTTTTTCTTAATCATGCCAGCCTGGAATGCATTCTAAAGTATTATAATGTAAAATAATATATTCTAACATATTCTAAAAAGATGATGGTATCATTTACTATTTAGTAAATTATAGCAAATATTTAGAAATAGTGATAATAATTTCTTATTTATTGTGTGCTTACTATATGTCCCAATCTGTGCTAATTGCTTTATATGCCCCATCTTATGGGATCCTCACTATTTGACAGATGAAGAAACTGTCTTTAAAGTCACCTCTCTGATGTTCAAGAGCCAGGCTAAGTGCCAATGCTATGGTTTACATCCAGGCCTGCCTGACTTCAGGATAGGAGTTCATGAACATGAAGGTAGACTTTACTAGTTAGTATTATATATAGTTTGGAGCTTGAGTCATGGGTCCAGAAGGGACATCAAGCATCATAGGTTCAACCAGAGGAAGACGCTGTAGTCCAGAAAGGGAAAGCAGTTTCCCTTGAGTCACTCAGCAAGCTAGTGAAAAGGCTGGAACTACAATGTGGGCTTCCTGCTTCCCATCCAGTGCCTGTTCTGCAGACCACCTTATCTCTCTACACACAGCACCTCATGATCTATAGAGGTCAATCACAGCATGGTTATTGAGGTGATGAATGACATAAACAGGCTTTGTTTTGAAGATGTCCAGCAGCCCTGAGTTCCATTGCCTTTTTTTTTTTGGGACAGAGTCTCACTGTGTTGCCCGGGCTAGAGTGCATTGGCATCAGCCTGGCTCACAGCAACCTCAAACTCCTCGGCTCAAGCAATCCTCCTGCCTCAGCCTCCCGAGTAGCTGGGACTACAGGCATGCGTCACCATGCCCAGCTAATTTTTTCTCTATATATTTTTAGTCCTCCAGATAATTTCTTTCTATTTTTAGTAGAGACGGGGTCTCACTTGCTCAGGCTGGTCTCGAACTCCTGAGCTCAAGTGATCCTCCCACCTCCACCTCCCAGAGTGTCCATTGCCTTTTGTACCTGAGGCCTCTTTTAGTCTGGTGAGAGTTGGCCAGATAGGGAATCCTGCATGTCCTACTGAAAAATGATGTTGATATTAATAATGGTCTTAGTAAAATACAGTAAAGAAGGATAAAGGTTTTAAAATGGAAAAAAGGTGAAAGAAATAGAAAATTATAAAAGACACAGTAGCGGGCTCAATATAACTTAAATTAGGGTTCCACAAACTTTTCTGTAAAGGGCCAAATAGTAAATATTTGAGGCTTTGTGCTATGTGTTCCCTTTTGCCACTACTCAAGTCTGCCCTTGTATTATTAAAAAAAGCCATGGACCATATAGAAGCAAATAGCCATGGCTGTGTTCTAATAAAACTTTATGGAAAAAAGCTGGTGGTAGGCTGGCTTTGGATTGTGAGCAATAGTTTGCTGATTTTCGACTTAAACAATCCTGGTCCTACAGCAAAGAGCATGAGTTGGTGTGTATTATTGACGAATGTTTGTGTCCCTCCCTCCCCCCGCCCAAATTCATATATTGAAATCTAACCCCCAATGTGACAGTGTTAGGAGGTGAGGCCTTGGGGGAGGTGATTTGGTTATGAGGGCCAAGCCCTCATGAATGGGATTGCATGTCTTTATAAGAATAGACCAGAGAGCTAGCTCTCTCTCTTTCCTTCATGTGAGGATACAAGGGGCAGTTTGTTGTCTGCAGCCCAGAAGAGGACCCTAACCAGAACCCGATCATGCTGGCATCCTGATCTTGGTCTTCCAGCCTCTGGAACTATGAGAAAGAAATGTCTGTTGTTTATAAGCCACCCAGTCTATGGTACTTTGTTAAGTCTGTTTGCAGACTAAGACAGTGTATTTATGACTATTTGTTATATGTATTTTCCTTTTGTAAGGCAGGCAGGAAATGACCAGGCCCAGGTTAGGGCAGAGTAGTCTAGTGCTGCCCAATGTCCCTGGTTACCCTTGGGTATGCCAAAGGTCATATTTCTCTGAGGGTGTTCCTTACTGACAGACAGACTATTAAGTTGCACTCTTCTTTTTGGAAACCCAGCTTAAGAGATATTTTGGGCAGTGAAGTCACATCCGCTAATTTGTATCTCAATGGCAATGACAAGAAGTCCCAGCCTGAGCCTCACCAAACACTAGACCCTACAGACTGCCTCTCTGAATTTAAAGTTCCACCCCCTCCATTGTTCTCCCTGTTTAGACAAAAGCATTCATGAATAATGATAATTATTCACTAATTATTGATGATCACAGTGGCTAAAATTTATTGAAGACCTTCTATGTGTCAGGCACTTTACCCAACATTAATACATTTTTGTCATCCAAGCCTTACAACAACTCTGTGAGGCACATACTACCATTTCCTCCATTTTTTCAGATGAGGAAATTGAGGCTCAGAGAGGTACAGTGACTTGATCTAGTTCAAACAGCTACTTAGTGGCTGGGGCATATTTCAAGCTCAGGCTAGGTGATGGTAAAGTCTGTGCTCCTTACCACTCTCCCATACTTCCATCACTCTTCCAGGATTTAGAGGGCACAGAGAGCCTGCCTTTCAGAGCAGTCATAGTCTCCATCTTCCTCTCCATCTAGGTCTGAGAATGTGTTTTCACTTCTTCCTCACCTGTGTTGCTCCTATCTGTCCTCAATTCTCACTGTCAGGCCTACACTTGGCCTACTGCAGTAGCTCCCAACTGGCCTCTTTTAAAAACAGCTCTATTGAGATATAATTCACACATAGTACCATGTAATTCACCCATTTAAGATGTACAACTCAATGTTTGTTACTATATTCATACACTTGTACAAACATCACCACAATCAATATTAGAACATTTTCATCACCTCAGAAAGAAGCCCCCTTAAGCCCCTTTAGCTATTATCCCCCAACTTTAATCTCCCCACTCCTAAGCAACTACTAATCTACTTTATATGGATTTGTCTATACCAGACTTTCATATAAGTTGACTCATATAATACATGGCCTTTTGTGATTGGCTTCTTCCACTTAGCATAGTGTTTTTAAGGTTCATAGGTAGCATATGTCAGTACCTCATTCCTTTAGATGGCTGAATAATATTCCATTGCATGGACATGCCACATTTTGTTTATCCAGTCATTAGTTGATGGAATCTGGGTCGTTTCTATCTTTTGGATATTATGAACTAACTGGCCTCTTAAGTGGATTCTGCACAGCACTCTCAGATTAATTTTCCTACACCGCAGCTCTCATCATTTCATCCCTTTGATCAAAAGTCATAACTGATTTCTGATTGCCTCTAGGACACTGTTTAAACTCCTGAGTTTGGATTTTATTATGGAAAGTGCAAGGCATGGAGTGGGCACGCACATTGGGAAGTAATGGCAAGGGAACTGTGCTTTACTGAGTCCTCATCCTTCCCCTGCCTTATCTCCCCAGATCCTCAACACAAATTGTCTCTTATGTTTACGTGGATCTGAGCATTATTCTCCAAATCTGTTTCTCATTGTCTTGACCTTACTCTATTCCTTCTGCTTCAAATGCTTTCTGTTTTGTGACTAAATAAGGCCCTTCTAAACCCTGCTTGTACATGGACCCTTCTCACATTGCTGCAGCCTGCAGCCAGTTCTCCCTTCCCCTTTTATCCCCCAGATCTCACCGTCTGTGCTGCCCATTTGGCCCTCAGCATGTGCTCCTGCTCATTGAGGGGGTGATGCTGCCTATCTCCGGGAGGACTTTCTGGGAAAAGGCAACCAAGTCATTCAATAGGACTTCCATTTTCTTATTCCACTGGGCTATTCTGAACTTGGTTTAACTCAGTAATTCAGGCTTGTGTTGTCTGCTTACATATTTCACAACACAGAACCAAAAACCAAGAAAGAGGAGAACTTACACAGGCCATGGCAGTTGATTAGTGCTGATGCCCTAGTGACAGGGACTGAGTTTTATAGCCATGAGTATGCATGATTCACACTTTAATGCATAGATGGTTGCTTTTGCGAACTCTCTCATAAATTATATTCATTGACAATGGTGATATATTCACCAAAACAAGTTTATTTAAAATAGAACTTCAAGTAATTCTGATAGACATCGTACAATTGTATAATGTCCTTACCTATCCCTTTGAGAAAAATAAGCATATTACAAAGTCACATGCCCATTTCTATATTATGCAAGTATTTGTTTCTTCTAAAAGTTGTCCCACCGGTTAAGACCAGTGCCCCTGCTTTTAGAGAACTGGGGTCAATGTGGAGGACTGGGCTGGGAGAATGGCCCCACAGGAAGATTTGAACCTCTTCCTCTCTTTGCCAATCTCCTCTCTGCTTGGCTAAATGGAGCCGTTCATACTCATGGCTATAAAACTCACTTACTACAGTTTTAAAGGGAATATATTGGGGCCTTATTGTAATCGTTTCATTGTAGACATTTTATATTTATTCTAAAGATTTTATACTTCCTCAAATTCAAATTTTTATTCCTCAAATATAATAGCTCTTTTAGTTTTCTTGAAAGGTAAAGTAATACCCAATCCATTGAATATTCTTTTTCAAAATTGTAAAACTGTTTCACACTTTAAAAATATGATACCATGTATGATTATAAACCACAAATAATAGATTAAGTTCAAAACAAATGCTGTAGTTGGAACAGCAGTAAAATAAATCATGCAGGTTTTTAGGTATTTGCAGCAGACTATTCAATAGCTTTTGGCTTCAGGGATGATTAAAAAATACATTTATTGATTTCTAACCAAACCACAATATTAATAATCTCTGGAGAGATAGTGGACTATTGGCTTCTTGTCAGCATGGCTTTGAGGAGAGTATGGCCTTTGGTACTAATAGCAGCTTCTCAGCAGAGGTCAGAGTTGGTCTGAGTCCAGTGCATTTATGGTTTAGCAACCAAGTTTTTCTAGTCTTGATGGACTTGTTCAGTTTGAACAGGCTTGAGTCACGTTTGAAGACTCAGAGCATCTCACCCTTACTGAAGATTGCTCTTCTTACTTGATCTTTTCTTTGTGTCTTCCCGAGATGCTAAGTCATAGCAACTTTTCTTTGCTCCTGGTATTGCAGAAAAAGAGCAGAGGATGGATGGTAGTATATCCATTTCTTGTACTTGGTCCAAGGAAAGTGGTCCATGTGTAAAGTTAGTGATCCCACTTTCCTTCTTGGCATACAGGAGAGCACATTCCTGAACCCAGGCCCTAGGAATGCTGTGATGTCTTCTCGAATGCAATGCTTGGCCTCTGAGCTTTTACTTTTCAAGAAGTGGCAATTATTACAGAAGCTTGTCGCCTTTCTTGGCTAGTGGAGGAATCTTATTGTTTGCAGGTGTTCACATTTTTCAAAGGTAAAAAGCTTACCTTCCTCTTCTTTGTATCACAGCTCTACTGAAGAATTATCAGCTTGGCCCTTTAAGCACCAAGTTTCTAGGTGGTAGTCTGCCTCTCCCCGAGTCGACCACCTTTTGGGGTTTGGGCTTCATATCAAATTCCTAGTGTTGTTTATTAATGCTGCTCCCATTCTTGTTCATATCTGCCTATTATCCTCCCTTCTCCCCTCCTTCCCTGTCTCTGTCCCCTTTTCTCTTCTTTCTCCGTCTCTCCCTTCCTCTTCCTCCCACCAGTCTCTCTATTCCTCTCACTTCTAAATGCTAGTATGTTCTTACTGAGGTACATATTTGTTAGCTTTTCCTTACCTCCTTAATCTTCTGCTTGTGAGTCCTTAGTATGTGGCCTATTGCACATGGTAAAGTAATGTTCCAAACTGGGGCCATCTGCTCTGCAAACTCCAGCTCACACCTAGTCTTTCTTATGCCGTTCTATGATGGGTTCCACCTCCACAGAAGTTATTTAGCCTTCTTGGTCATTACTGCAGATATATGTGTGTAAGTGTGTGTTGGTGTTTGTGTTTTCTTTCTCCAGTAAGGGACAGGATGGCCCACATGGCTATTGCATTATTCGATGTGTATGGATAGGTTAGGTCCTGGTCATATTGAAGTCTCCCTGTCAATTGCTACGAGTACTTCAGGTTTCTGGACTTTTTGGATTTACTAATCTAGGAATAAGTTGTCATTTTCATGACCAGAGGTCTTCTAATAAAGCAGTTTTCATACTTTTTTAGGTTACTTTGTTTTGCTTTGTTTTCTTCTAACTATATTTTTAATAATCCTCTCTGAAATCTTATGCAAAGTCTAATATTTCAAACAGGCCAAATTGGAACTGCTGTGCTGGATATGTAGGTGGAGAATTCAGACCTTTCCTTCCTCTTCCCCCACCTTAGCTACAGTTATTGGAGCACAGTTGGATATACCCTTGAGCAGGTCCTCTTGCCTTTCAGTTCGTAGGTGAGAACCAGAGATAGGAACACAGGAGAGGATGGAACAGAAAGCCTCAAGTGTGGAAAGTGGAATTATCTTGTGGCCAGGAGCCTAGTCACTGGTTATGAATGAAACAAAAGGACAACTTTTGATTGTACATTTGTCAGAATTTTAATAGCTTTCAGGCCAATATTGAGGCTTAACATGTACAATCATTATTCTTTTTTTTTTATTTTTTTATTTCTTTTATTCCAGAGTATTGTGAGGGTACAAACATTATGGTTACACTTTATGTCTTTGCCTCACCCAAGTGCGGGTTAAAGGCATGCCCTTCCCCCCCTGCAGTGCTCCCCGTGTCCTTTAGTTGTGGATTTACTCCCCCATCCCCCTAATCCCTAGAGAGTATTTGTGCCATGTGATCACCCTAGTGTCGATCAGTTAGTACCAGTTTGATGGTGAGTACAAGTGGAGCCCGTTCTTCTGCTCTTGTGGTGCCTCACTTTGGATAATGGGCTTAAGTTTAATCCAGGAAAGTATAAGAGGTGCTAGATCACTGTCGTTTCTTATGATTGAGTAATATTCCATTGTATACATGTACCAAATTTTAATAATCCACTCATGGATTGACGGGCACTTGGGTTGTTTCCACATCCTTGCAATAGTGAATTGTGCTGCCATAAACATTCGGGTGCAGATGTCTTTATCATAGAATGTTTTTTGCTCTCTTGGGTAGATGCCTAATTGTGCTACTGCTGGATCAAATGGTATTTCTATTTTTAGCTCTTTGAGGTATCCCCAAATTCTTTTCCACAGAGGTTGCACTAATTTGCAGTCCCACCAGCAGTGTAAGAGTGTTTCTGTCTCTCCATATCCTCGCCAGCATTTGTTGTTTTGGGATCTTTTGATAGAGGCCAATCTCACTGGGGTTAGGTGATATCTCATTGTGGTTTTGATTTGCATTTCTCTAATGGTTAGAGATGTTGAGCGTAATCTAATCTTTGACAAAGCTGACAAAAACATACACTGGGGAAAAGAATCTCTTTTCAATAAATGGTGCTGGGAAAACTGGATAGCTACATGCAGAAGATTGAAACTGGACCCCCACCTCTCATCTCTCACAAAAATCAATTCAAGATGGATAACAGACTTAAACCTAAGGCATGAAACCTTAAGAATTCTAAATGAAGATGTTGGGAAGACCCTTTCAGACATCGGCCTAGGCAAGGAATTCTTGAAGAAGAACCCCAAAGCAATCGCCGCAGCAACAAAAATAAATAAGTGGGATCTAATCAAATTAAAAAGCTTCTGCACTGCCAAGGAAACTATCATTAGAGTGAATAGACAGCCCACAGAATGGGAAAAAATATTTGCTCTCTACACATCTGATAACCAGAATCTATCTAGAACTCAAAAAAATCAATAAGAAAAAATCAATCATTGTTCTTTTTGAGACAGAAAGGATCCTCCTCACTACTATCCCCTGCAGCCCAAAGACAGACAGAACCAGACGTGGATAGTAGCTTGACCAGTTGCGATGCCTTTAATAGATTATTTAAGTAAATTCTGTTCTTATGTTATAATGAGGTTGTTGTTTCCGACTTTTATTCTAAGAAGCAAGACAGGGTCACTCAGACCCAGTAAATGCATATTTGCTTGATGAGTTGGCTATGTCATTCTAAGGTAAGGCTAAGATGGGCTGTGCCTGAAAGCAGAGAATGGCCAGAGGAAGCAAGCCATGACATCACTTGCTGTAGCCATGGGGGGCACAGGAGATCAGCTTCCACTGTCTCTTAGCAGGGGGAACAGAGGCAGGAGGTAGGGAAAGAGGAAAGGACAAGATCTGCTAACTCAGGGGAGTCCTCACTGACAGAAAGGTAAGGAGTGGCTTTCGGCTGCTCTATTCAGCTTCCTCATACTCTCTCCATCCCCCTCTGAACTCAGGGGTGGTGGTAGTGGGTTCCCCTAACAGCCCTCAGCTGACCCATCTTCACTGTCCTTGCCCTTGTTTCAAGCTCTTCACTCTTTCACCTGGAATATCAGAAGAGCACAGCACTGATCTTTCTGCCTCCAAACTTTTTATTTGTTTTTTTTGATTTTTTTTATTTCAGCACATTATGGGGGTACAAATGTTTAGATTACGTATATTGCCCTTGCCCACCCCTTGAGTCAGAGCTTTAAGCGTGTCCATCCCCCAGACAGTGCGTGTTGCATTCATTATGCATGTATATACCCGTCCCCTCCTCCCCCCTGCCATCTGCCCGACGCCCGATAAATGTTATTCCTATATGTGCACTTATGTGTTGATCAGTTAATACCAATTTGATGGTGAGTACATGTGGTGCTTGTCTTTCCATTCTTGGGATACCTCACTTAGTAGAATGCGTTCCAACTCTATCCAGGAGTATACAAGAGGTGCTATATCACCATTGTTTCTTAAAGCTGAATAGTACTCCATGGTATACATATACCACATTTTATTAATCCACTCATGTATTGATGGGCACTTGGGTTGTTTCCACATCTTGGCAATTGTGAATTGTGCTGCTATAAACATTTGAGTGCAGATGGTGTTTTTTATACAATGTTTTTTTTCCCTTTGAGTAGATGCCCAGTAATAGGATTGCTGGATCAAATGGTAGCTCTACTGGTAGCTCTGTGAGGTATCTCCATATTACTTTCCACAGAGGTTGCACTAGTTTGCAGTCCCACCAGCAGTGTATGAGTGTTCCTATCTCTCTGCATCCACGCCAACATTTATTGTTTTGGGACTTTTTGATAAAGGCCAGTCTCACTGGAGATAAGTGATATCTCAGTGTGGTTTTGATTTGCATTTCCCTGATGATTAGAGATGTTGAACATTTTTTCATGTTTCTTGGCCATTATTCTGTCTTCTTTTGAAAAGTTTCTGTTCATGTCCTTTGCCCACTTTTTGATAGGGTTGTTTGATTTTTTCTTGCTAATTTTCCTGAGTTCTAAATGGATTCTGGTTATCAGCCCTTTATCAGATGTGTAGCATGCGAATATTTTCTCCCATTCTGTAGGTTGTCTCTTCGCTCTTGTGATAGTTTCTTTGGCTGTGCAGATGTTTTTTAATGTTTATGGTGAAAGATGCTTTCAAAAGAGTGCATATAACATATGTACAGAGGTTAAAAATAATTATAATGAAAAAAAATGAAGCAAACCCCCAAGTATCAACCATATATAGCTTGAGAAATAGAGTGTTACCTATATTCAGAAGCCTATGTCTGGCAACCTTGCTAAATTTTCTAAGTCAAATTCTAATAATTTATAAGATTGTTTTAGTCTATATAGTTGATCATATCATCTGCAAATAATGGCACTTTTATTTCTTCCTTTCTAATCCTTATTCCATTTACTCCATTGTTTTACCTTACTGTGCTGGTTAAGGCCTGTAGTACAATGTTGAATTAGAGTGGTCGACATTCTTCTTTGTGTTCCTGACTTTTAAATGGAATACTTAAAATATTTTACTGTTGAATTATGATGTTTGAAAAATATTTCATAATGATATCTTTCTCCAGGTTGGGGAAATTGCCACTTATGGTTAGCTAATAGTTTTTATCGTGAATGGATACTGACTTTTATTAAATGCATTTTCTGTGTCTTTTCAGGTGATCATATGGAATAGTTTTTTTCTCATTTTCCTTTAATCCTTTAAAGCAATACAGTGAATCAGGCATAGAATTTTTAATGTTAAAATAAACTTAAATTCCTAGAATTAATCCATCTTGGTCATGACTTATTTTCTTTTTTATATATTACTATATTTCATTTGCTAATATATAGTTTAGTATTTTGTATACTTGTATGTATTTTTTCTTTTTCGTATTATTCTTATCTATTTTTGGGTGCCCAGGTAGCCTCATAAAATAAATTGTGAAGTAGTCCTGTTTATGTTCTCTTGGAGAGTTTGTATAAGATTGGAATTATCTATTTCTTTAATATTTAGTAGAACTTGCCTGATGTTTGCTTAATGGGAAGTTTTAAAATTTTAATGGTTATAGGACCATTCCTGAGACAATTTTAAAATTTATATTTTTCTAGTAATTTGGATATTTTATTGAAATTTCTAAATTTATGGGCATAAAGTTACTTATAATATTGTATGATCTTTCTTATTCTCTGCTGCATCTATAGTTATGATCATTTTAATTCTTAATATTATTTATTTGTGCCTCTGCTTCCAGTATTATTCCTTTTATTTCAAAACTCACATAATCACCAAAACAATCTTATTAAAACATGGAACTAATCATATAATTATCTTCCACACTTACAAACCATAGGAAAACTTTAAGGCCCCCACAGGGGTGGGGAACCTGCAGTCTTGGGGCCACATGTGGCCTTCTGGATCCTTGAGTGTGGCTTTTTGACTGAATCCAAATTTTACAAAACAAATCCTTTTGGTTATTTGTTTTGTGAAGTTTGAATAAAGTCAAGGGGCCACAGTCGGGGATCCGGAGGGCCACATGTGGCCTTGAGGCTGCAGGTTCCCCACCCTCTAGCCCCATCCTAGCTTTCAACTTAACAACAACAACCACCACCAAACTATTTCCCTACTCATTACTTTGAGTTCCAGCCACACTGGACTACTGTACTTCTCCTGATATATTCTTAACTTTCATAACCCAGTACCTTTGTTTATGCCCTTCCCACCATTTTTACCACCCTTTTCTATGTCTTTATCCTTTGAAGTATTTTTTGTTTTTCAAGGCTCATTGCAAATTCTACCTGTTCCATGAATTTCCCTTTTAACCCCCGCAAAACAGAATAGATATCTTCTTCTCCTGTGTTCCAGCACATATTCTCCCAAACTTCTCCATAGTAAGTATCATGTTCTCTATTTAATGAGTTGCTTACATGTCTGCAAATGCCTATAGGTCGTGATCCTCTTGAAGGCAAGAACCTGTCTTTTCCATGCCTGCATTCTAAACACCTAGCAGGGGGCTACTTAGTATCTGTTAAATTCACTTGAACTGAATTAAACTAAGTGGAATTGGACAGGCATTCATTCTGGAGTAATGTGAAGATGTCCTTACCTCTAAAAACTCTTCTTCAGCAACTGGCTAAAGTCTGAAAATCCACCATTTGATCTCCATTCATTTTTCTTAATGTGTTTCTTCCTTATTAAAAATGCTAACTGGTCTGGGGAAGCAGAGGAGGCCTTATCGGGCATTGACACCCTGCCCTTTACAGTTTTTCCTGACCCCTAACAGGTGAGTGGATTTACTAGATCCTTTCCTGAGAGAAGATACACTGATGGGATGTGGAAAAGGAATATCCCTTAAGGGGAACAAATATGCAGAAAGCGATGGCTAGATAGACTCCCAGTTATTATCATTTATTTAATATCTACTATATTCTAAGCATTGTGCCAAGTCATATGTAATCTTCATACCAAGTCCAAGAGATAGGTACTATTATCATATCCAGTTTTACAGATGAGGAAATTGTGGTCCAGATAGGTTAAGCAATTTTCCAAGG
Source organism: Propithecus coquereli (assembly GCF_000956105.1). Taxonomy (NCBI): domain Eukaryota; kingdom Metazoa; phylum Chordata; class Mammalia; order Primates; family Indriidae; genus Propithecus; species Propithecus coquereli. The sequence goes on from NW_012156284.1 coordinate 9,543,430, forward strand.
CCACTTGACAGAGATGAGATTCAAAGTGAGGTCTGGCAGACTCTATTTTTCTACTTCCTGAGTTATCTCTTATTTATGACCTCATCTCAAGACCTCAGCTCTTTATCAAGCACCTGTTATGTGAGTAATCTCTGCCTGGCTCCACACTATCCCACAGTCAGTTTTATAGATACTTTAGTGGTCAAAAGTGACCTCATGTTTGCTGACTGATCTTGGAAGCTGCTAGAATGAGGCAAGAATGTATGCAACTGCTTGCGCTAGTTCCTGTCCCTGAGCATCTCTATTCACTGAGTGGGGGCTTCTGGGTTTGGAAAGGAGGTGGAATTTCTTCAGAAACAAAAGTATTTGTTTTATCATATCATTCCAACCCCATCTATAGGTTGTTCCTGAAACCTGAACACACCAACATCCAGCTTTTGGGAAAAAAAAAAAAAAACGGCTTTCTTGATTAAAGGGGAGGGAGACATTTGTCCCCAAGAAAGCTGGGAATAAGGGTGCATTAAGGAAATAGCTCAGAGGGCCAACCAGAAAGCATGAATGTTTGGAGAGTGCATATATTTGTGAGCAATTTGTAGTTTGCACTTTTAAGCCTCTGCTGGCTGGGAGAGCGCGTTTTTTCTCCCCTCTCACCCCACCAATCCACAGAGCCACTTTTGGGCTGTCAGGTCAATAGTCTTACAGATCATCTGGTCCAAACTCCTCATTGTGTAGATGAGAAGCTGAAGACCAGAGAGGGGGAGTATCTTACCCAGAGTTTCACAAAGCAGAATGTGGTCGAGCCTGCATTAAAACTCAGGACTTTCGTTAAATATATTCCTAGATATTTAATTTTCTTTGAGGCCATTGTAAAAGGTATTGTGTTTTTGATTTGAATTTCGGCTTGACTGTTATTGGCGTATATGAATGCCACAGATTTGTGTGTATTGATTTTGTATCCTGAGACTTTGCTGAATTCATTTATCAGTTCTAGGAGTCTCTTAGATGAATCCTTGGGGTTTTCTAGATATAATATCATATCATCGGCAAAGAGCGAGAGTTTGATCTCATCTGTCCCCATTTGGACGCCCTTAATACCCCTCTCTTGCCTAATTGCTGTGGCGAGGATTTCGAGCACTATGTTGAATAGAAGTGGAGATAGAGGGCAGCCTTGTCTGGTTCCGGTTCTAAGTGGGAATGGTTTCAATTTTTCCCCATTCAATATGATATTGGCAGTGGGTTTGTCATAAATGGTCTTGATAATTTTAAGGAATGAGCCGTCTATGCCTATTTTGATGAGAATTTTTATCATAAAGATGTGTTGGACTTTGTCAAATGCTTTTTCTGCATCTATTGAAAGAATCAAATGGTCTTTGTTCTTGCTTTTATTTATGTGGAGAATTGCATTTATAGATTTGCGTATGTTAAACCAGCCTTGCATCCCTGGAATAAAGCCCACCTGGTCATGGTGAATTATTTTTTTGATGTGCTGCTGAATTCTGTTTACTAAAATTTTGTTGAGGATTTTTTCATCTATATTCATAAGGCATATTGGTCTGAAGTTTTGTTTTTTTGTTGTGTCCTTTCCTGGCTTTGGTATCAAGGTGATATTGGCTTCGTAGAATGAGTTAGGAAGGATGCCATCTTTCTCGATATTGTGGAATAATTTCTGTAGTATAGGTGTGAGTTCTTCTTTGAATGTTTGGTAAAACTACACATCTGATAAAGGACTGATAACCAGAATCTATCTAGAACTCAAAAAAATCAACAAGAAAAAAATCAAACAACCCCGTCAACAAACGGGCAAAGGAAATGAACAGAAACTTTTCAAAAGAAGATGGAATAATGGCCAGCAAACATATAAAAAATGCTCAACATCTCTAATCATTAGAGAAATGCAATGCAAAACCACAGTGAGATATCACCTAACCCCAGTGAGATTGGCCTCTATCAAAAAATCCCAAAACAACAAATGCTGGCGAGGATATGGAGAGACAGGAACACTCTTACACTGCTGGTGGGACTGCGAATTAGTGCAACCTCTGTGGAAAAGAATTTGGGGATACCTCAAAGAGCTAAAAATAGAAATACCATTTGATCCAGCAGTAGCACAATTAGGCATCTACCCAAGAGAGCAAAAAACATTCTATGATAAAGACATCTGCACCCGAATGTTTATGGCAGCACAATTCACTATTGCAAGGATGTGGAAACAACCCAAGTGCCCGTCAATCCATGAGTGGATTATTAAAATTTGGTACATGTATACAATGGAATATTACTCAATCATAAGAAACGACAGTGATCTAGCACCTCTTATACTTTCCTGGATTAAACTTAAGCCCATATCCAAAGTGAGGCACCACAAGATCGGAAGAATGGGCTCCACTTGTACTCGCCATCAAATTGGTACTAACTGATCAACACTAGGGTGATTACATGGCAGTAATACTCTCCAGGGATTAGGGGGATGGGAGGTAAACCCACAACTAAAGGACACGGGGAGCATTGTAGGGGGGAAGGGCATGCCTTTAACCCTCACTTGGGTTAGGCAAAGACATAAAGTGTAACCATAATGTTTGTACCCTCATAATACCCTGAAATTAAAAAAAAACAAACAAACAAACAACAACTCAGGACTTTTGGTGTAATGTCCCAGATTGGGAAACTTTATTTGGCTCTCAGTGTAGACTACCCTTTCTATTAGTTATCTTTTCTATAGAACATACTCTTTATATTTAGTTAGTCAATAAATGCCTTCAAGATAATGAAGGCACATTTTGTAATTGATTTTGGACTCCCTACTGTGACTTATACATAGTTGGCCCTCAGTAGGGGTTTGGCATGAGTGGGTCATCCTTCTCCTCTTCTGACCCTTATTCAACAAAACTTCTAGTGTCTATGTATGGCCTTGCCCTTGGCATGGTGCAGCCCTCCACCATATGCAACTCCTCTCACCTGGAGGTGGCTCCTAAGCATGCTGAACCTCAGTTCTTCCACAGCCAGCACGTCCATTGCTCCAGTTCCTTGAAGTCTGTTGCAAACACTGTTTCTAATTCATGTAGCTTTTAAATAATGGTTTTGCATTATATACATGCAATTTATAGAGTGTCTTTTCACTTAACTTTAGAGCTATATGGTAATTATTCACACAGCACCATTAAGAAAGGTGTATGGCTATGTTTACCATGTGCATAAGATGCAGGGTAATTTGGCTCTGAATCTTGGTTTTCTGGGTTCTGCCATAGCTTTAAGAAAGGAATCCTCTCTTGGGATATTAATCTAACTAAAACAAACAGGCACTAGAGAGGGCCTGTATGAAGGATAGCCTGAAATATGAGTGGTGTATCAGGGTTGCTAGTCTTTTCTTCATTCATATTTCTTTATTAGGCTGAGGTGCTACCCCTGGCATCCCCTATCAAGCAAAATGACTTTGGTCAAGTCATTTCATCTGTCCCAGTCTCAATCTCTTCATCTGTTGATAGAAATAAAAACCCTGGAGGTGAAATTTTGAGAGAACCCAATGAAATAATGTCTGTCAAAGCACTTAGATATGGTAGATGCAGTTCTCTGAGCAGCAGCAGTTCAATTGTTCATTATTGGAGGGCTCAGAAAATAATCAAATCCAGTTGTGGGGGGCGTTGTGAGAGGAGAGATACTGTTGTGCTCTTGTGCATGTCCCCTAAGCCCAGTGTCCTGAGTGCTCCCCAGCATGTGCATCTTGGCTGCATGGAAACCCAGTAGGCTGTGGCCACTGGCACCCCCAGCAGCCTGAGGGAATTAGTTGTGCTGACTTAGAAGTGCAGTTTGTAAAGGTAACTCTGATGTCCCCAGTGTGGATCCTGGGATCCTACCTTCTTTTAACATCCAAAATAATAGCCAACCAAGTACAGCAGCAAGTCCAGAGCCCTCTTCAATATTTCTGAGAGTCCTTGCTCTCTGGCAGGAGGTTGGGGCTTATCTCTTTTTCTGAGTCATTTCCAGCTGCCACTTGCTTCTCCACTGTCCCTTGGCTCTCCTAGCAATAGCAGATGTTTAGAAGTATGTATGGAACTAGCCAGTAAAAAGGAAAATGTTCAAATTAAATTAAAATGTCAAAATGACCATCAAACAATATTTTATTTATATGTTTAAATAAAAATATTCTCTACAAGAAGACTATTTTGTTAAAAAAAAAAATGTATGAGCTGCTCTGAAGGCAGCTTTCAGGGAGGAGCCATCAGAAAGTTGTATGCACAGGCAGGGCAGTAAGTTACAATTAGCAAGGGACAACTTTGAAGGCAAGAAATCACATGGCTGTCAAAGCTGGGGTGTGATTGTGACTACTATCCCCAGTCCGCTAGAACCATACCTTCTATCTGGTGTGTTGCAGAAGGCTGACCGGCTAATTAATATTACATCTTTTTTCATAGGGATGATTTTGTTTGCAGTTGTTTCTGGAAAATAGTGCTCAACAGGTGTTTGCAGCATGCCCCAGCACTTATCCCTGGAAGACTGATGCCTCCTTCTTTTATTATTCTTGTCCCTGCTGATCACTCCAAACTCCTTTGCTTGCTTGTGGTTGTTCCAGTTTCAGTCTTTGTGAAAGATGTGAAACAGATTTTGTTAGAGGAAGATTAGAGATGTGTTCTATTGGTACAAACATGGCTTTGTCAAGTATTATTGCCTTATTCTAAGATCAGTAACTCAGGGGAGAAAACGAAATCCACCTAGTTAATTTTCAGCAGATATCTTCACTGAATGATGAGAGAATTGTGCAAATTGCTCTGAGTAGGTCAAACATAAACATGCAGTGCCAAGGATTAGTTTCACTTTTGTGGCTTTTGGAATGTCTAAGAACATGGTGGAGAATTAATCAGGAACCTGTCGTCTCTGCTCTAGGCCTCCCTGCTACTTGTGCAGAGTTTCAGTTGGTAAATATTAGCTTCTGAATGGACATATCTAATTGCTAAGTAGATTTTCTGTTAGCTTGGATCCTGGAAAGCAGGTGACTTTTGTTGTTTGAGGACTAGTGCAGCAAAAAAACCCAGCTAGGAGCGAAGACCCAGAAGAGCAGTGGTCACAGACTATGGAATGTAGTTGTTGATGTGATCACAGTAAATGCTGTTGTTTGAACTTGTTGAGCTGACTTCTGCCTGTGCATCCCACCCCAATACTCCTCTCTGGGAAAAAAAAAAAAAGCAATCGATAGGAATGTGTTAAATGAGACCATAAAATTTAAGATTTGAGAATATGAAAAGGTGTTCAATTATGCCAGAGTTTGATCAAATGCAGCCTCAGGTAGAAGGACTGATTAATCAGAAGCTATTTTGTGAGTCACATCCTTTCAAGGAGCAAAAGCCTCTCAGGGAGTCAGGTAGGTGTAAGCTGGGACTAGTTACTGCTTCAGGTCACTTGGGTGCCATTCAGCAATTAAGCATAGCCCTAGTGGAAGAAAAGGAAAAGTGTATCTAGCAGCCACTCCTGCTCTTCACTTTCTAGGCCATTGTCCTACTTCAGGCAGGCTCTCGATACCTCTTGTCCGTGTATTGCAACAAACAGCCTCCTAACTGTACTTCGGCTTCCCATGCCAGAGGCCTCTGTCCCTTCCAACATTTGCCATAAAGCAATGCCAGGTATATCTTTCTAAGGTTCAGTTCTGTCACATTAGTCCTCAGACTTTAATAGCCAAGGAATAGAGTTTCCCCTCAGCTTCTTGTGTATGGGCTTTTCCAACCAACTAAACAGCCTATGTCCCTCTGTTCTCCATCATTTGGGCTCATTTCCAGCCAGTCTGGATCCCTTACCTCTTGCTGAACACACCCCGAAGTTTTCTGCCTCTTCTCTAGATGTTTACCTAAATGTATTTGCCCTTCTCATAATTTTACTTGTCATTTGTCAATATCACCTATTTTTCTAAGGTTCTCTTGACACCCTCCTCCCAATTGGAAAAGATTTTCTTTCTCTGAAATCACCTAGCCTGGTGATTGAACTTCCCTCCTAGCTTAAATTCATGTGCTCCTGACTTATCTATCTCCCTCAGTGGACAGTGAGCTCCTTAAGGGCCAGGGCCTGTGCTAGATCCATTGTCACATTCTGCCTCAGGACTCTAACAGAGCCTTTGGTAGTATTGTATAGCAACCCCACCTTTGAGACTGACTTAAACTTTGCAGATACTCTGAGATTCTGTGGGAGATGATGAAAATGCATTGCTCCCCCTCTCAGGACTTCAGGTTTCTGGTCTATAAATCAGAGGGGTTACAAAGTTTCCTTTCCATGATCCTGGCTAGCTCTAGGAGTCTATGACCCAACTTTCCAAGAAGGGTTTGTGTGACTGTGTTTTCTCCTTAGAGCTCAAATAGTTCCCTCTGTAGCATGGGCTTGTGCTACCTTTGCTTTCATCTTTGGACAAGGACATAAACCAAAGGATAGCCCCTGCATTTTTTGCCTTCTGAGACCCTAGTTCTACCAGTATTTTCAGTGCCTTTCCAATTTATGACCTTGGAAACAAAGCAGTGTTTTGTAAGCATGCAAAATCTACCTGACATGGTTATAATTCAGGTTTAACATTGGGCACGATGCCTAGCACACACAAAGCACTCAATGAAGCTTTGCTATTTTCATTTTCGTTATGAATAGTTACTTTCTATTAAGACAGACCTGAGTTCATATATTGCCTTTGTCCCTCACTAGTGCTGTGACTAGTGACATCAGGTTCTTGATCTATGGGAACCTTTACTGGTAACGTATCTTGCAGATGCATTGTTAGTATTAAGTGAGTTACTTCATGCTAAACTGCCTACCATGGTCATGATATTTGACACATCATGGCTCAAAAAGGTAGCTATTGTTATTATTACTACTAGTAATTCTATATACATTATTATGGTATAGGAACTTAACAAATTCCTTCAAAAGCCAACTTTAAGTTCCTGCTGTATTCTGGGAGCTATGACTAATGGTAACAAAAGTGATGTTACTATTACCTATCACTAGCATTATTGAGCACTTTCTCTGCTATAGCAGAGGCAGCTTGAAAATCTCTACAAGTGTCATTTTATTAAATCCCTAGCAACAAGCCTAGGATATAAATACTATCATACTTATTTTATAGATGAGGAGAGCAAACCATAGAAAAGTTGAGGAAATTGTAGAAAGTTGCTCCAGGATTTGAGTCTGGATAAAGAAATTGAGGCGTATAAAGCTAGCCAGTGGCAGTGGCAAAATTTGAGTCGAGGCATTTTGTCTCTAAAACCCATCATTTCTGTCAGCCTACAGCCATTGAATGGAATTAATGATGTGGAAGTGTGCATGGACATCAACAGGGCATCTGAAACATAGTTTTCACTCCTGCATAAGAGTCCAGTTAGGTACCACATAGATGTGGCCACAAGGAAGTTAGGATATTTGAAAATCTTATAATAATACTATTTTTGGTTTAATTCAGTTATTTTAAAGAGCTCAGAGGACCTTAGTATTGATGTTGTCCAAGAGTTTTCAACTTTGATTTACCTTTTGAAATAGAGTCCATGAGCAACCCGCTGCCTTGTATGCCAGGACTCCCTTGGGGTGCTTTAGCCACCTGTCCTCGCTGCCTCACTGCCTTGCTTCCTCCTGCTGCCCCATCCCCAGAGTGGAACTTATTATTGAGGTTTTATCATAATATAGGTAACTAGCTTTCTTAGTTCATTTGGGCTGCTATAACAAAATACCATAAACTGGGTGGTTTATAAACAACAGAAATTTATTTCTCACTGTTCCAGAGGCTAGGAAGTCCAAGATAAAGGCACCAGCAGACTCAGTGTCTGGTGAGGGCCGACTTTCTGGCTCATAGATGATGCCTTCTTGTTGTGTCCTCATATGGTGGAAGGAGCAAGGGAGTTCTCTGTGGCCTCTTTTATAAGGGCACAAATCCTATTCATGAGGACCCCACCCTCATGACCTAATAACTTCTCAAAAGCCATTAGCTTGGGGGCTAGGATTTTAACACATGAGTTTTGGGGGGACACAAACATTCAGACCATAGCATTCTCACAGCAGTGTGTTCCTTGCATGTGTGTCACTGTGGAAAAAATTGTTGTGAAAATCATAGCAGTCAACCTTCTCATTTTATTCTTGGATTAGAGACTGAGAGGGGACATATCATTGGCATTCCTTTTGACATTTGGTCTACATCTATCTCTGTATGGTAGCCAAATTTAGTGTCAGAAGTTATTTTTTTGGTGGGTGGGGGGGTTCTTACAATCAGTGCTGAATGAATCTACTTGTACCTAACATTATTGAATCTTCCCAGGAAAACTACGCTATTCTGTTGCCTCAAAAGCCCAATCATAAAATTGGCCGTTGTTCTAAATTGATTATGTGCACAGATGGGGACATGTTAACAAATAGGATTCCTTCCCCTCTCTTTCCTGCTTAAGTTACCACTTACTATGTCATCATTGGTTCTCTGATAGGCAAGAAACTAGTTGAGATCCTCCTCATATTTGTTCTGAAGTCTAAGAAGTGACCCAGCATACGGGGCTTCACTGCTGGGATGTGCAATGGGTAAACCTCTGGAGGCTGGGATCCAGATTGAATTCAGATAATTTCCTCCAGATGTATCCAGACTCCTCAGAATGCCAGAGCTGCCCAGCATGTTTTTGAAAACCTGCCATTTTGCAGGAATAGCACGCTTTAGCTTGGACTCCAAATGGCCGTATGGACATCTTGAAAAACTGTAAATTGGTGACATATAACTTAACAAGATGTTCCAGAAGCTCCTTGCTGCCTCCCTCCTGTCAATGCTCCTTTGATTCCAAATAGCAGACCACTGGCAACTGTACAGTCCAACTTTGGAGACATATTCGAGAGCCATTTGATCATAGGCTTTCTCAGAAATTAATCCATACAAACAACAAGTAAGGTATAATTTTCTTGGCTGTGGATGGAAAGATTTCTTTTGTCACTGCAATAAACAATCTAGCTGGGTTATGGAATCAGGGCAGCGTGAGAGAGGTGCAGACACAGAAACTACTGTGTTAATGACAGTGTTTTTGAGATCCAGATGAAACCCAGATCTTTAGCTTTCCCAGGGATAAAGTGGTAGGGCCAAGAAGGTGTGGAGTATTACTGAGTTAATTCACAACCTATCACCTGCTTCTCACAACTGAAATAACTGTATCAAACAAGGATGAATTTGCTTAATACAGTCATCAAAACATACAGCCAATATACACTCAAAGGATTTTGAGTGCACAAAGCAAATTCTGGATTTTGAATGCACAAAATGGCATGAAAACAGAGAATCCGATCAAACAGTATTTATTTAAAAATGATTTTAAAGAAGCCCAGAAAAATAAATGAAGAAAATGTCAGGTCCAGCCTCTTGGTGGATTGTTGTCTTGGTTCTTTGGCTCCTTGCTTGGAAAATTCACAAGCAGGGCCAGTGTGCCAGAGTGACCACAGACGGGAAGCAATTCCACACAAACAGCTTTTCTTTCAGAATGGAAGGGAGCAATACAAAGCGAGAGTATGTTCCAGAGAGGAACAGGTCAGTATCCACCAGTGGAGAAAGACGTTGAGGACTCCCAGGTGATTCCTTTTTATTGGCCTGGTCTGGGGGAGGGCTTACAGGAGGTGTGGGATGTTACCAGATGATTGATATACATGATTGTCAGGTGTTCTGTGTTTTCCTGCAGTCCCTTCCCTGATTGGTCCCTGGCTTCTCTGCCCCTAGGGACCACCCTCCTGGCCTGTATCTTCCACCTGCAGATTTGATCCTTGCCTAAACAAATAAATGAAGAAGAGACTTGCAGTAGATTATTATGGAAAGAATGCTGGACAAGGATACCTGAATTCTAAATCTGGTTTTGTAACTTACTTGTGTGTTGAGATCTTTTCTTCTCTAACCTCAGCTCCCTATTCTGTAAAATGAAATGGTTGAACTGTCTTTCAGTTCTGACATCCTATGACTATGATAATAACATGATAAAAAGTGTATATTGACTAATAATAAACATTTCCCCAAAACAAACTGAAAAGGCTTCTTTTAAAATTGTGATCTAGGGGTACAGAGTGTTTACATGTTGGACACACAAAAACTAAACAGGCAAATTTTTCATAACCATAATGAAGCTACCCACATTCAGTCTTTATGTCTTGATTTTTATTTTTTTATTGAGGTGAAATTCATGCAACATACAATTAACCATTTTAAAACGTGCAGTCCAGTGGTATTTAGTGCATTCACAATGTTGTTCAACCATCAACTCTATCTAGTTCTGAAATATTGTCATCATGCCAAAAGGAAACCCCATACCCAATTTAAATAGTTACTCCCTACTCCTCCCCTTTCCCAGAATGGCATAATTTTTAAAACTACTTTTTGTAGAGATGGGGGTCTTGTTATGTTGCCCAGGCTGGTCTCAAACTCCTGGCCTCAAGTAATCCTCCCACCTCAGCCTCCCATAGTGTTGAAATTACAGGTGTGAGCCACTGTGCCTGGCCCAGAATGGCATGATTTTTAAAATATGCTTTCTGCCTGTATCTCTCTGACACCGTAAATTTGGGGGGCAGCAGGTAGGTGCCTGTTTGTGCTTCCTGAGAGGCTCAAGGCTCCCTGAAACCAGCATATCAGCCTCTGAAACCAAGTTTTGGTTACTTCGAGAGATTTAGAGACTTAGGTGTGGTGCCTATTCATCATGGCATTGAACAAATACAAATTAATTGTTTAAAATAAATCATTAAAAACAAAACCCAAAAATTTCAGCTAAGTTCAAAGAAAAAGTAAAAATCACCTAAATTCCTGTTATCCAGAAGGAATCACCATTTAGTGTAAAGTCTTTGGGAATTTTTCTCTGCATTTTAACATATATACTATATATTTGCGAAAATGAGATCATGTGGTACATGCTTTATATTATTTTATTTCCAAGGTAAAATATGTTTGTTAAAAATTAATACGAGAGATTTATAAAGTATATAATAGAACATATATCCTAACCTTGTTTTTTTTTCATTCAACAGTATATTTTGAACATTTTTGTGTCGATAAATATAATTTCAGAGTATCCTTTTAATTGCTGCCTAGTAGTCTATTGTATGTATATGTCACAGTTTCCTCAGCTAGGCTCCTTTTTTTGACATTTAGGTGATTTCCAATTGTCAGCTATCATAATCATACTGCAGCATGTGCCTAAATTTGTGCCCACATCTATGGTTAGTCCCTTTGGGTAAATTTGAATACATGACCTTTGCTCATGGTAATGGTAATGATGCAAGGTAATGAAACCAAGGCAAAAATGTAGTCGCTCTCATTGGAGTCAGCTATTTTGCAAACATACTTTGAGTGGTTCTTTTTATTTTACATGGCATACCCCTATCCATTATTTCATTTAATACTACCAGTGGCTAATAGCTAATATTTATTGGACAAATATGTACCAGGTACTATGCTATATGTGCTTTAGATAAAGGTGTCTTATTCAACCTTATATGTGTATTGTTACTATCTCTGTTTTAGAGATGGGGGAATCAGGAGGCTCAGAGAGATTATGTAAATTGCCCAAAGTATGTTAAGTGATAGAGCTAAAATTTTACCTTGGTTTTTTGAGTTCTAGATCCAGTGTTCTTTCCAGTATACCACAGGTCCTTTTCGAATTATAAGGCAATCTGTGGCTAGATATGGGCAAGGGATTTAGATTCCACACCAGTTGTCTTGGAAAGATTTAACAATAAGGAAGCAACGTGATGTTCATAGTCTGTGCCCTCTTCATTCCCAGTCTAGTCTGGCTTTTTCCGGGGATGCCTGCTTGTGGTTAATTGCTGTGGAACTGTAAGTATGGTGCCTGCCATGCTGGATCCTTTCTGAAAGTAAGACTAGAGTTGCCATGCTTGAGACATCCAGGTATGGTTTATGAAAGTTCAAAAGGGACCAGGCTCAGGGATTGGGAGAGGTCTCATTTAGATTAAGAGTTACTCTGAATTAGGCTCTGGGGCCAAGTGCTCAAATGAATTAATTCATCATTAAAGAGCCAATAAAAGGTATTAAAGGACAAATTGGCTAAACTTCATTGAACTGTTTTATTCTGTGCAGAGGAGCAAATGATAGTTCCTGCTATTTATTTTTCAGGAAAAAGAAGCTGTAAAATGAGACATACACATCAGTAGGCCACCAGGGGGAACATCTCAGATATAAAGCTGGGGGCTATGGGGAGGCAGCTAAGATTTCATTCATGGACTGAAATAATTTTGGCAGTGGGAGTCTCTGCCTGTTTTCAAGGACATCTGCTAAATCCCCAAACTGTATCCTGGTTGGTGGCTCCACTGACCCAGATCACTGAGCCAAACTGGCAACTGCAAAGATTGTGGACTTGAGGAGGTCCAAGTTGCGAAGGTCCTTGGAGATCATCTGAGGTGTGAACTCCCTGCATTGACTGGTGGGGAAACCAAGGCCTAGAGTAGGAAAGGGGCTTGTCTAGGGTGTCCAAACCAGCAACCTCCAGAGTGTCAAGAATTTAATGGTCACATTTGCAATCTTCAGTATAGGTTATATTCGCCAATGACATGTAGAACTAAGTTATTTCTCTTCCTTCTCATTTTCTCCCTCCTTCCCCTCTTCTACCTTTTCCACCCCTCCTCCCTTTCCTCACTTTCCCTTTCTCTTCTTCCGCCTCCTCTTTCATTTTATTTTTCTCCATTCTCATATGCATAACAACTTCTCTGGTATGTATCATGTATGCTATCTAATTAACAAGCTGCTATTACATCCATTATCTTATGTGACTCTTCATCTATCATGGCTGCAGTACTCAGAAACTGAAAATCTTACCCTCAAACAGAAAGTATAAGCCACACTCCCCCATGGAGGCTGACCAGCTTCCTGAGCACTGTGCACATGGTGTATATAAGCCGTGGACTTCCTCCCTGGGATACTTTCTGTAGGTGTCTGAGGGTTGTGACTTTCTCTGGCATAGCCTCAGGCTTAGTGGCAAAAAAGGAAGAAGTCGAGAAACTTTCCTGTAATTGGATTCAGATCCTAAGTAGACTTTTGCCCAACAAGCATACTTCCCATATTCCCTTGCTGGACCCACTCCATGGGTAAGGCCTCACACACAGGCACTCTTTAGCCAAGACCTGGTTCTATGCAAGGCACCATCACTCCCATGGATGTTCAGGGTATGCTTTCCTGAAGAGCATCACCTTTTAATAACCTAGCCTCCTGGACATAAGCTTTCCCTCCAAAAGATGAGGGAGTGGGGAGAGAGGGGGAGGAGAGAGGGAGAGAGAACTATAAGCATGCAAAAGGAAATTTCACACACAGTGAAAAATTCATGTTTTTCTTTCCTTGTTCAATTTTTTTCATTCATTCCACTGATATTCACTGAGTGCTTAATAAGTTCCCGGCCCTGCTTTCTACTCCAGGATATAACATTATCCTCATGGCATTTATATTCTAATGTGGGAGGCAGACAGTAAACAAATAAATAAACCTATATTATATTATCAGGTAATTTCTATAATGTCATGATGCTATGAAGAAAAATAAAGCAGGTGTATTAATTTCCTATGGTGGCCATAACAAATTACCACAGACTGAGTGGCTTAAAACAATGGAAATTTGTTCTTTCCTGTTTTTGGAGGCTGGAAGTCTGAAATCAACATGTCAGTAGGACCATGGTTCCTCTTAAGGCTTCAGGGAATCCTTTCTTGACTCTTTCTAGCTTCTGGTGGCTAGTGGCAAATGGCAATCCTTTATATTTTTTGGCTTGTACCTGCATCATTCTAATCTCTGTCTTCACCTGGGCTTCTCTCTGTGTGTGTGTGTGTGTGTGTGTGTGTGTGTGT
>NW_012156284.1:9560931-9562747 GCF_000956105.1 Propithecus coquereli
CTGAAAAAGTCCTCTGAACTTTGTTCACTAATCTTATCAAAGAAAATAGAAGCAGAACATGTAGACAGAAACCTGAAAATTAAATTTACTTTTCCAATTCAAATGCATTTGATCTGCATTCGTTATGGAACTGGGACAGTAGTTGCAGTCTACAACTACTTGATTCTGCAATAACATTGAGGTTTAGACAATTTTTTTTCTTTTTCTTTTATTTCAGCATATTATGGGGGTACAGATGTTTAGGTTACGTATGTTGCCCTTGGTCCCCCCGCCAAGTCCGTGTAGACAATTTTTCAGTCTTTAAAAATTCAGTGGGGAAAAGAATCAGCAATGTTAACCACAGATAGCATCTACGCTTTGGTATTAAGTTAGGATAGCATGTAGATTATGTCATTGTCCTTACACTCCCATGTATTAGGCCTGGTGAGCACCCTGTAATGGTACCATCTCTGGAAATGGCTGGATCATACTTGCTACTTGATGGCAGATTGTTTAGGGCAAGCCAATGGCAGCAGAAGTGTTAGCACGCTTGCAAAGATGATTTGCAGCAATGTGAGGGCCCAGTTTCTTCTGCTTGACTCACAGGGATGGGTCATTTCACATAGGTTTATTCATATTTATAGAACTATGCAAATGGCCTGAGCTGTTTGCTCCCCCACTGTCTCTCTCATGTTTTAATCATTCCCTGAATTTCTGATTCTTAACTAGGAATATGAATCAGAATCACTGTGGAAACTAAACAAACAAACAAGCAAAAACCACCACAAGCTTAAGCCCTGGCTCTGGAGATGCTGATTGAGTAGCTCCAATGGATGGAAGATAGTAGGAAAGAGGAGGTCAGATGGACTTTGGTCCGAATCCTGATTCTATCATTTGCTAGTCATGTGCCCTTGGGCAAGTCATTTACTTTCTCCAAGCCTCTCACTTTCTTTACTTGTCAAATGGGTAAAATGTGCAAAATGTACTAGACTAATGTAAGATGTTAATAATAGAGGAAACTGTGTGTAGTACATAGGATGCCATACAATTTTCTTGTAAATCTAAAACTGTTCTAAAATAAAATGTCTATTTTTAAATAAAATCTTCACATAACATCTAAAAAATTGGTAAAATGATAGCCCTGCTTTCATTGTGTTATGGGGAGGAGAGAATGAGATAATGGAAGTGGCCAATACATAGCTATAAAATACACTTAATATTTGAGTGCTTCCTATGATTTCCTCTTAGGTGGCAATCAGGCTTCTGCATTTTAAGAAGTTTACACATCATCTGAAGGTCCATCCTCCTTAAGAGTCACTACACTTAAAACATTCTTAAAAGATGAATATGTGAGGCACATGTCTCAAGTCTGTGTTCAGGGGCTGGTTCCAATTCCATGCTATGATGAGACCTCATAAAAACGTGTATTCATGTCTGTCTGTATATATGTATGTATTGGCTGTTTATTCTGTGCCTGGCACTATGCTAGGTGCTGGGGACACAGAGACCATGGAATATAGCCCCTAACCCTAAGAGTGGAGTCACCTAATACCGCATTCTGCTCCGTAACTAAATGGCACAGTATTTCCAAATAGAGTATAACAAAAATTCCCTGTGGCATTCAAAGGTGAGTTTTATTTCTAATAAACTTAAGCTTCGCCAAACAGAATTATTTTGTAAACCAATCTGGGTAATCTTTATTTTAGTTATCTCCCAGTAGCTTTTTTAAATGGAGGTACATTTCATTAAGGCTCAAACAGAATTTATAGAAAACTACCAAGGGGTCTAGTGAGTGGGCAACTGGAGCCTACTAGAAATCAGTGATATCAGTGTTGAA
>NW_012156284.1:9562797-9566640 GCF_000956105.1 Propithecus coquereli
GTGTGTGTGTGTTCTCTTCTTATAAGGACATTAATCATTGGATTTAGGGTCACTCTAATCCAGTGTGACATCATTTAATTTGATTACATCTGCAAAGACCCTCTATTTTCTAAATAAGATCACTTCCTGACATTCTGGGAGGACATGAATTTTGGGCTAGCGGCAGGGCACTATTTGACTCACTATAGCTGGGGAAAGAGAAAGAATAATTATGGCTGACCTTTTAGATAGAGTGGTCAGGAAGGGCCTTTATGAGGAGGAGACATTTGAGGAGAGAAGTGAGAGAAGTGAGGGAGCCAGCCATGAGAGTATGTGGGGGAAGAGCATTCTAGACAGAAGGAAGGCTGAATGCAGTGGCTGTGCGGCTGAAGTGCGCTTGATGTGGTAGAGGAGGAACAGAGAGATCAGCACAGCTAGAGTGCAGTGTGAAGGCATGGAGGAGAGTGGTAGGAAATGAGGTTAGAGGAATAGCCAAGGATCAGATTGTACAGGACTTCAAAGATCGGGGGGAAGAATCTGGATTTTATTTCAAAGGCAGAGGAAAGGCATTGGAAGATTTTGAGCAGGAGATTGATGTAATCTGACTTCAATTTGAAAATGATCACTATATATGCTGTGTGGAAAATAGACAGGGAGCAAGAGTAATGTCCTGGGAGCAAATGTGGAGATTATTATAGAAATCCCCGCAAAAGATGATGGTGGCTTGAAATAGGATGGTCATACTGAAGGTGATGAAGAGTGTTCAGATTAGTGATACCATTTGAAAACAGATATGAAAGATTTAATGTAATAAATATGAGAAAGAGAGAGAGAAGTCGAGAATGGCTCCAAGGTTTTTGGTCTGTGCAACACTCAGTGGTGTTATTTACTGAGTTGGCAAAAGCTCCAAAATGAGAGGGTTTATAGGAAAAAAAGTCAAGGCTTCAGTTTCAGACATGTAAACGGTGAGATGCATATTAGATGTGCAGATTTAGGTGTCAGATAGGTAATTGGATATACAAGATTGAAGTTCAAGGTGAAGACTGGGATGAAGAATATAAATCTGGCAGTCATCTGCGGTGAGATGGGACTGGATGAGATCGTAACCAAGTGTAGATGGAGATGTGATGAAGTCCAAGCATTGGGTTCTGGGGTATTCTAACATTAAAAGGCCAGGTGATGAGAAGGAACCAGAATAGAGATGAGGAGAAATGGCTTATAGATGCAGATGAAAAACCAGGAGAGCGAGATATCCCAGAAACGAAAAAATATTTTAAGGGTGAAGGAATAATCAACTCTATGAATGCTGCAGAGAGTTGTATAATGTAGAGTAAAATTTTTCTCCTAGATAAGACAACAAGGAGGTTGTTGGTAATCTTGATCAGAGTATTTTTAGTGGGGTAGAAGGGATGAAAAATCACTTGGTGTGGCATGGAGGGCATTTCAGGAGAGAATGGGAGACAACAAATGGGAGTATTAAGTATGGATGGACAACTCTTCCAAGGAGTTGTTCTCTAAAGTAGAAGGGAAGGATAGGGTGGTGGCAGGAGAAGGAGGGGTACATAGCCAAGGAATAGCTGCATTTTAAAGATGGGAGTTATTGTAGTATGATGATGATACAGTAGGTGTAGACAGGAGAGGGAAAAATTACAGGATTTTTAATGTATTGTACAGATGCTGGTAGGTAGGTAAATGTGGTAGTGGGAGGATGTCGAATGTCTTTTCTAATTGCTGAAATCAGAAGCTTGGGCATCAGCTGAGACTGAGGAGAGGGAAAGGAGAAATAGAGAAGAGAAAGTATGAAATAGTTCCCCAAGAGAGTAGGTGGCAGACAGCACTGAAGGCCTACACTTGAAGTTTGAGGGTCATCAGTTTAAAGCAGAACAGACAGTGTCGCTGTGTGTTTTTATAGCCACATTAAACTGTTTGGGAGCAGGCATGGAGTCATCAGAGTTGGATTTAACCTGAGTTGCACTTTTGCCAAGGGTACGTGATAGAGGAAGACAGGGGCCTGGGAACTGAGGGTATATACACATTTCTTCTTGGATTTATCTCCCTCAGTCTCCTTAATGCTTCCTCCTTACCTTTTTGTGCCCTCTCTCATTTTATAACTTAACAGATATACTTCTGGGCAGGTATGGAATATGGAGTATGTCCTCCCTTGCTACAAACAGGTATGGAGGAGAGAGTGAGGGAATGGCAAAGCCCCAGAGGAACCATGTATATATTAACAAGAGAAATTGGCACTTGTGGAGCTTGTGGAATGTTTAATATTAAGAAACTTCAGAACAGGTATTTTGGGGAAAAACTCACCATGATTCTGCTTTTTAATGATTTTTTTGAGATAACAGTGTCTCTATTTTGCTTACTGTAAAAGCCTTCTGGTCATTTGATGATGATGATGACAATAGCAACAACTAACATTTATTGAGCATTTACCATGTAGAAGGCACTTCACTAAGTGTTTTAGATGAATTAATTCATTTAATCCTCACAACGGTCATAGGAATTCAGTACTATCACTCCCATTTTTAGATGAAGTTAGGTAATTTTTCCAATACGATATATCTAACAAGCTGCAGAGCTAGGTTTTGATCTCAGAACTTTATGATTTCATTGTCTACACTCTTAACCACTTCTGTACTGCCTTTCAGTGCTCAAGACTCACATGTTAAAGTCCGTACACCCATCCATCTCTCTATCCATTCAATTGAACTTCCCAATGCCCACTCTGTGCTAAGTCCTTGTGTTAGGTGCCGGTTGGGGAGAAGGGTGTGGGTGGGATTTAGCCCCAAATCTTTCATCCTTTTTGTGCTCAGGTAGGGATTGTACAAGGGGCTAAAGGGTATGTGATCTTTGTCCTGGAAAGCTGTTCCAGAGACTCGTGCTCTGGGCTTGTAATATATATTCTGATGACTGAGCCTGTAGGGCTGTGCCTCTGCTTCCTTCAACTCTGAGACCTGGTTATTTCATCTGGTTTTGCTTGTTCCATGGATATTAGGCTACCATTTTGTTCTCCATGCTATCATCCTGCCTCCTGCCCCTCTGTGAGCTCTCAACTTAGTCTGAGACCTGCTCCCAGCTCCCACTTCCATCTGGCTTGGCATGACAAATTGCCTTCTTATCATACTTAATGCCAGCATGTAAAATAGGGTATACTTTCTGCACACATACTGCCACCATCTCCTATATCCATCCAGATCCAAGAGGGAGGCCTATTTCATCAACATAAAATCCATAGAAACAACACACGCTGGGAATTGGTCCTCCATATCAGAGCTGATCAGGATGGATTGGTGAATTTCGTAGATCGCATCTGTCCCAAGCAGCAAATTAGTTATGGTTGACTTCAGCTACTACATTTTTCCTGCTGTGAACTTTCTCTATCCTTCTATGAAATGTATTTTGTAGCATTGTGGAAGAAATATACAAGATTGATTGGAGTTGGCACAATTTGTGCATACTTTTGCAGTTATTATTGTGGTAGCTGCTTTAAAAGACTCAAAGAAATCCTTTAGCCAATTTTTTTTCCTCTATAAAGCTTCATTTAAACTTTAGTGGGTATATTTATGTGCAAATCGGATCAACTTCCAATGATAGCTCCTTATTGTTAGCGTTTTGATGTTCTGTTTGCCTGAGCAGATTGATTTGCCATTATGGGAAAATGTTTGAACTGAAAAAGTCCTCTGAACTTTGTTCACTAATCTTATCAAAGAAAATAGAAGCAGAACATGTAGACAGAAACCTGAAAATTAAATTTACTTTTCCGATTCAAATGCATTTGATCTGCATTCGTTATGGAACTGGGACAGTAGTTGCAGTCTACAACTACTTGATTCTGCAATAACATTGAGGTTTAGACAA
>NW_012156284.1:9578235-9580438 GCF_000956105.1 Propithecus coquereli
GCGGGGAGGTGCCCCGAGGGAGCTGAGAACGCGGCGCCGTGTCCGCAAGAGGCCACTGCTCGCTGGCAGCAGCCGTCTCTGGGTCCGAGATGCAAGGGAGGGGGAAGTTAACCGCTCCACCTACCCTTGTACCTAGTCTCCAAGCCTCTCGGGACCTTTCTCCTTCCAGTTCTCCTCCGTGACGTCTTCCCATGTAGTCTCCTGTAGTTTCAGGCACCCTTCCTTCTGACCCTTACCTGATCTGTGTTTCTCTGGTAGTTTATTTTTTTCTCTTTCTTCTAAAATTTGTCTTTTTTGCAGAGACACTCTGACTGGCGGCTTTTCTTGTCCGCCATCTTGGCTCCTCCCACTTTACCATCCTTTTGCAGAGTAATGAATTGATACCAAAAGCAGTTCAGGTGCAGTAACACAGGAAAAACAGTTCAGCCGTTCTGCAAAACCCACCTCTTCAAATCTGAAGAGAACATTCTTCTCTTCTTTTTCATCAAATAAACACACCTGTACTAGGTGCTTCTTCCCCTGTGGGCTGTAGTGGGAGATAGGCCAAAATACCTTCTCTGGTCCTTCTGGGCAAACCTCAGAGGCATAGTTTGCCATATGTACCAAGTAGCCTCACCACCCTGACGGCATTGAATTCCACAATAGAGTTAGGAAAAGATCAGAGGATCATGAAGTATGGCACTGAGAAAAAAATGGAACTTTCATTGTTCCCCAATTCCCAGATGAGAGTCAGATTCCAGCCTCAGTTCAGTGATTTTTTTTCACCGTTCCAGTGTTTAGTTATAATAACTCATTAGAAACATTATGACAGCATAGAGTTGCATTTTATTCATATTTCTATTTAGTTTTTTTATTTCACTGGTCAATGAGGTGACACAGGAGAAAATATCAAGTCATTAAAGTAAAAAAGATACTACCCACTGATGTTGAGTTTAAAGCAAATTTATCTCTATACATGCAGAATGTTCTATGGTTCCCTCCTTTCTTTTTATTTTTTCAGATCTGGTGAACATGAGAACCAGATACTGCTGAAAGTAAATAGTTAGGTATCCACATGAGTGCAAATTACATTCCCATACCAATGCATTTATTCCAGTGATTGCACTGATTGTATTTGACCATGTGATAATTAGGCCACATTGAGATCACAAATTCCCATTTTACACTTTTTGAGTTTTTTAATTAGAAGTGTACTGATGGCCTACAGAGTGCTTCAGTATTAGATGACCAGAGAAACCATTTATGTGATGTTCTTGCTAATCGGGAATTTTAAATGTAGGGAAGGCTATCTCTATGTATGGGGGCTTTAAATGGCCAGAAAGGGGCCCCAGTATGATCATCAGATAGCACTTTTTCTTATGGGTAAGTTGGATTTTTTGTCATAGATTCAAGCTATATAAATGAAAGTACTTTGAGAAATACAGACACACACATATACACACAATTTGCATTGGTTTGGTATGGGTAATATAATGTACAGGTAATACACAGGTTTAAAAATTAAACTACACATTCCAAAGTAATAGCAAATGGGAAAATCGGCAGGAAAAGAGAGGCCGATTTAGCTTGTGGACAAACTGAGAACCTTCTCTTTCTCCTCCATTTCTTTTAATTTCAGTTCCTTCTGTCATCTAATTATTTGAGTGCCTCAGGCCACTCTGAGCCAGATGAAAACCGTGGGCTCATAAAAACATTAACTCTGAGGTATGGATAGGGCAAGCATTACCTTTCCCACCATAGGGTTATAGGAATTTTAAAAGAGGGCTACATGGAGACAGCCATCCTCATGATGGCATTTTAGATATTAGCAAATAACATCTTCTTCTGCCTACGAGGAAGGCTCTCCCTGGACAAAGTTGCCAATGTGTGTTTAGATGGATGTGGCAATAGCCCACACTGAACTACCATTGGGATCAGGCAGTGCCTGTTGTGAGGAGACCACAGGTCAGACAAGTAGGAGACAAAGGAACAGAGGAGTAGAGGAAGGCAGAATGGGAAGATAGAATCTGGAGAACAGCAAGGAACAGAGAGAGGTTGAATCCCTGGGTTCAAATCCTGAATCTACTAATTAACTAGTGATCATTTTGGAGCTTACCATCTAGTCAGGAAGAGAGCTATTAATCAAGTGATCACCATACCATCATGTGTTCACCAAATAGCTATTGAGCTTACTATGTTACAGTCAAGGTAAGTGCTATGAGGA
>NW_012156284.1:9580488-9642636 GCF_000956105.1 Propithecus coquereli
TCTCCACTTCAGTGGGGGCAGTACTGCGAGTGATTCTGGGTGGGGCTGGGTTTGATAAGCCTGCCCTCAGGCTCCACAAGTGTTGTTAGCAGGGGTCAAAGCTCTGGTCTTTGTTTCTGTGCACAGCTGCCAGGAGGGGCTGAAATGGCTCCACTCAGCTGAAAGTCTGGGCTTGGGGGGTGGGGCTGTCCAAGACTCGCACTCTGGAGCAGATCTCGCTCCCCTCCAATCTCCCCCTCTCCGTGGCCTCTCCCAGGCCTCTGCCATCAAGTGGGACCTCAGGCCGATGGATCTCCCCTGGCTATGACGTGGGCCGGGAGGTTCCCTCCCCAGGATCACAGCCTGAGCTGGGTTCACAGCCCTCTTTTGGGAGGAGGGCTGCAGCTTAGACACGCTGATCTGCTCCTGAAGGCACACACTCCTCAGTAGGCTCTTTCACAGATCTCTTCTCCGTGCCCCAGGGCAGTGCGATCATGACCTGGGTGTACGGGGCCTGGTCTGCAGGCCTGTCCCCTGGGCCCTGGAGATCAATCCCTGACCCTGCCAGGGGGAGGGGTGCTGGTCTTGAATCACCTACAGCGTGCCCAAGCTGGATCGATTTCACTCCACCTCGGGATTTTCCCAGCTCTCCTGGAGTTCCCAGGCGAGCAGCACCTGGGAGGGCTGGCAAGTAGGGAGCTCGCAGTCTGAGTACCCCTCAGTCTGCTGTAGGGCCCTAAAAGGAAAGGTCCCGTTCCTTGGAGATGCCTCCGTGTGATGGCTAAATTGTCTCTCTGGGCACCCACGGGTAGGGAGGGGGAAGGAGAGAATGGAGCACTATGGCGTTTGCCGCTAGGCTCGGGTCTGCGCGCGGGGAGGTGCCCCGAGGGAGCTGAGAACGCGGCGCCGTGTCCGCAAGAGGCCACTGCTCGCTGGCAGCAGCCGTCTCTGGGTCCGAGATGCAAGGGAGGGGGAAGTTAACCGCTCCACCTACCCTTGTACCTAGTCTCCAAGCCTCTCGGGACCTTTCTCCTTCCAGTTCTCCTCCGCAATGTCTTCCCGTGGAGTCTCCTGTAGTTTCAGGCACCCTTCCTTCCGACCCTCACCCGATCTATGTTTCTCTGCTCGTTTATTTTTTCTCTCTTTCTTCTAAAATTCGTCTTTTTTGCAGAGACCTTCTGACTGGCGGCTTGTCTCATCCGCCATCTTGGCTCCTCCCCCCTCAGATGATGTTTTAAATAGCTGACTCTGTGAATACGAGGTGGAGAATGGATTAAATCAGGAGCCACACTGAAGGCTGGGTGACTATTTAGGCATTTGTTGGCAGTAGTCTGGACAATGCATGGTGGCAGTTTGGATTAGGGTGGGAGCAAGGAGGAAAATGAATAGATTGTGCAACGTTGGGCAAGTACCTTCGCCTTTCTGAGCCCAGTTAGGCTTATTTTCTTTCAGGATCGGCCAAACATATCTAATCAGTTAAGAGACATTGAGTTTTACTGCTTACCTTATCTGCTATGCATAACCTCCCTGTAGGGATCAACTGTTCAACAAAAACATTATGTTCACACTTTAGTTATGAAGGGAAGATAGAACTAGCTTGGAGTCTTTAGAATTTCTTCAGAATTATATTAATTTCAATTCCTTTAGTCTGGTGGTCTGGATGTTTTGTACATTTTCATGATAAAAATTGGCCACCACATGTTATTCCTCTCATTTCTCATCCTAAAGCACTAAACAAAAGGACCAACAGAAGTCTCCCCAGCATTCAGCACTAATTAAATACAAATACACTTATTTAGGAAACTGAAACAGTGAAGAGAAATTTAGTACCAGCTATCTGAGAAAAGACAGCCCAAGGACTACATTTTGTTCTGAGAGTTACAAACATTTCCAAAGAGAATTAAAAAGAAAGTGCCTTTCAGGGTTATAGCATCTTTTCCCAAACCTTTGAAACTTGGCAAACATTTCTTGCCAGCTCATCACACTAAAAACCCTGTAATAATTTTGCACAGTGTCCAATTGGGATAGGAAACAAATAGCTCTGAGTGAAGATTTTGATTCTGGGTATCCAAACAACATTCTCAGTGGAGAGGAGGAAAACACTGAAATTAGATGCCTATGTCTTTCAAATGGTTCAGTCCCATTTGATTATTTGCTGTGGTATAGGTTCTCTGGGTAAGGCCTTGGGCTAGACATCTTCAGAAGGTAGTGATGGGGCTGTCCAACCGCTTCCTCCTTCCACTTGACTTTTGTCTAATAGGGAGATTAAAGTTAGTACCCAGGGGTTTATGACACAGGAAAGAGGTAATTACCTTAAGATCTTAAGACAAAGGAAAAGAGTGAATGGGATAGAGATGATTAGAAGGCTATTATTTATTTACATCTTTCTGCATGCCAGCTACCTTAACCTCATATTCTCCTTTGGGCTTCATAATAGCACTCATAAGGTTGTTATTTATTAAGATTATTATTTCTACTTCACGACTAACAAAACTAAGGCTCAGAGAGCTCAAGTGACTTGTCCAAGGTCAAGCCCTGCTCTATCTGACTCTAAAACATATGCTCTTTCCACTGTACTGGGCAGCCTAAGCCAAGTGTTCTTGAGTTCTGTGGAGAAAAGGATAGAAAACTCCGATTATAAACCTCATGGGGAAATGGAGGGAGAAACATGAGACACACAAAAGGGGAGAACAAGCAGCTCCAATCTAGAAAAAATAAAACAATACAAAAGACAATAAAATGAAATGTTGAAATGATTAACTAGATAAAGGAAGGATTAGAAACTCTAATGAGAGTATACTATGATGAGATAGTAGGCAGATTTGAAAAGAGACAAATACAACTTCTAGAAAAAAACACATAATTATTGAAATTTAAAAAGAAAAAGTCAAAAAGCCAGTTAGACATAGTTTAAAATTAATATTTGAGGAAATTACCCAGAATGCAACACAGAGGCATAAAGAAATGTATATAAGAGAGGTCAAATGACATGGAAGTTGAATGAAGATCTCCAATATACATCTAGTAAATGTTCTAGAAGGAAAGAATAGAGAAAACATAGGAAAGCCAATATTCAAATACACAGTGGCTTCAAATTTTCCAAAACTGAAGAAGGACTTGGATACTCAATTCAAAGGGGGCACATTGAATCCTAAGCAGAATAATAAAAACAAATAAACCTAGACATATTGTGGTGAAATTTGCAAAACACTGAGAAAGAAAATCTTAAAAGTAATCAGAGAGAAAAGAGATTACTGGATAATGATCAAAGGATCATCAATTAGAGGATAGTAGACTTCTTGTCGGCAACAATAAAGGTGAAAAGACAATTGAGTAGTATCTTCAAACAAGTGAGGAAAAACAGTTAGTAACCTAGAGCCCTATATCCAGCTAAAGTATTCGTATTAGTCTGCTAAGGTTGGCATAACAAAATACCACAGACTGGGTGGCTTAAACAACAGAAATTTAATTTATCATAGTTCTGGAGGCTAGGGGTCCATGATCAAGGTGCCATCAGGGAGGGCTTCTGGTAAAGCCATCCTTTCTGGCTTGCAGATGGCTGTCTATTGCTGTGTCTTCACGTGGCCTTTCCTCTGTGTGCACATGTAGAGAGAGAGAGAGATCTCTATTGTCTCTTCCTTTCCTTATAAAAACACCAGTGCTATTGGATTAGGGCCCCATCCTTATGAACTCATTGAACCTTAATTACCTCCCCAAAGGCCCTACCTCCCAAAATAGTCACATTCAGGGTTAGGGCTTCAACATATAAATCTTAGGGTGAGGGACACAATTGGTTCCATACACAATTGTTGAAGAGGGAGAGTAAAGTAAATGCACTTTGGGATAAAAAAGTTCTTAGAGGAATTTTATGACTAACAGTCCCTTGATAAAAGTACTATTATAGAATGGACTATATTGGAAATTGATTAAAACAAAGAAAGAAGGCATAAGATGAAACAAGAAATGGGGACCAGTGATGCTGATAAACAAATATGTAAATCTAAATAAGGATGGGCTGCATAAAACAATATTAATCATTACTTTGAAAAGGTTAAAATAAGGTGGAACTGAAATCCTGGTCAACAGTATCATGGAATATGGAAAGAGGTAATCAGATTTTTTTTTTTTGGGACTGAGTCTCACTCTGTTGCCTGGGCTAGAGTGCCGTGGCTTCAGCCTAGCTCACAACAACCTTAAACTCTTGGGCTCAAGTGATGCTTCTGTCTCAGCCTCCTGAATAGCTGGGACTAAAGGCATGTACCACCATGCCCAGCTAATGTTTTATATTTCTTTTAGTTGCCAAGCTCATTTCTTTCTATTTTTAGTAGAGACGAGGTCTCACTCTTGTGCAGGCTAGTCTCGAACTGCTGATCTCAAGTGGTCCTCCCGCCTTGGCCTCCCAGAATGCTAGGATTACAGGTGTGAGCCACCACACCTGGCCAAGATTTAAAGCATTCTAAGTCCTTGTATTTTTTAGGAAGAGGATAGAGATAGTGATTAACTTCACGCTTTTAAAAGTCAAGTGGCATGTAAGAAAGTTATAGGTACTGCTAAAAGAGTGGCAATAATATGTAAAACTTCCAAACTGATAGAAGTCATCAAAGAAAAAAATTGAAATTCTACCAATAAAATGGTAGGCAGAGAAGTAGCAACGACATGGTAAATACAAAAATAAAAATTAGATGGTAGAAATAATCAGCAATTGTAATAAATAAAAATAGAGTAAATTATCTGGTTAAAAGGTAAAGATTTTCAGATTGTATTTTCTAAAGAACCCACCTCTGTGCTTGTTAAATTAGGTAGGCACTACTAAAACGTAATGACAGAGAAATGTTGAAAGTAAATAGATGGAAAATAAACACCAGACAAATAATAACTTCAAAAATCTAGTTTAGGCAATCTCTGACAAAACGTACATTAATGAAAAAAGCATCATTAAAGATATAGAAGGACATTATTTAATGATATTAATAAAAGGAACAATTCCATACACAAAATAACTATCCTGAACCTGGTCTACCTAACAATGTATCTTCGAAATGAAGATATGAAGCAGAAACTGAGAGAATTGTAAGGTGAAGTTGCCAAGTAC
The DNA here is from genome assembly GCF_000956105.1 of Propithecus coquereli. Taxonomy (NCBI): domain Eukaryota; kingdom Metazoa; phylum Chordata; class Mammalia; order Primates; family Indriidae; genus Propithecus; species Propithecus coquereli. Next base: position 9,585,560 of record NW_012156284.1, read on the forward strand.
ACGATCATAGTGGGTTTTTTTTTTTAACATACTGTACTTATAAACTGATAGATAAAGCAAACAAATATTATTTAGAATACAGAATATTTGAATAACAAAATGTTTAAACCTAATCCAATGGACATGTATAGAACCCTGTACCCAATGGCTTAGAGAATACAAATTATTTTCTAACAAATAGGGAATGTGTACACAAATTGACCTTTTACTAAGTCTTAAAGGAAATCTCCAGTACCAAAAAACCAGTATCATATAGACCAGGTGGTTTGACAAAACTGCAATACAATGTGAAATCCACAACTATAAACTAGATTAAAGGAGAAAACCAACCTTATTGTCATCTCAAAAGGTACATAACCCATTCAGTAGACTTTAAAAAACAAACAAACAAAAAAGTCACCTAACAAACTAGGAATAAATCCTTCACCCGATAAAGGCTGCATACCAAAACCCTACAGCAAACATTATACTTAGTGGTGAAATATTAGATATCATTTTCAAGTCAGGAACAAGACTCACAAGAAAGCCTCTAATCACCATTTTACACAGAATTATAAATGAGGTCCTAACCAGCTCATAGAGAAAAGAAAAATATAAGGGTTAAAAATATATTGTTATTTTTTACAGATGGCATGATTGTCTACTCAGATAATATAGAAGAACATGTAGACAAACTAACGGAACTAATACAGAGTTCAACAAGTCTGGGCATCGAATCAATGTGTAAAAAATCAATAATGCTCCTTTCCAACAGTAAGGACCAAGAAGAAAATGTTATTTCTTCCATAATTGTGCATTGGTGTCTCTTCTGCTTTCATCTTTCACTTACTTTCAAGTCTTAAGTTGTTTTTGCAAGATTTGACATCCCCTCTCCCCTGCCACAATATGCTTGGGCTATGAGGTTTGCTCTTCTTTTTATTCAGGCCCTCTAAATAGAAATTAACCAATTTAAAGCAAAAAACAAATGGATATGGACAGGATTATTAGGAAGAACTGAGAAAATATCACTTAGCAGTGGTTTCTCTTTCAAGTCCACAGTGGCTTTGATTTACCCACTGCTATAGAAATCAAATATCAAAGTTAAAACTCTGATTCTTCTGGTACCAGCTTATTCAAAATTCAACTCATTCCTATCTCACCTAAGTAAAGGAGTCAACACCCTATTAGGGAATGTGTTGTTCCCCTGAGTGTGTTCAGCAAGAAGTTCATGTAGTTACTTTTCTTTTAAACCAGTCTCATTGAAGAAATTGAAGAGGACAAAAATAAATGAAAAGCTATCCTGTGTTCATAGATTGGAAGAATAAATGGTAGGCAGAGAAGTAGCAACAACACGGTAAATACAAAAATAAAAATTAGATGGTAGAAATAATCAGCAATTGTAATAAAAATAGAGTAAATTATCTGGTTAAAAGGTAAAGATTTTCAGACTGTATTTTCTAAAGAACCCACCTCTGTGCTTGTTAAACTAGGTAGGCATACTAAAATGTCCATACTACCCAAAATGATCTACAGATTCAGTGCAATTCCTTTCAAAATACTAATAACATTCTTCACAGAAGTCAAAAAAGCAATTTTAAAATTTGTATGGAATCAGAAAAAGGCCCCAAATAGCCAAAGCAATCTTGAACAAAAAGAACAAAGCTGGAGGTATCACACTACCTGACTTCATGATATATTACAAAGCTATAGTAACCAAAATATCATGGTAATGGTGTAAAAACAGACACATAGACCAATGGAACAGAATAAGGAGCCCAGAAATAAATCCATGCACTTACAGCCAACTGATTTTGACAAAGGTGCCAAGAACACACAATGAGGAAAGGACAGTCTTCAATAAATGGTATTGGGAAAACTGTAAATCCACATGAAGAAGAATGAAATTAGACCCTTATCTCACACCATATAAAATATCAACTCACAATGAATTAAAAATTTAAATGTGTGACTGGGAACTATGAAACTACTAGAAGGAAACATGGGGGGAAGATCCATGACATTGGCCTTGGGCACTGATTTCTTGGAAAAGGCCCCAAAAGCACAAGCAATAAAAATAAAAATGGACGAATAGGATTATACCAAACAAAAAATCTTTTGCACGGCCAAGGAAATAATCAATAGGGTGAAGAGATAACCTACAGAATGGGATAAAATATTTTTAAACTATATATCTGATAAGGGGTTAATATCCAAAATGTGTAAGGAGCTCAAACAACTTAATAGCAAGAAAACAAATAATCTGACTTAAAAATGGGAAAAAAGATCTGAATAGACATTTCTCAAAAGAAGACATACAAATGACCAACAGTTATATGAAAAAATGTTCAACATCGCTAATCATCAGAAAAATGCTGGCGAGGATGTGGAGAGATAGGAACACTATTACACTGGTGGTAGGACTGCAAATTAGTGCAACCTCTGTGGAAAAGAATTTGGAGATACCTCAAAGAGCTGAAAATAGAAATACCATTTGATCCAGCAATAGCACTATTAAGCATCTACCCAAAGGAACAAAAGACATTCTTACAATAAAGACATCTGCACCCGAATGTTCATGGCAGCACAATTCACTATTGCAAGGATGTGGAAACAACCCAAGTGCCCATCAATCCATGAGTAGATTAATAAAATGTGGTATATGTATACAATGGAATACTGCTCAATTATAAGAAATGATGATGATCTAGCACCTCTTATATTTTCCTGGATAGAGCTCGAGCCCATCTTCCGAAGTGAAGTATCACAAGAATGGAAGAATAGACTCCTCATGTACTCGGCATCAAATTGACACTAACTGATCAACACTATGGTGCTCACATGGTGGTAATATTCTTCAGGGATTAAGGGTTTGGGGGTGGGTAAACTCACAACTAATGGACATGGTGAGTGTTGTAGCAGGGAAAGGGCATGCCTCAAATCATGGTTTGGATGTGACAAAGTCATAACATGTAACCAAAATGTTTGTACTGCCATAATATCCTGAAATAAAAAGAAAGAAAAATGCTAATTAAAAACACGATGTATCACCTTACACCTGTTAGAATGGCTATTATCAAAAAGACAAAAGTTAACAAGTGTGGGTGAGGTTGTGGAGAAAAGGGAACACTTGTGTTTGTGGGTGTCTTAGCCCATTTTCTGTTGCTATAGCTGAATATCTGAGACTGGATAATTTGTTAAAAAAAGAAATTTCTTTCTTGCAATTCTGGAGGCTGTAAAGTCCAAGGTAGAGGGGTCACATGTGGTGAGGGTCTCATGCTATTTCATATCATGGTGGATGGCATCCCCTGGTGGGAGTGTTCTCATGTGAGAACAGGTGTGTGCAAAAGAGACCAAACATAAGGGGTGACTTCACTTTATAACAAATCACTTTCACGGTAACTAATCCAGTCCCATGAGAGTGAGAATTTACTCGCTCACATGAAACTGCATTAATTCCCTCATGAGGGCAAATACCTCATGAACCAAAAGCCTTTTAAAGGTCCCACGACCTCTCAACACCATTACATTGGGGATCACACCTCAATGTGAGATTTGGTGGAAATAAACCATATTCAAACCATAGCAGTATGAATATAAATTAGGACAGCCACTATGGAAAACATATGGAGGCTTTCCCCCCAAATTAAAAATAGAACCACCATATGATCCAGAAATCCCACTGCTGGATGTATGTGCAAAGGAAATAAATCAGTATGTTGAAGAAATATCTGCAACCCCCTGTTTATTGCAGCATTATTCACAATAGCAAAGATATGGTATCAATCTCGGTGTCTATCGATGGATGAATGGATCAAGGAAATGTGGTATATACACACAGTGGAATACTATTCAGCCATAAAAAGAAAGCTATCCTGTCATTTGTGAAAACATGGATGAAACTGGAGGACATTATGTAAGTGAAATAAGCCAGGCACAGAAAGAGAAATACCACGTGGTCTCATTCATATGTAGAATCTAAAAGAGTTGATCCCATAGAAATAGAGAACAGAATGGTAGTTACCAGGAGCTGGAGTGGTTGGGGGAGGGGTGGGGTTGGGAAGATATCAGTTATATAATAAAAAAACTTAGTTCAAGAGATCTAGTATACAACATGATGACTATAATTAATAACAATATATTGTATTCTTCAAAAATACTAAGAGTATGGTGGTTAAGTGTTTTCATGACAAAAATGATAAATATATGATGTAATTCATGTTATTAGCTAGACTTAGTCATTCTACAATGTATATATACTTTAAAACATCATGTTGTATACAATAAATACATACAATATCTGTCAATTTAAAAGAAAAACAGTGCCATTGACTTTTACATCAAAGTTCCCTTGGTTTAAAAAAAAGAAAGAAAAGTTATTTTTGTGTTTATGATACATAGAAGAATACTGAGATAATATGAGGAGACTTAATATCAGAACTTTATGGAAGAGTTCATTAAACGTTCAAATCCGAAAAGGGCAAGGTTATATTGCTGGTTACAAAGATGACAGAAAAAGTTGTACTTATTACCCTATTATGCAAACAGATACAATTCAATAAATGTTGAAATTCTTCAAAACACTAAAAAAAAACCTAAAAAAAATAAAAGCTGTTTTGAAAAGTTTCAAGGAAAAGAGGTGTAAAAAAGGAAGGGGAAGACCACAAGGAAATATTAATATAAATGGTTCAAGAAGTTTGTACACCAATAATATTCTGAAATTAAAAATAAATAAATTAATTAATTAAAAAAAGAATTTTGTAAATAAATAAACTATTTAAAGACAAAAGCCCTAGATTTCTGTAATTAGATTCACAAATGAGAGGAAACCAGTGTTCTGAAAGAAAATTTTAACCTTTGAGCAAGTTATTGTAAGAGGATTTTTAAACTGTTTTGAAAAACCAAAGTGTGATATCACCTCAAGGAATCCTTAAAACTTATGAATGTTGTGAAGATTTATAAAAAGATCTTGGATGTATATAAATATTTAGATGGCTACGGATCCTGTTGGAGAATCGATTGTAGAGGAAACAAGTTATCTTGAATATGCAGATGAATGTAATATTAAGTTGGTGGAAGATAGTTCATTTATACTAAGTACTGAATTATTAAAGAATATGACACTATTATCTAAAACAAGAGGGAACTGGAAAAGAAATTATTTTTGATACAAAGAAGAGATCTTCAGAGATGAAAAATTTAATGAGCAAATAAGGACAGAATGACTAGAAACAGAGAACAGTTGAAAAGAAATATAAATGCAAAACAAGGTAAAAACAAGAAGCAGCACTTTATATATTAATAGAAAAAAAACCCTGATATGGGGTGTGTGTGTGTGTGTGTGTGTGTGAATAATACGTTCTCTAAACCCAGAGCCTCTGAGGAGGAAAAAAACATAACTTTGAACAAGTATATATATTAAATGAAAATTGAGCACCATTACATGTTCTAATGAATGAGAAGAAAAAAACTTTGCATTTAGAACTGCCACAATGAAGAGGAATCTCATGTAGGAAAAGTAGAAGCATTTATAAGAAAATATCATTTCTGAAATATAGATTGAAGAAACAATGTCACACCAACTAAAAAGCAGTATTTGAACATAATAGGATTTGCCCTACTTTGTTTAAAGGACAAAATTGACTAAAATTTGGTGAGCTCAGGATGTCAGCTACTTTCAAGAGCATAAGATCTATTTCCTTAGCTATTTATTTAATTTATGGAAATATACTAGAATTAGAATTAATTTGCAAGAGAAATTGATAAATTAGAGAGGAAGACAATCCATTTTGCAATAGCAGCAAAACCCATTATAAATCTAGAAATATACCTCATAAAATACATAAAATATCCTTAAGTAAACATTATGAAATTTTATTGAAGCACATAAACAATGAACTACATGTGAGTAATAGAAGAGACGTAGCATTTTAATGGTTTGGAAGACTAAATATCATAAAGGAGTAAATACGCCACAGATTAATTTGTAGTTCAATGCAATTGCAATCAAACCCCACGTATTGTTTTCATGGAACTTTACAAATTTATCCTAAAATTCGTATGAGAAGAGAAAAGGCACATCTTAGCCTAGATTCTCTTGGAGAAAAAGAATGAGATGATGGACAGACCAGTTCTATCAGTAATTAAGAATTATTATTAAACCACATTAATAATAAGTATGATTTTGGTACAGAGATAGATATATATGCCAGTAGAACAGAATTAAAGTTCCAGAAACAAACATATATGAAAACTTGGCATACGACAAAGAGAATGGTACAAATCAATGGAAAAAGGATGAATCACTCACTAAATAGTTCTGGGACAGTTGGCTATTCATGTGGGAAAAAAGCAAAATTCTCTACCCTATACCATGCACAAGTTAAATTTAAGATGGATTAAAGACCTAAACGTGAAAACCAAACATTGTTTGCTTCTGAAATTTTGAAGAATATCTTCATGATCTCAAGATAGGGAAAGATCACTTAAAACTACAAAACAGAAATCATAAAAGGTTGATAAATTTGACTTCATTAGAAATAAAAGTAAAAAGAGTTAAATGATGAAATATACCACGAAGAAACTTCAAAATAATGAGCCACAGGCTGGTAGAAGGTATTTTTAGCTGCTATAAATAATGAAGAATTAATATCCAGAAGCTATAAAGTACTAGAGAAACCATTGTGAAAAAGACAACCAATTTATTAGAAAAATGTGCAAAGGATGTGACCAGTCAATTTCTAGGAGGGAAAACCTGATTTCATATAAATATATGAAAAAGGTGCCCAACCTCACTAGTAATGAGGGAAATATAAATTAAATTCAAAACAATTCACAATCATCAAATTAGCAAACATTAAGAGTGGGATAATACCAAGTGGTCAACCCCTGAGAAGATATGAGGGGCTAGGACTTCTGGGGGAGTATAAATTTATATCATACCTTATGATTGTCAATCCCTCTTCTAGATATTTACCATGGAGAAATCTTTGCATGTGTATAGAAGGAGACATATATAAGAATGTTTATTACCATATTTTAAAAAGTACAATAATATGGGAATGGATTAATATTATATATAGCACCATATTTAAAAATGGAAAGCTATAGGGCAGTTTAAGGTAATGAACTATGTCCATCTGCTTCAATAAACATGAATCTGGAAAATAGTGTTGGGTACACAAAGTAATCTGGAAAAGTACATGTACAGTACAACTGTGCAACAGGATAGGAAAATTGGTCATGTCTAGTGGACCTCTCAGGGCTTTTGTGTAGTGTGCTACTCACAGCCTATAAAATTGCCTGAGGAGATTCTTGAAAAAGTTCAGCACTATCTCCTCGTGCCTGACAAACCTGAAGCAGCAAAATAGAGAGACCCTCCTGGACTTTTTTTATTTAGAGAATATTCTTCACTTTACCCTTCAAGTAAAGCCTGGTGTAACACCATCTATTATTGTGGCAGTGACTCGGGTACACTGTGTGGTGGCTCTCTGCTGAGGAGAGTTGAAGAGTCAAATGACTCAAGTTTCTAGATTAAAAGGCTAGGTTTAGAAGCTGAACCAGAGGAACTTAAATTGTGTTTTGTCCCTCTCTTCTTTATGCATCACTGAAAACTTTTTGAAAGAAAAAGGCCCAGTGATTATTTTTTTAATCACTTAGCTTTTGCTTGGTTTTTGTTAAAACTTAGAAAGTCATTTCTCAAAATTCAGCAGAATTTTCAGGCTTTTGGACACACTAATAATGAAGGCGATACTCAAAGTCTTTTCTCTCTCCCCACACTCCTTCCCCTTTCTTTCAATCTCAGAACATAAAAGATGAAGGCAGTTCCAAAGAGTAACTTTTTGGTTGATTAATCCCCTTGAACCCAGTGTAACTTTCACAGAGAGAAAAAGAGAAGGCCAGGAGAGATCAAATCAGGACCTCATCTCATGGGCTACCCAGGCTCCTGTCACCATATTTTAGGTGGTAGGGTTCATGCGTACTGGTGTTAGATCTGAAATAATCCTCTCTGTATATATGCAAGAGCATTGCTGAATTATGTATTCATTTGGAACTTTTTCTGTTCATTCTGAGATCCTGCAATTCTTATAGCAACTTTGAGTTGATAAACAATTTCTGATACAATTATTGATTTATAGATTTTTTCTTCTTATTTTTGTGTGCTTCTCATGACATTATCTTGGGAATCATCAGTGTGTATGAACACTGTTTTAATATAATGAATGGTCAATTCAACAACTAATGTAGGAAATTGGACCAAGTCCACTGTCTAAAAAAAGACATTTCAGTCATTTACATCACTAGATCTATGGCTATGGAGGTTTAAAAGTCAGTATTTGTTAAATAAATAGATCGATGAATGCATAGAAGGAAGGAAAAAGGACAGACAAATGGAAGGGAGAAATCTGCTTGAAAAGAGCTTCCATGTATTTACTTTATAGGAACATTATCTTTATATTTAAAATGTCTGTCCCCTTTCTTTGGATACTCAGAGTGCCAGCCACAGGATACTTGCTATTTATGATCTTGAAAATGTTTGAAGCCCTTCCAGGGAGTAAAGGAAGAAAATTACATCAAAGCTACATTGCACCTTTTCTGGTTTTGTGTTCAAACATAGCATTCAAGATGATGCAGGTATTTGATTGTGCAGAGTTAATATTCCTCCAAAAGATCGAAACAGCTGAATTATAAATAGCCTCTTTAGATTTTTTTAGTAAAGTACTTTAGGAGAATGACATTCACACAAAAAAGTACACAAATCCTAAGTGTATTCCTCATTAACTTTTTATAAATTGACCAAACCATAGTAATGAGCACCCAAATTAAGAAAGATAACATTACCAGCACCCCAGAAATTCTTTTTTTACCCTCTTCCAGGGGATGGAGGACCTTGCTCCTCATCACATGGGTAACTTCTATAACTTTTAACACCATAGATTGGATTTTCCTATTCCGGACATTTCATATAGATGGTATCATATGATATGTAGTTTTTGTGACTGTCTTTCACGTAGCATAAAGTTTTCAAGGTTCATCCATGTTGCGGTGTGTATCAGTACTCATTCATTCCTATTGCTGAATAATATTTCATTGTATAGATATATCAAAATTTATCTATCCATTCACCAATTGATGGAGATTTGGGTTGTTTCTACTTTGTGGTTATTATGAATAATTGTGCTATGAACATTTATGTACAAATTTTTATGTGGACATATGTTTTCAATTCTCTTGAAGGGGTGAGGAAACTGTGGCCTTCTAGGTCCTTAAATGCAGCCTTTTTACTGCATATGAATTTTACAGAACAAATCCTAGATTTTTTTAAAAAAATAAAATAAAAATATAAAAGATGAATAAAAATATATTAATATAAAATAAAAGGATTTTATTAAAATAGAAGGGTGAAGTTTCCTCACCCCTGCTTTGGTATATACCTAGTAGTGGAATTGGTGGGTCATATGCCAAACCATTTTCCAAAGTGATTGCACCATTTTACATTTATATCAGTAGTGTATAAGGTTTCATTTGCTCCCACATCCTTGCCAACACTTGGTGTGGTCATTTTCTTTAATTTTATCCTTTGTGGTAGAAAGTCTGTTTTTTTGTTCTCTATAGGTTTTTATAACTCTAAAATATAACTCCAAAACTAACTTCTATAAATTAACTAATTTTAGGTCATTTCCTATCCAGGGCTTTAATTGAAGAGAGAAGTATTTCCCATTCTTTTCTAAAATATGTGGACAAAGCCTTCAAGATTTAGCTCAGATGCCCCTTTTACTGGAAAGTATTCTCCGACTCTTTATCCAGTCTTCATTTGGTGGCTTCCTTTGGAAGGACCATTTCTTTTATGTCTTTCAGCACAGACCTGACACAAAGCAGGTACCCAGTGCACCTTTGCTGAGTGACTGCATTTTACTGATAGACTGTTATCATACACCCCATTATCTTAGAGAGTTTTTGCATCCAAGAGCTGGGAGGGACTTAGAGGCCATTTACCTAATCACATCACTTTATATTAATAGATGAGAAAGTTGAAGCTCAGAGAAGGGAATGGAGCTGGCTAGCCAATCTGGGTGTGGTAGGCAGGTCTCCTAACTCCTGTTCCAAGGTTCTTTCTATCCCTCCAGACAACTTCCTCTACTCATCTTTGCTTCTCCTCTGCTACCAATTTGCAGAGATTAAAATTAATCTTTGGCAGGGAAAAAAACTGTATTTCTAGGGCATAAACTGAAAGTCAAAGACACATTTCTCCTGTCATTGGAAGTTTGTGTGCTTCATCACTGAGAGCTACTATCATTTAAGCCGGGGGGGAGGGGAACTTAAAGTGACTTTTCGGCAAACACAGTTTTTAATGATACACATATAATATCTTGTTCTGTTTTATACTCTGATCATGATTAAGAATTTCAAATAGCTCAGGAAGAATTAAGAAGATTTACACCCACGTTATTACTCCTAACCACTTAGAGCAGAGAAAGAAATCTTTTAAAAGGATGTTTATTGCTTTCATACCAAATGAGAATCTGAATTAAAATGATTCCCAGCACAATCTTTCGAGTTGAAAGTACATTCAGCAGTTTTCAAAATCCCTTGTAATAACAACAGTGCTCTGTAGTTTCATGAAGTTTGTCTTTTTTTCAAAGGAGATTAGGGAAAATGCTATAAACGCGAACTTTCTAGTCCTTACTGTGCAGTGACTGCCCTTGGTGAGTCTTGTTATCCCTGTTCCTCAGATGGAGATGCTAACACTAACTGGCTATCCGGGTTTTAAGGTTTGACTCCTTGGTTCACTGAGAATATACTTCAAATGGAAGAACTTTAGTTCTTCAGTAATTATCTGACCCTCAGTTCCTAGGCTGTAAAATGTGATGATCATATACCTGTTTCAGAAAAATAATTTGTGTAAAGAGTCTAGTACTAGTAGGTATTGCTTATGTGGTAGGTACTTTTAGATTCTGTGTTGGAGAAGACTGTGGTCTTGGAACAAGAATAGTGGGCTTTGATGATTCCCCAAATCCCCCTAATATCCCCAACTCTTCTACTCATCTATTCATTTATCGAGAAAACATAGATTGATTGCTTCCTAACCCTGTATGAGGGAACTTCAAAAAGTTCATAGAAAATGTGTATTATGAAAAACCTATGCATGGATTTCAAATGTTTTTGCACCAAAACAAACTAATACTAACTTGTTATAACATGTCTGAACAGGATCTAGTTTGAGGCACTAAGAATGAACGGTAAGACATTAGTTTGAAAAGAGCTCCTATTGGAGCAACATGAATTCTGCTAAAATTGAAGCTTGAGTGGGAAAATGGTGAAATCATTGATGCTTTATAAAACGGTTATAGGGACAACACCCCAAAGAAATCAGCAGTTTACAAAAGGATAACTCATTTTAAGAAAGTATGAGACTATGTTGAAGATGCAGCCTGCAGCAGCAGACCATCCACATCAATTTGCAAGGAAAAAAAATCATCTTGTTTCTGCTCTAATTGAAGAGTGCCGATGATTCACAGGATTAACAGCAGAAACAATGGCTAACGCTGTAGATATCTCAATTGGTTCAGCTTACACAATTCTGACTGAACAATTAAAGTTGAGCAGACTTTCCACTTGATGAGTGCCAAAACCATTGTGCTCAGATCAGCTGCAGACAAGAGCAGAGCTTTAAATGGAAATTCTAAACAAGTGGAATCAAGATCCTGAAGCATTTCTTCAGAGAATTTTAACAAGAGATGAAACATGGTTTACCAGTGAGATCCTGAAGACAAAGCACAATCAAAGCAGTGGTTACCAAGAGCTGAAAGGGGTCCAGTCAAAAACAAAGGTCATGACAACAGGTTTTGGGGATTTTGCTTGTTGACTTTTTGGAGGGCCAAAGAATGATAAAATGTGCTTATTATAAAAGTGTTATGAGACTATTAGACAAAGATTTAGCAGAAAAGTGCCCCACAAAGTTTCACCAGAGAGTTCTCAACCACAACAATACTCCTGCTCATACCTCTCACCAAACAAGGGCAATTTTATAAGAATTTCAGTGGAAACCATTAATCATACAGCTTACAGTACTGATTTGGCTTCTTTTGACTTCTTTTTGTTTCCTAATCTTAAAAAACCTGTAAAGAACACCCAGTTTTCTGCATTTAATAATGTAAAAAAGACTGCATTGACTTGGTTAAATTTCTAGGACCCTCAGTTCTTTAGTGATGAACTAAATGGCTGGTATCAATGCTTACAAAGTATCTTGACCTTGATGCAACTTACGTTGAGAAATAAAGTCTAGATTTTTATTTTTATCTTTTTTTTATTTCAGCATATTATGGGGTACAGATGTTTAGGTTACGTGTGTTGCCCTTGGTCCCCCCCCCCAAGTCCGTGTTTCATTTTTATCTTTTAATTCTATTTCCCCATGAACTTTTTGAAGTCCTCTCATATTAGTGTGATGGGTTTGTGTATTTGTGTGTGTGTGTGTGTGTGTGTGTGTGTGGTGTGAAAAAAGTTTCCACAATCAAGCATGTCACATTCTATTTTTTATTATTTTTAACTTACGATTTTTATAAATAACCATTATTACCAGTGCTAAGGCCTAGGATACTAAAACAAGGCAATATTGGAAATAATGTTTCAACAGAAAAACCAATATATTACATATCACATAGAAATATGAACAGATGGATAAACTATAAAGCAACTCCTGCTATCTAAGTAAATGTTAGAAATAAAGTTTCAGAGACTTGTAATTTATATCAACTCCTGGATCTGGGATACTCCATTGTTGGATTAATGGCCTAAAATAAGAGAAAGATCTATTTTTGCCCAAAGGACTTTCAGAGCATGGCTGATGTCAGTCATATGCTTAACATGGAACTCTCAGAAATCACTGTTAACACTTCTTATTTTCTAGGGAATATATAGGGTAAGAGAAACTATAGAGGCAGACTGCTGTGGGTAGAAAATGCCCTTTGGGTGGGAGTCAGGAGACCTGAATTCTAGTTCTAGATCAGTTTCTGCTTTATAGGGTGACTCAGAAAATCACTTTGATGTTGTAGACTTCTTTTTCCTCATTTGAAAACTGTTGGTTTAGACAAAACTCTTAATTTTAAACTATATTCTATAGTCATGGGCTTCCGCAGAGGTGCCTCAGAGATCACTGAAGGAGGGACTCTGAGACCTTGACCTCAAATCCAATTCAAGTAGTTCTTTTTCCCACTGCTTTATATTGGAGCTCTTCTCAGGGTTTCATTTGAATAAAATGTTCTAAGGCCTGAGTAAAATGGAAAACCACCAGGCTAAATGATCCTCAGGATTCTTCAGGTTTTAAGGGTCTGTGATATCTGAATAACCAAAGTATATGTCTGTGACATTCTGTAAAATATCTGTCTGTAATATGTTAGCCAGTACTAGGGCTAGAATCATGATGGTAATAGATATGCCCAATGATGAATGACCTACTATGCTACCTAGGTGCCTCTTGTACCAGCATTACTGAATATAACTGAGCTTCTGAATCATCAGAGAAAGGTCAGATTCAACTTATTGTGATTTTACTGTTGTACATTTCTATCTATGCGTGGCATATTTAACAAGGCTCTAAGTATATTTGGTGAGTCTCCAGTAACTAGAATGTTTCATTAACCAGTATATGCCATTCTACAGTTATGCCAGGCAGTTGGAAGTTTATTGAATCAAACTGAAGAATGTGAATTTTAGGCAATGCTTCTCACACTTACACAAAAGATGTCATGAGGAAGAGCCAGAGAGGAGGAGTGTGTATGAAGTATTGGTCAATTTTTTATACACATATAGTAAAGGCTGATTTATTTAAGGCATAGAATTATTTTAGGCAATCTGAATTAACTATGACTGAAAATGGTTCTTCTGAGCTATTACATTTCCAAGTGACTAAAAAAAAACCCACACGTGCATGAAAGCAAAATCTAGATTTTGTCAGGATATACCCAACATATCCAAGAAAATAAATTGGAGGCATATCACACATTCTATTTTAAAACATAGTGACCTCCTTCTAAGAGGCAGTGGTGCTATTAATGTCATTTTACTTGAGGGAGAGAATTTTGTGGCACTGGTGATGCTTTTATATGTATTTATCCATTTTTTCAGCCTCTTTATCTATTTCCCTGTTCATTCATTCATTTTTGTTTTGTGCTGTACCTCCGTAAGCTATAATACTTTTGAAACTTGACTGCATCGATGCAATCCAAAACACAGAGCACCCACTGATTTAGAGCATGGCTCTGTGTTAGGCACTACTGGGAATACAGAGATGAAGGGCTACCCTTCTTAGTATGTAATTGCATTTTGGAAGGTAGTATCTTGAAGATAGATTATTGCTTTGGGTGAGACCACTGATTAAGACTGGAGAAAGAAAATCAATTACCATATCCAAGATGGAGGCTAAGGGAGAAGACTTGAAGGATGTGGGTCCTGTACCTCCTTCTTTTTTTATTGTGTCTTATCTCATTGTATCACATTGAATTGCTAACATATGTTTCTTACCTATTAAATGGACTGCCTTGAAAGCAGATTTTTGACTCATATGGAATGCCCAGAGCCTAGTATACTGCCTACAGAGTTGGCTATGCATATATTTGATGAATAACAGAAATGAGTCTGAGCTATAACTTGGGAGGGACTGTTCTAGAAAAGTAAAACATGGTGAAAGTTTGTTACTATGCAGTGTTTTAAACTTTCATTGACATCCAGGAAGAGGAAGATTTTAATTGGGCTTTGAACTGTGGCAGGAAAAGATTCAGATACCCCTCAAATGTTTATACCAGTCTTATTTGAAAGGTAATTCAAATTATTCTCCTGACTGTCCATTACACAAATGCACTGCTCCCAGAAATCAGAAGGAATGCCATGGGATTCCAAAACTTATTGCCATCTGGGCCATGTATGGCTAAACTATGAAAAGTCATTCAGTCAGCAGGATAGAAATAACATCTGCATAAGCAGACAACTTAGCAAACTCAGACCAGCTTTCCTCTGAAGCCCAGCTGCCATTGTGACCTATGGCAGTTCCCAACCTGAAAAAGCCAAGAACTGCCCAGCAGAGGCACCCTACCCACCCCGCCCCCTGTGGAGACCGGAAAGGGCAGGGGAAGCACACAAGCCAGTTTTTTTGACATTCTTGAATAAATAGGTTCCCTTTAACTCATTCATCTCCATGGAGTCAGGTTGACAATGGGCAGAGAAGAGGGAGAATTGGTGAAAGAGAGTGATAGAAACACTTTAATTATAAAATCAGGTTTATTATAGGAAAGCAAGGCTGGTTCAATAATTGGTAATCTATTAGTATGATAGAACTGTCAGTATGATAGATTTGAAGGAGAAACACAATATCATGAGTAGATACAAGAAAAGGAGTGCTACTTCTTAAACATGATGAGTATATTTACTATAAACCAATAGTAAACATCATAATAAATGGAGAAATACAAATGACACTTTAATTAAAATCAGAAGTGAGACAGGGATTACCCCATTGTTACTATTACTCAACACTGTTTTAGAGGTACTCATTAGTGTTATATGTCATGGAAAAGATACTAGTTTTATAAATACAAAAAAATGTAAAAATTATTATTTGCATATAATATCATTACATATCTATAAAATCCAAGAGATTAAACTATAAAATAATTACAATGAATAAGAATTTAATTAAGTGTCTTGATGCAAAATACATATTTACAAAAACGATTGCTTTTATTTATACTGTCCCTAACCAGTTAGAAATAGGAGAAACTCCCATTTGCAAGGCAGTAAATTTAAAAATCCAAGATAGAATTAATTAGAAAGATATAACCTATGTGAGAAAAACCATAACATTTTATTTAATAGAAAATAATAAGACCTGTATAAAGTGAGAGACATACCATGTCCCCCTGCATGGCAAGAATTTTTAAGCAATTATATTTTTTAAAACTTGAGATCATGATTCTAAAGTACATATGGAAGAACAAATGTTACAGAATTTTAAAGGGAATCTTGAAAAAAAAGAAGAGTACGGAAAAAGTTCCCCTGTAATATATGAAATTTAATATATACAAGTGTGTATGATATTGGTCCAAATGTGGAAAACAAATCAATGGAATAGAATGGAGAATATAGATCCAAGTATATATGGAAATCTGCTGTATGATAAAGGTGTTATTGAAGTCAGTAGGGAGAGAGAGGCTTTTTCAATAGTGTTAGAAGAAAATAAAAATAGAACTGCTTCTTCACAACATATACAAAGGTAAATTCTATATATATTAAAGGTGAAATGTAAAAAGAGAACCTATTGAAGTATGAGAAATCAGTGTAAGAGAATGTGTATATGACTGTAGGCTGATGTTCTTTAGCAAGTCATGGATCCGTACTCTTTAAAGGAAAAAAAACTCTACAGATTTAATTACATAAAATTAATCAATCGGGAGAAAATATTTGCATACATCTGATAGAAAAAGCTTGATTTTTTTTTTCTTTTATTTTTATTTCAGCATATTATGGGGGTACAGATGTTTAGGTTACGTATGTTGCCCTTGGTCCCCCCGCCAAGTCCGAGCTTCAAATATGTCCATCCTTCGGGTGGTGCGCATTGCACTCCTTGTGTATACAAATACCCGTCCCCTCCTCCCTCCTCCCCCTCCCCCCTGCCCAACATCCAATAGATGTTATTCTTATATGTGCATTTATGTGTTGATTAGTTAATACCAATTTGATGGTGAGTACAAATGGATCCCGTTCTTCTGCTCTTGTGGTGCCCCACTTTGGATAATGGGCTTAAGTTTAATCCAGGAAAGTATAAGAGGTGCTATATCACTGTCGTTTCGTATGATTGAGTAATATTCCATTGTAAACATATACCAAATTTTGATAATCCACTCATGGATTGACGGGCACTTGGGTTGTTTCCACATTCTTGCAATAGTGAATTGTGCTGCCATAAACATTCGGGTGCAGATGTCTTTATCGTAGAATGTTTTGCGCTCTTTTGGGTAGATGCCTAATAGTGCTATTGCTGGATCGAATGGTATTTCTATTTTTAGCTCTCTGAGGTATCTCCAAATTCTTTTCCACAGAGGTTGCACTAATTTGCAGCCCCACCAGCAGTGTAAAAGTGTTCCTGTCTCTCCACATCCTCACCAACATTTGTTGTTTTGTGTTTTTTTTGATAGAGGCCAATCTCACCGGGGTTAGGTGATACCTCATTGTGGTTGTGATTTGCATTTTTCTAATGATTAGAGATGTTGAGCATTTTTTTATATGTTTGCTGGCCATTATTCTGTCTTCTTTTGAAAAGTTTCTGTTCATTTCGCTTCCCCATTTGTTGATGGGGTTGTTTGATTTTTTCTTGTTGATTTTTTTGAGTTCTAGATAGATTCTGGTTATCAGCCCTTTGTCAGATGTGTAGAGAGCAAATATTTTTTCCCATTCTGTGGGCTGTCTATTCACTCTAACGATAGTTTCCTTGGTAGTGCAGAAGCTTTTTAATTTGATTAGATCCCACTTATTTATTTTTGTTGCTGCGGCAATTGCTTTGGGGTTCTTCTTCAAGAATTCCTTACCTAGGCCGATGTCTGAAAGGGTCTTCCCAACATCTTCATTTAGAATTCTTAAGGTTTCATGCCTTAGGTTTAAGTCTGTTATCCATCTTGAATTGATTTTTGTGAGAGGTGAGAGGTTTTTAATATACAAAATACTCCTACAAATTCATAAGAAAAAAAGAACTCCCTAATGGATAAATGAGCAAAGGATTTGAAGAGGCAATTTAAAGGAGAAAGTACAAATTTGTTGAAGCATTCATTTGATATATTGAAAACCTGGAAGGAACTTGAATGACCACTCATAGGGAAAATACACAGATGAAAAGGTTCTCAATTCCACTAATCATCATGTAACAGCAAATTAAAATGAGATGTCATCACACTGGCTTAAATAAAACAGATAAATAACATTTACATTTGTCAAGAGTATGGAGCAGAAGTACTCTGTTATCCTACTGGTGGGGGTGCAAATGACAATAATCTGTTGGTAGATTAATGTGGCAGTATTTATTATAATAGCATCTAAATGCAAATATGCTTTCACCCAGTAATTTTATTTTTGGGTATTATTCAGATAGAAAAAAATACCATCCTGTAAAGGTATATTTAACAGAAAAATTTATTGAAGCAGTTATTTGAAATATTAAAAAACTAGAAGTAACCTGAATGACCATCTGTAGGGAGATAGTTGAATAAATTGTGGTAATTTCCTACTTTGGAGTAATATGTAGCTGGTAAAAAACGCTATAGATCTATGTAGCTATCTATAAACTTAAAAGACTTTCACTATATTTAATTGAATAAAACAAGGAAGTTTTACAATTGCATGTATGGTATGATCCCATTTTGTTAAAAAACAAGCCTAAATATGGATGTATATGTTTTTGTTTGTTTATATGGAAAGATAAACACATGACTGTTGACGGTGGTTACATCAGGGGCTGGTATTGGATGAAGGAGGGGAATACTATCACTTTTACTAGTTATCTCTGTATTGTCAGAAAGGGTTACATGAGCCCAAAAGATGAAGATCAGTATTATTTTCATTAAAGCCAAAAAGCTCTTGGAATGTGACACCCCCATTCAAGCAATCTCATTACAGAAGGAGTCAACTAACACGCATAAAGCACCCACTGTGTGCTGGGTACTATGCAAAAACGTGGAATACATCTTCTCAGTCAAGCCTCCAATTCCATCTTACAGGTATTTAATGCTAATTTTTCCATGTTACAGGTGAGGAAATTGAGGTTCAATGAGTTTGACTAACTCCTCTATGATCATGCAGCCCAAAAGTACTAGAGCCAGCATTTGTTCTGGAGTAGAGTATGTTGACTATCATTAACAATAATGTACTGCATACTTGAAAATTGCTAAGAGAGTAGATTTTAAATGCTCTCATCCCCCAAAATAATAAGTATGTGAGGTGACGGGTATGTTAATTAGCTTGACTGATTCATTCCACAGTGTATACACATATCAAAACATCACGTTGCACACTATAGATATATATAATTTTCATTTGTCAATTAAAAATTAATTAAAGTCTTAAAAAAGAAATTATACCTTGATTTTAGAGGTCCAATTTTGCTAGATAATGAAATTATCTTGGTGGAACAAGCCATAGAAATAATAAATATAGTGATTCTTCAACCAAAAAAACCTATGTTGAATCCTGTACTATCCAGAACGTGGGAAAGTGTGGTAGATGGTGGCATAGTTGGCTTCCTCGATCATTAAGAAAATATACCCAGAGATTGTTGGCATAGAGCTGATGTGTATTATAGTTCAAAGAGGACTTCAAGTAGCCAGGGAATTCAGTCTATTGATTCTGGCTTGACTGCTAATTCACAGGGAAACCCTGGGCATACTGCTCAGATCCCATGAGGTGAATACATGAGAGGCTTAAATGACTGAACCAGAAGAATGCCAAATGAGGGCTTTGTGTCTACATTGTCCCAGAATCTTGAGGGCAGACCAGTTGTTTTCTTCATTGTTGTATTCTGCAGATGCTCTGCCTGCCTTTGTAGATTCTAGAGGATGGGCTGTAGTGGAGGAGGCCCTACAGACCCTGCTGTCTTTAACCCTTTACTGTTCAACCTTTAAATTACAGAATTGGGTGAAGCCACAGGAGCCATGCTTGTCAGGTTTTTCAGTTTTGTTGATGGGGGTGGGGTATGCCAATAAATAGCATTCCAATCATTCCTTTCCAAGTTCAAAGTTAGTTGAGAAATAAGATTCAAGAGGCAGAGATGGAGGCAGAATGCCACCATTATCGCTGAAAAAGCTAACAGGAGAATTTGGCTTTAAATCTCTAGTGAAAAGTGTTTGCTGATACTTGCACTCTGCCGCATCTGCCGACTGCCTCAATTCCAGACACTGGGCAGCAAATCTAAGGGAAAGGGTGAGTCCACAGGAGCAGCTACGTTTGTCCAGGGTGTTGCCTCTTACTGATCCTGGACACAAAGGGCCAGAAAAGAATGAATGCCCAGTGCTTGTCGCCTTTTTAAAAATTGCAGTAAAAATACTCATAATATAAAATTTACCTTTTAAACCACTTTAAAGTGTACAATCCAGTGGGATTTAGTATATTAACAATGTTGTGTAACCACTACCTCTATCTAGTTCTACATTTTCATCACCATAAAAGGAAACCCCATACCATAAAACAGTTACACGCCCCCCCACACACACACACATACAACTTCCTCTCCCTTAAGCCCTCGGGAAGCACTAATCTTTTTTCTCTCTATGGAGAATTTGCCTATTCTGGAAATTTCGTATGAGCAGAATCATACAATATGTTGCTTTCTATGTTGGGCTTCTTCTATTTAGCATAGTGTTTTCAAGGGTTCAGCCATGTTGTAGCATGTATTAGTACTTCATCCCATTCTAGGACTGAAAACTAGTTCCATTGTATGGCTATACCATATTCTGTTTATCTATTCATCTGTTGATGGACATTTGGGCTGTTTCTACTTTTTGGCTATTGTGACGAGTGCTGCTATGAACTTTTGTGTTAAATATTTGTTTGAATAGCTGCTTTCAATTTTTTTGGGTAGATAACCGGGACTGGAATCTTTGAGTCATATGGTAATTCTGTGTTTAACTTGTTAAGAAGCTACCAAGCTGTTTTCCACACTTGTAGCCTTTTAATATTGATTAGTTCTCCCTGACCGAGAAGTCTAATCTAGTGGATGTGCCCTACTAAGATAACTTACTCCTCCTCCTTGGGGTGGCATAAGTCACAAGTGAGTATAAAGCCAAGATGTTATTCCAGTTGAAGTCCCTTCACATGTACACATATGACAGGGGAGTTGGAACATGCCACCCACAACAGATTGACACACAGCCGAGAGGAATAACTGACATCCACACATTAAACAAAAACCGATTAAAGACCTCTAATGTGCCGGAGAGTGTGACAAACATTGTGGTTACAGAAACAAGGAAAGTTTTCTGTCCTCCGTAGGCTCAGATTCTAAAAGCTATGCATAGATTTTTTTAAATGAAATAATACGCTAATCAGAATCCATGATACATTTAAAAATCCAGTTGTCTGAAATAAAAATTTAACATCATATGGTGATGTCTCTCGATGATAAGCGACCTCACTCTCACATTATGTCAGTTCATAAAATATTTAAAGGGCTATGTCCCAAAAAATTACACATAATTCAGCTGAAATGAGCATTGCACAAAATTGAATAAAGTATAGTGGTTCATCTATCTTTTAAAATAATATTTAAATTAAGGAACCAAACAGAATTATTAGCTATACTTTATTATTAAAATCAAATATTTTTACATAAATGGCTGTTAGTAGGTAGGCAATGTACACTTCAGTAATTGCATTATATTTGTCAATTTCGATTTACAGTTGTGAGATTTTACCATTATCAAGTAATATGTGAATCTGTCCTGAAATTTCTGAGTACAGGCACTACCAATGAGCTGATTATATCTCCACCTACTCCACTTAACCATGGTCAGGCACTATCTGATATACTATAACAGCATAGCATGCCGTTCTTGGGATGATGCCTGATCCAAATGACTCATTTCTCATGGATCTTCCTCCACATACCCCAAACCCATGTTCTGCATGGTTGGGTACCACATTAATGTGGGCCACAGAGAACACCCATCTCTTGCTAAGAATAATAGCACAATTATATAGACAGGGCATAGCTCAGGCTTTTGAAATGGAAATAGATACAGGTAACAATGACTCCTTTATTGCTCTGTGTAAATTTTATTTAAACTTTTAGGTAATGTAGACATACATATTCTTCTAGTTAATGGCTAAATGCCCAGCGTTGTCAAATACCATGATGGAATATTCTGACAGGTCATCAGTTTTACTCATGTGATTGAATGTTCAGACTATTTCCTCCCCATGACAGGCTACTAAGTACCATAAATAATTTTTGAATGTTTTTGACAGAGGAATGCACACCATTTTCTTTCTAAAAAGTATATGCTTTTGAGGGTTAGTACCTGAATTTGAACAAATTCTTATAGTGGATATTCCATGTTTTTCTTCCACTCACCATCATTAAGGGTTGTGAGATTGTGTTCAAATGCCAGCTTTTACATTAAATTAAAATCCAAGTTGATATGGTTAATGTAATTGGAAAATACATATTAGGATTACCTGAAAAAAAGTTTGGGCCTATAATTGTAATTAGGACACACAATCAGATTTATTGAAGCAACTGAGTTCTTTTAAAGTACGTGGGTTTATTTAGAAGAGGAAAGCTAAAATGTGACCACACACAGTGCTGAAAATACACTAACATAAGTTAATTGGATAAGTATAGCAATTAATTAAAAAAGGAATTTCATCTAGAATCTAGTTCTAGGTGTCAATAGGAAGAGTCCATCCTACAGAAGAGACTCAGAAATTCTAGTTCCAACACAGATAAGCATATATTAGCATCAGTGCTTTTGTATGCACATTATAATCCTAGCTGATCCTCTCAAGAGTGCCATCTCATTCATTTAAATGTATTGTAATAGAAAATGGATCTGCCAATTCTATTCTACATAATAGGAAATTTAAAAAAAATGACCTTTGTTGTGTTAGCATGCACATTATTTTGGTGAACTGAAGTTTGAGCTTCTGTTTTCTTAGGCAAATCTTGATCTTCCCTTGCTGCTCCAAGGATTTTGGTTTTTAAATGCCTTTCGATGTTGCCAATCTAATCTACATTCTATTTCTAGCTTCTCTGCGTCTCTCTTTCCCTCCATGTTTAAGCTCCCCTCCTCTCATACAATTAATGCTTCAGTGAAACCTGATTCCTTATTTTGTAAGTCTCTTAATTGAACTGTGTGACTGACTGGAGATTGTTTCCAACTTCCTTGGCAAGTTTAGTTACGACAGTGATGAGATGGGGCTATGATGTGGCCAGGCTTTGGAATCAGACCAGGGCAAGTTACTCAACTTCTCTGTGCCTTACTCTTCTCACCTATCAAAAGAAAATAATGATAGTACTTACCTTATAGGGCTATTATGGGGATCAAATGGGATATAGCACTTGAAACACTTCATATAGTCCCTGCACAGAGTAAATGTTCAATTAATGTACCAAAGATGATGATCAACACTAGGGTTCCTCATAGATTAGTTCTCCCAAACCTTACTGTTAAACAAACCACTCTTGGAAAGTATCCCACAGATCTCATTTAATTTGTTTGAAAATGTAAACATTCAACCTCTTTGAAAATTGTTTGTCCATCCGTAGTCTTCTGACATGTCTCACCTTCTTCACCTTTTCTCACATTACAAAGGTCACTCAGAAATCTAATATGCAGGTGCTCTCTTTGCCTGGGATGCCATCTAAATATGCCAGGAGATTTTGTTCATTCATAAAATGCTGATAGAGTGCCTGCTGTGTGACAGTTGCTGTTCTAGGGTTATAGGGTGAACAAAACAACATCCCTGCCTTTATGAAGCTTCTATCCCAGTATATAGAAATCATTTAGGATAGCTGGGGTTTCTTTTCCAGTCTCCTTGCCTAGCTTTGGTCCCCACCCTACCCCATTATTCTCTTACAAACTACCTTAGTTCTGCCTTTTCCAGTCATCAGCTCATTACCTTTGATGGAGAATATAGAAGCAAAATGGGAGGTGAAAATCTCTACTCTCCTTCTCTTCTGGTTACAGCATGTTGTTGTTCACAAGAACAAGCCTAGCATTTCCTTTTTCATCCTTTCTGGAAAATATGAAACAAATTATTTTTAGAAAAGCCTATCCTTATTCTAGGCCTCAGTGTTTCTGACACTGTGCTAAGGGCTCCAGCATTTCTTGATGCAAAGGAAAGGGCTGCAGAGTCAGATTTTCCTGTACTTAAATCCAAACTTCTTTGCTTCCTGGCTATGTGACCCCCAGCAAGTCATTTCACCTCTCTGAGCTGTAGTTCCTCATTGTTAAGTAAGGATAATGGTTACCACTTTGTAGGGTTGTCATTAACATTAAAATGAAAGGATGTCCACAAAGCACCTTGCATAGGCCTCACACAAGGTAAGTGCTCAGTAAACAGCTATTTTTAGCATGAGAAGGATTGCCTGGTTTCAAATCTGTTTCAAGCTTACTAGCTGATTAACCTTCAGCAAGTTACTTATCTTTACTGAATATTGGCTTCCTTTTCTGTAAAATGAAATTTAGTATCTACTCATCCACATAATTATTCTAAGGATTAAATGAGATGTAATATTTAATAACATTGTATGGAACATAGTCCTTCCACTCTTATGTCTGATATTCACTACCAAATATTTTTAAGGACCTTGTGCTCAGCCCTGGGGGTACAATGGAGAATAAGATGGACATGATCTTTTGCCCTTGTAGAGACAGAAAAATAAATTAATGTCTTAAATGATTACAAATGATGAAAAAATTTTATGAAGGAAACAAGCAGTGCTATTATATAGAATAATGATTGTCTAATTTAAATCAGAGGATCAGGAAGGACTTCTATTAAGAAATGACATCTAAACTGAAATCTGAATGATAAGGAGCTAGGAACAGGAAGAGCATTTCAGCCACAGAGAACAGCGTGTAGAAAGGTCCTAAAGTGGAAAGAGCTTGGTTTGTTCAGAGAGCTAAAAGGAGCCTGATGTCCTGATAATTTTGAAAGAACATACCTATCCTTTATTTAGAAAAGTAAGGAAGAGCTATTGACATTATCAAATAATCTAGAGAGGTCAAGGGAGTTAGGGTAGGCAAGATTTTAAGAAGGTGGTCATGGTAAGCTTTCCAAAAATAATCTCAGTATTTCTATCAGTTGGGGGTCCCAACAGGAAACAGGTGGTGTACTCAAAGAGGTAATTAGAGGATAATATAATAAAGGGACTATTTACAAAGCTGTGGTCAGAGTTTAAGGTTACTAGTTAAAAGAAGGCAATAAGGGAGGGGGAAGCATCCCAGGCAGGATAAGCAATAGCAGGGAACTCTTATCATCCCATGTGCTGATGAAGCTGGTGGAGGGGAGTGGTTGCAGAGCTTGGAGAAGGCAGCAGCTTCATAGAGAAGGCCTGCTAACAGTGGTGGCCCTTGGTAAAGGAACACAACTACTACCAACCTGTAGCCCAAGGAATCTTCCCTCATTCCTCTTGCTATTTCCTGCTATTGGCCAAACTCAACTGGAAGCCAGAGGGGAAGGGAGCTGGGTTATGTAGTCTGTAGAGATCAGTCTTCTGGAGGACAAAGTAGGTGAAGAGGGGCGGAGTATAGATCCAGAGAGACAAATTGAGGCTGTCCGGCACGGTATCTAACATATAAGTGTGCTAGGCTCAAAATGGCCCCCCTCAAAGATGTCCATGTCCTAATCTCTGGAATGGATGAATATGTTGCCTTACATGGTAAAATGGACTTTGCAGATGTGATTAAGGATTTCGAGATGGGGAGATTATTCTGGATTATTTAAGCAGGCTCAATATAATTACAAGGATTTTTATAAGAGGACAGTGGAAGAATCACAGAAGGAGATGTGGCCACGGAGGCAGAGGTCAGAGTGATGTCGGACCATGAGCCAAGGAATGCGAGCAGCCTCTGGAAGCTGGAAAAGGCAAGGAAATGGATTCTCCCCTAGAGTCTCCAGAAAGAATGCAGCTCTGCTGACGTCTTGACTTTAGCCCAGTGAGACTCATTTTGGACTTCTGACCTCCAGAACTGTGAGATAATAAATTTGTGTTGCTTTCAGACACAAAGTTTACAGTAATTTTTACAACAGCAATAGAAAACTAATAAAATAATCTTCTATTTCTGTACTGTTTTCAAGTTCTACCAAGTAGGTTCATGAACATTACATCTTTCAATATTCACAGCACCCCTGTGAGGAAGGAATTATTTTCTTCAGCATATGGAAAGTCAGGGATTTGAAAAGTCTTGCCTGTGGTTAGTAAATGGTGCAGCTAGAGGTGAAACCCGGTGTTCTTGACTTCAAGTTCAGTGCCCCTTTCCATCAACACTGCACTTTCTACTGTGGAGAAGTGGCAGAAGAAAGCCAGGTTTCAGGGAGGTGTGGGACAAGTAGGCAGTGAAGCGTAAAGTGCCAAACCTATCAAAGACGGCAGAGGAGCTGTCTCTATTGGAGCTAACAGATTCTGCTGCTTGATCTGAGCCTACCTTCAGTTTCAGGGCATCAACCCTCACCTACACCTGTGCTTGCTGCAGGGCAGTGTTTTTCAAGCTCAGTACCCCAGAGACCTAGGGCTTTTGACGGGGATGGCATGGGATGATGGGGTTCCTTCAACCAGAGAAGCTTTATGCTTATCTATTTTTTAAATATTTGACTTCTAGGTCAGATTTCAATAAAAAATAAGGATTCTAGGGCTAACAAGAAGTTTAAAAATAATGATGGACGTCCTGCAAATTGCCATTGCAGATGATAGGAAGAAGTAGAAACTCTGAGTGATGATCAATCAAACACCATGGAACTCAGAGAAAGGAGAAAGAGGCAGAATAGACTTTTTGGAGACCCCCAAGCATAGGCTGGCTGTGAGAAGCAGCAGAATGTCATGCATATGACAGCATCTGGGCTCTTATTTGATTTTTAAAGTGCTGTACGGCAATTGGAGCACCATAACCCATGAGGCTTAAACACATTTGTGATGACGAGCTGTTTCTGTTGCATTGTAAAGGTCAAAATCAATAGAATTCTCAAATCATCCCCTATTTCATAAATCAGATGTGCTATTATTCCATAGATCACTAGTGACTTTTTCTGTAGTCCTTAAGCATTTGCTTGACATAAAAATGACTTTTAAGGTTTCCTTCCTGGTTCCTTGTCAAACTAAGGACATTGCCTATCTCTAATGCTTTAAATATATCACCTGAAATTATCGCACATTGAGCTGTTACTTTGCCTGGCTGCTGAGAAATGTGCTTATGTTTCAAAGGACTTCTCTTTTGGAGGTAGGTGAGTGGGCAAAGAAACTATTTTTTGTATGCTCCTCTAGAAATGCTTTCTGAATGAAATGAACACATCAGAGAGCCATGTTCCTGAAATGCACCTCGACCCTCCTAAGCCGATCTTCTTTGAATTGTACTTCAGCACTGGGTGCTGGACTTCCAATAGAGCACTCTCCTAAAAACTATTCATCAGAGACTTACTGTGTTTATGGTAGCATTTTCCCAGCATATCCCATTCTATGTACTTTAAAATAATCCATGAAAGCATGAAAGGGAGAAAGTTTTTTTAGCCCTCATTGCCAGGAAAATCTGTGTTTTACTCAAGCAACTTATGTGTTTTTTAGCTTATGGGCATTTGGAATTTTGCTATTTAATTTTGCTAGTCAGACCCACTGAATAAGAAAGCCATAGCTGCATATGAGAAATATTAATGCATGGCCCGACTCTCTTTTTCTATGGTGAATATAATTTTTCAAAAGCCTTCCTCCCACTCTCTAGTGATTCTAATGAGCAGCCAAAGTTGAAGATCACTGTTATAGCTAATTGGGATCTCTGTATTTTGGCCACTGGAAAGCTTAAAATCAAGTCTGGGGCATTTTCTAACAGCTACATAGGACTTCTGGTGTGCCTTTCTGAGTGCAGTTCTGATCTGAGCTTGATCTTAGTGACATATTCTGAGTTACTCTTCCTCCTAATTTCTGTGCTTATTTTTTTAAATCAAATTTTTGTTTTGATTATTGGAGCTGCTTCAAATGATCTTTGAAATGAGGCAAAAATGCATTAGTGACTAGAGAGATGATCGAAAGACACATCATTGTCATGCAGTGTTTATACTGGGTCTATTTACTGCTATGGGATATTTCCACCCATTAGATACTATAAATAGCACTGTATGGGCCAAGCCTGCTGCAGAGATAATAGAAAACATAGTCCTGTGCGATGTTATCATGAAAACATTCCCGTAATTCTTTCACTTTTTAATCAAAAAGAGGTGTTATTAGCAATAGTTTTAAAAAAGTATAAAAAGGAAATTTAAAAAGTAATTCCTAATTCCAGCGCCCCAACATGACAAAAATATTCATATTTTGTCAGAGTACTCATCTATCCTCAGAGGGCTTCTCTTTAAGCAAAATAAATAGAAGTAGAAAAACCAACAGATCAAGTATTTAAGAAAAATAAGCCCCATCCTCAAGATGCTGAGAATCCACATTTGCCACCTGTGAATCACAGAGGAGCAACAAGCCATTTGCTTTAGTGGCTTCCCACTGCTCCCTAGACACTATAGCGTAAGAGGTCCTCTAAGAATGGGCCACTATTTACCCTTTTAGCTTTCAAGCCATTCACCAATTCCCTTCCCTGAACCCCTACATACAACTCTAGTCATGATATACTTATTTAGTTTCTAGATCATGCTCTCTTTTGCTTCTGGGTCTTCGTACATATTGTTCCCTCTGTCTGAATCACATTCTCTTCCTCCTCTCCCCATTCACCTAGGTAACTCCCCCTCAACCTTTCTATGGTTTGGCTTAGATGTCACTTCCTGCCTGAGCTTCTTTCTGAGTTTTCAGACTTGTTTCCCTGCTGCAGGTATTAAATACTTTTTCTACTGGGCTACTTGTCCTATTGAATGATGATTACTTGGTGAACATCTATCTGCTAGACTATAAGCTCCTGGACCCTAGCTTTGGCACTGTATTTTCAGCACCTACCACAGTGCCTGACACAGAGTAAGTTCAATAAATGGATTTTGCCATTGTGATAGTAAAGTGTATGTTTTCCGTGTTTGAAAGGCACTTGGTATATGTTGATAGTGCTGATAGAAGTCATTTTTGGAGCAGGGCAGCCATAGTCTTTTAGTAAGAGAAGACAGAATGCTCAGGCAGCACGTGGACTCTGTAGCTGGACATTACTTTTTCCTGCTGATGGTTTTTTCTTCAGATATTATGTTAGAGATCATAATAAGACATGTAACAGTGGAGAGAAATCAGCTCATCCCAAACTAATTTTCACTTTTAGTTAACATTTGCTCTATGCAATAAAAAGTCATATTAGCTGGTAGCTTGAATGCTTCCAGGACCATTGCCTATTTCAGTGATTCAAAGGGCCTTCTGAAGCTTTGCCTTGTGCTGCAGTCTATTGGTCTGCAAGTGCGAGGTGTCTGAAATATGACAGTTGGGGGTAGAAGCACAGAGTTTGGTGTCATGAAATGTCATGTGCATTTACATGGCTTTTTTTCTCTCAATAAGATTTTGACCATTTCCCTGTAAGAAACGCCCTGTGGTATATTGGAAATAGCTTTGAACTTGGAATCAGAATTTTCTCATCTTTCTACTTCCTAACAGTGTTACTTTGGGCAAGCCAGTAGATCACTCTGAGCCTTGATTTCCTCATTTCTAAAATGGGGACAGTGATATAAGCTTCATGGCCACCTGGTAATAATTTTTGTGTACCTAAGTAAGTACTCGATGAAAGTTTGTTAAATCCAAATGTCAAGGAAAGATTTACCCCATTGGAATGAATGCGTATGAACTTTCTGGCTTTTCTCTTTCCCAAAGTTTGTGAATGAATTTAATCATTTTTATTGTTACTGTTAACATTACTTATTTACATAGAACCCTTCTGCAAATCAGATATGGAAAGAAAAATGTCAAATGTAACCTGCCTTTCCAAATAAAATTGATTTGTTTAATAAAGCAATAACTGCCAGAAACTTCATTTTTGTTCTGCTTTGATATAATCCAATATAAACTGTGAGTTTCCCCACAGAGCTGAGGAGAAAAGGAAGGATCACAGATCTCTCCAAATTAGCCCCTGAATATCAACCACATTTCTTTTTTAGTGTAATCTGATACTCTGACTCTGGTCTTCTAATTATTTCACTAGGCCAGGAAGAGAGAGCTGACAAATAAGCCTGATTCTTCCTTGGCACCACAAAATTCGAAGAAGAACAGAAAGTCCATTGAAGTTCTTCTTGGTTACTTTGAAATGTTTGCAATCTGCCTCCTGAGACTGCAAGGTTATTAACTTGCAACAGGAAGGTGGTAGAAAACTGAACAAAGAAACATCCATCCGTCTCAGTTGTCATGGTTCCTCTGTCATTTAGACCCCAGCAGAGCGGGAAGCAGTGAGCTGCAAAGTGCAACATGAATTCCCTCTTGCTTCTACTAATGGATTGGAACTCCTTAGGCTGCTGGGCTGATGCCTTTCTTCCTACCTATGCCTCCCAATGTCTAAGCCAAGCCCCCGTTTGTCTATGGCTCTGAGGGTTCTTCTCTTTCTTTCTTGGAATGCCTTTTCTGCATTCACTCTTAGTCCCAAAACAACTGTGTGTAAATGAACTAGGAACACATTATATGCTCGTTTGGTACTTAGGTACAATATAGAGGCATAGTGCTATAGGGAAGCATAGAGAAAAATGGGTTCTCAGAGACCATCCTAACAGTTATATCTGGTTTTCAAACTATGCTTCAAAGAGCCCTATAGGTATACTCTGAAGGAATCTTAAAGACTTTATAAGGAGGAAGTTGGTAGAAGATGGGTGGTTTGGCACCTTAGAAAGGCTGAATTAGAAAGGGGCAACCTATCATTGCTTCAACCAAAGAAGTTCCATCTTAATCTGTCTGTATCTCATATTTGGCACAGCATGGGATTTCATTTGGAGAAAGGGTTCTATGGCCAAAACAATTAGGGAGGGATGCCCTGCTCAGTGCTGTTATATATCCATAGAAGGGTAGGGCCCTGTTCAGTGTTAATTATATTATTTTGTATCTACTGTGGTTGCATAGATGCATTTTCTGTCTGCTTAAGTGGAATGTGAAGTCATGAAGACCGTGGGCCTATTTGCTGTATTTATGAATAGACACCTGGTGAACTCCCCTTGCTCATAACTCTGCATTGTTCATAGATTGGTTGCTATTAAACTTTTTAGAGCTGTCTTTTCTTGAGAATCTGATCAAAGTTGTAGACCTACTGCCATGAAATACACCTTTAAC
This sequence comes from Propithecus coquereli, assembly GCF_000956105.1. Classification (NCBI taxonomy): domain Eukaryota; kingdom Metazoa; phylum Chordata; class Mammalia; order Primates; family Indriidae; genus Propithecus; species Propithecus coquereli. The sequence goes on from NW_012156284.1 coordinate 9,616,497, forward strand.
CTGCACAATTTACATATTCTTTCAAGGAGTTACGGTGTTATCGAAACCCAGCACCGTGAGGATAAAGATCCCTGCAGGCAAGGCTTCTTGATTGGCCCACACACACTGCTGGGGTAAATCACTAAGGAACATGTTTTTGTTTTTCCTGATCATTAGAACTGCCCAAATTGGAGCGGGCTATTTCATGAGGGGATCAATGCTTGATTACTTCTCATGTATAGATGTTGGTTGGCCAAAGGGTCAGAGAGGCATAGTGGAAAAAGCTCTGGACTTGGCATCAGCCAGAACAGTCTTTAGATCCCATTGCTGCCAATTTCTACATATGTGTCCTTGAGCAAATCATTTATCAGAGCGTCAGTTTCCTTGTCTATAAAATGAGAATAATAATATTTCCTACTTTATAGTGACTTCATAGGGTTGTTGGGAGGAGTTAATGGGATATTATGCAAATCACTTAGAATGCTGTAGGGCATAGAGCAGTTGGTTAAAGTGTCAGTTTTCAAAAATTCCCTGAAGATTATTGCAGAAATGACAATCTGCTTTGTTGGGGAAATTGAATTAGATGCTCTCTCAGGTTCCTTATAATTCTGAGATTCTCTGTTGGTTTATCTTTTCTGTTATGTTTTGTTGAATAGTCCAGGAGCTGTTGCTTTCTTGCTTTGGATTTACCTTGAAACAGGTTTTATGTGTAGAATCTTGGGTAATGATTGTGTTTCTCTTCAAAGGTCAGCTTTAAAAAATGTCTTAAAGATATCTTCAGCTTCTTTGAAGAGATTTTACATCTTTATTTTAAAGTGGCTCTGTATGTCCCTTAGGAAGTTGAGGAGACTTTGACTGAAACCTCTGACATGTTATACTTTGTAACCAAATAATCTAGGGAAATACATATTTATAGTAGATAGCATGAGCTTAGAGTTTGATGTAATTTGGCTTTGGGCTTTTCAGTAAGTCGGCCAGGTACTATTCCAAAAACTATATCTTCAAAATGGATACCATTTGACATATCTCTGGTGAACCATGCTTCCCTGTGCTCAGGTTCTTCCTTTGAATCTGGGCTGGCTTTTGCCTAATAAAATGCAATAGAAGTGATACTACATGACTTTCTGTGCTAGATCATAAGAAGCCTTGCAACTTCAGTCCGAGTCTCTCTGTATGTTCATCCTAGGAGAAGCTAGGTATCAGGGAAGAAGTCTTACTACCCTAGTTTCACCATGTTGAGGAACCTTAAATAGGAAGAGGCCACATGGAGACAGAGATGTCTCACCAGCCCCTAGCTGCTTCAGCTGCCCCAGCTGAGGTGCAGGCACATGAGTAAAACAGCCATCTTGGACATCCAGCCTAGGCAAACCTTTACAGGACTCCAGCTGCCATCTGACTGCAACTGCAGAAGAGACCCAACTAAAAACCTCTTAGCTTAGCCCAGTTAACCCACAAAACTGAGATAATATAGTAAATTGTTGTTTGGATTCACTAGTTTGAGGTGTTTTCTTCGAACACATCATCAGATAACTGAAACAGATGCCTAAATCACACACTGGTGCAGGCACACACAGATACAAACACTGGTGAATTGTGTGCTGCTGCCAGCATGGTATTTGGTAAGATTTTTAGAGGACTTGGAGCTTTCTAGTAATAGGGCCCACTTTGGTTGCCATTGACTCAACTTGCTGAGGCTTAGCCCCCAGATCAAGGAAATCACTGGTTATTGGTTAAAGCCACTGAGGCAAGAATACAGTTTATATCTCTCCCACTGGGCTCCTTGGTACCCAAGTTCACACCTTCTTTCTGATTCTTAAGAAAAGTTCTATGATGGATTTTATGCCATGATTTCCCCAGGTTACTTGCCAGGCTGACCCCCGCTAACTTTAAAAACTAGCGGTTGGCAAAGTAGAGCATGCAGTCAAGTCACGTGTTTTTGTAAGTAAAGTTTTATTGGAACATGCTCATTTGTTTACACAGGGTCTGTTGCTGGTTTTGTACTATAATAGCAGAGTTGAATAGCTGAGACAGAGATGGTATGGTGTGCAAAGCTGAAACTATTTACTATCTGATCTTTACAGAAAAAGTTTGCCATATCTTGATAATCATTGAACTAAATGGTTGATGATATTTTAGATTATATATAGTATCAGACTTAGCCTGAGCCTGAGAACTTGACCTCATGATAATGTTTTTCTATTTTATGTTTTCTGGAGACCATCAAGCAAGCAGATTCAGCTTCATGTAACATATATTAAGTACCTACTAGGCACTAAGTACCATGGCATGTTCTTTCTTTTATATTATTCATTCCTACATATAATAATCCTGTGAGGTAAATATTTTTGTCTCTATTTCACAGTAAGGAAATTTGAGACGTTACGAGAAAAAATGATTTCCTTGAGGTCCTATAGCTGCTGATGTGACTGAGCTAGGACATGAACCCAGTCCATGGGCTCCACGTACTGGATTCTTTCTCCTATACCAGTGCTTTTCAAACTTTTATTTCGTTATTTTATTGTATGTAGTATTTATGCATGTGTTCATATATTTAGCAGCAGAATATTCTTTTACTTAAAAAGGGTACCAGTGAGTCCACTCGAGTGTGTATAAAACAGATTAAATCAGAACTTATTTGATTAAAATGCTCCTGTAAACACACACCTCCTCCTTGCAACACACACACACATACACAAACACACACACTTCAGCCTTAACCTAAACGTACAGTGCATTGTCTCAGGACCTATAACAAAAGATGGAATGACATAAGGTTTGGGCCATTATCATTTGGTCTTTGTTTTTCCCATAACACAGATGCCCACTTGTTATTTTGTTTCAATACCAGGAATTCCCAAGGCATTCCATAAAATTCAAAAAAATAAGTCAAGGATCACTATATTTATTAGTGTGACCTATGGCTGCTTTAACCACTCCCAAGCTTTAAGTCTTCTTTTCAAAGCCAAGGTAATTTGAATACCATTTTTTACAAACCTATTTTTAACTTGGTACTTCCATATGTATGGTGTTTTGTATATAAATACTAAAAGTTATGTTTATAAATATTTTAGTGATATGAGAAATATTTATAGTGTAATGATGATAAAAAAGATCTCTGTATACATTGTGATCTCAGCTTTGCCTGCATGATGTATGTGGGTGGAGATGAGTGTATTAGTTCACTTACTTCTAGTTAAATAAAATTGGAGGGACCTGTGTTTAAATATCTCTAGGTGGATGGGTTCTGTGTGATTGATATTGTCTGCCTTAGATCTTTCTGTATGGTCCATTCTTTTGAAAGCATGTAGAAACAGTCAATTTTACAAAAATAAATATCTGTAGGTACTCTATTGTGACACTTTGTGATATTATTTCAAACATTTGAGAACACATGGCTGGCTTGGGAGAACACATACATGTTGGTTCCAGAATTCTTCCTCTCTGAATGTGTAACATTGTCGTTTCATTCTTCATCTGTCTGCATTTTTATGTTTCTTTATATACAGTGACATTAAAAAAAGGGTACAAAAGACTCTTAGGTTCTTGGCCTTTTATTTAGCATGTTTAAAGATATAGCTCTATTTATGGCCTGTCAGTATTAAATGAAAATTTGACTTGAAACAAGCCCATCTATGTTTTGAACAAAAGATGCACAAATGTTAATTGACATCGCATGTTTTAAATGTCACCATCAGTGTATACATTTGGATGTGAACTAAATTCATAAAGTGACTGCAAGGTATGAATGAAATTATATTTAGGGAGATAAATAGCTTGATAAATTTAAAGACTTACAAATAAGTCCTTTGGATTCTTGAAAGATAATGTGTGACATGTTATATTACTTTGTACTAAAAGTTTCCTACATCATTAATTTTATTAACTGTGTATGTAAGTTTTTAAACATTTGTATTTTTAGGAAAATATAGAATAGAAAGTGTATGCCATTATGGAAAAATGTTATGCATTAATGCCAATCCTGAATTCAAAAAGATCAGTGTCACCTTATGTAAACATCTCTGTATCAGTTAGATTGCAAGTGACAGTACATTTTATAAGGTCTAAGGAAGCTTACATAAGAACAAATATTTTCCCAATACAATCAAATGCCACTTTGAATAAGGGGCACAGTAGAAGAAATGCAATGGATATGTGTAATGTGTGCTAAATTTGTGATTGCCTTGGGCACTACTAAAGCCACATTGGGTAATTTCACTTGACAGCCAAAAAAGAGGAGCTAAAGAAATGTGGCAGTTTCACCTCCTGTGTCTATTCACAAACTCCCATGGTGACCTCATTAATCTTGGGAAGGAGAAGCACTCAAAGACTGGCTGCATAATGCCAAAATGACTGCTTGCAAAAATCGAGATGCAGTCCATCTGCCACTGGTTTTCTTTATGCTGGTGTTTGGCAACTTTATAAAGCGATGTACCAAGGTGTGCTGGGTCACTGTTGGGGGAGGAGAATGGTGACCGAACACTGGTTGGAGCAGCAGCAAATGTTTCCCATGCCTGATATGCCTTCCAGCTATGGGAGCTCAGGCTCCAGCTCTCCCACCTCTTTAATGCTACTGGGTGTCACCATGATGCTGGCAGGAATGGTGGCGAGGAGCATGCAGACAGCCATTGGGCTTCCTACTAGATACATGGACTGTCATGGCATCATTCATGTACTTTGGTGCATACAGGGGATACTGACCTCTAGACTTGATCTGAGTACACCAGACAATTGGTCGCCTTGGCTAACTTTGTGTTTTTCCAATTGGCCAATTGTTTAATAGCCAAAGTGACTCAATGACTTTAGATACAACCAACATTGTTATGTGACTTACTTTGTGCTAGGCATTGTTCTGCTCACTATGTCACATTTATCCCATTTAATCCTCATAATATTTTAGGAATAATTTTGGTATTTCCATTCTAAATTGTTAAACCTAGACCCTTTGTACTATCCTATGCTGTGGCTCTCCTAACTTTAGGGAGAGATGTATTAACATTTTTATAAATAAAATTACATCACATAATGTGACATAAGATAAAGATGATAAGGGCATCATCTTTTAAAAGATAGTATCATTGTTAAAAATCTTAATTAGGCATTGAAAAGTATAACAAGGACCTTTCACTGGTGAAGTGATGTAAGGGCAGGGAAGTTGCGGCAATGGAGTTAGAGTATAATGAGTGACATTAAGCATACACATGTGAAGCCTAGTCGTGAATCCTGTGGCAGGCATTGCAAGAGAGGCCATGAGTCAGAGAGGTGCAAATAGAACCAGGAGCGCATGTTGTCATGGATGCCAAAGGAGGAGGAAGTTTCAAGATGGAGCAAATGTTCAACATTGTCAGACATAGAAGAGAGGTACTAAAGGATAAAGCCTGAAAATAGCCATAGGATTTTGCAGTTGGGGCATCAATGCTGACCTTGCCAAGAGTCTCTTCTGTGAAATCAAAAGGGCAAGAAGTAGATATGTGGAATGAGGGGTCAGTAGGAAGTGAAGGAAGAGAGAAGACCATTAGTGAATGGCTTAGTCTTTCCAAAGGTTTTGCTGGGAGAATAGTGTAGTTTCTAGAGGGAACACATCTTTAAGGAAGGGGTATTTTTAAAAATTTGAGAAAGTGAAGAGACTCTAGTGTAACTAAAGTTTGAAAGGAGAGGGAGAGAATGGTTTGATTTATGGGAAAGGACTTCAGGGTCAATGTCCCAGAGACAACAGGAAGAGATGTGGGCCAGGGCACGGGGAAAGGATTGATATTGAACTGGATAAGAGATTCTCCGGTCCTCATTATCAATTTGTAAATGCTTATGTTGTGATGTAGAAAGTTAGGGGAATCATAGCTGAAGGCTTCAGTTACCTTAATGAAGCAGGGAAGCCAGTCAAATATTGAAATTGGAAGGGGTAAGTGTTGAGCTAGGGACTTCTGAACAAGGTAGTAAAGGCTGAACAAGGTCATTAAGTATAGAAAATGGATGGATAAAATATATAAAAGGGTGTCGCTGAGCCTGCAGTGAAAGTGGCAATCATGAGTTTGTAATGATGCTAAACTTCCTGGTTTGCATAACTATCTTGCTGTGTAAAGCAGAAAGGGTAGATTGTAGGATTGGACCAGGGTTTGGGATTTGGAGTCGTGGGAGAAGGACAGTGGAGGAAAGAAGCTGGAGGTCCTAGAGGGCAAGTAATTTGTATTTGTAGCCATCAGTTCTAGTCAGGGTAGTGAAGGAAGTGAAGATAGAAGAAGCCTAGTAGGCTAAGAGGAAATGCGGAGACCAAGAGATGGCAGGAATCTCTGAGCGTGATGTCAAGATGGGATGGAGGAGTCAGTAAACTATGCTCCAAAATCATCCAGAATAGGTTATAAATGTGGAAGAGTTACTAGGAGGCATAGAGAAATATATAGCTGGGAAAAAAGCATTTCAAGAGACCATAGGTTTTTACATTAAGCATTCAGGATAATGGTCATGATGTTAGATTAGGAATCAACAGGGCCAGATCACCAGTATTCTGAATCTGAGATGTGAGGATAGACAGAAGAATAACCAGTCTTCACTTGAGACCCTGCAGGGAAAGGAGTATCATCAGAGAAGAGTCTGCTTCCAGTAGAGGTCTGAGCTGGATGAGCATTCTGTCAAGGTTCAGGGAATAGATGAATCCATCTACTATGATCTTAAGGGTCCAGAAAACATGATGAGGAGGTTTATGGACAAAGACAGCAGTGAGAGCTTGAGGCAGGGAGAAGCAGCACATCAGCATGAGAATGAGGCTGTAGATAAGGAAGGGACTTATATTTAGGACAGTGACCAAAGATGACAGGTATGGCATGGAGGAATATTGAGATATGTTGACCTCAGGTTGGTCCATAACGCCAATGGGAAGCTTTATGTATCCTCCTTGCAGTCTTGCGAGTTGGAGAAAAGTGAGTCATAGGTGAGAGCTCTTGGAGTCCAAAGCTTGAGTTTAGATAAGGATCCCAAACCTAAAGGCTTAGTACTTTATATCAGTTTTTTGTACCAGGCTGCCGGTTTGCTTGGATGCAGCTTTCAAATTATTTACTTTGCAATAGTCATTTAAAAAATGTCTTACAGGGAAACTTCTGGCCAAAATTATGTCTGGAACACTATGTGTAGATTTCATTGATTACTGTTTTCCATCTACCTGAGGGCCTTCTGTGGGTTCACTGTCACCATGGACAGAAGAAACAGCCCAACAAGAAAAATAAATATATATGTTTTTCATGGACCTAAGCCAAAAATATTTGAAAGCAGGAGAAATATTTAGAAACTCCACAGAAATTTTATAGTGCCACTTGACTGGGATGAAGGCTAGTATTGACTTCTTTTTTCCTGATTATGAAAGTAAGACATATGCATTGTAAAAAGATATTTAAAATATAAAAAAACAAAAAATCACTTTTAATTTCACCAGCTGGAGATATCCACTGTTAACATTTTGATGCATATTATTCAATCATTTTTATGTCTATAATTATGCTTTTTAGCAAAAATGAGACCATAGCAACTTTTTTAAAATTTTTCCTGATTGTCTTATGAATATTATCACATCACTAATACTCTTCCAAAACATGATATTTGATATGGTATTCTATTAATTTACTGTATCTATTTAACCAATCTCCTCATGCTATTTGTGTTATTTTTCATCTTTTTAGAATTATGAATCATGCTGGTATGAAGATTCTTGAGAAATTAATCTTGCATGCATGCATGATTACTTAAGATAAATTCTTTTAAATATAATGACTGGATCAAAGTGTTTCCTTTCACTTTCTCTCTCTCTCTTTCTCTCTCCCTATTCCTATTTCTTTCTTCGTTTCATTTTCTTTCTTCCTGACTTCCTGTCTACCCTTCTTTCTTTTTTTGTTTCAATTTACAATTGAAAGAAAATTTATTTTTGTGATTACTATGTTGTGAAGTTGTTTGGATGTGTAACTGATTTAGACCAGAAGCCAATAAACTACAGCCCTTTAGCCAAATCCAGCCTACCTCCTGTTTTCATATGGCCTACGAGCTATTATTAAGAATGCATTTTACATTTTTAAATGGTTGGAAAAATCCAAAGAAGAATGATATTCTGTGATATGTGAAAATTATATGAAATTTAAATTTCAGTGTCTATTAATAAAGTTTGGAGTATAGCCATGCCTATTTGTTTATATACTATCTAAGGCTGCTTTCACACTACTATGGCAGAGTTGAGTGGTTGCAACAGAGACTATATGGGCTACAATGCCTAAAATGTTTACTACGTGGCTCTTTATGGGAAAAGATTAATGAGCTCTGATTTAAACCAGAGGGGTTTAGAAAGTTACTATAGATAACACCAATTCTTTAACTTGATTCCAGAATAATTTACTTATATGCTGTAATTCAATATAAATCAGAATCCACCCCAGTTTCCTCATTTGTAGAATGGGGCTAATATTATAGGGACAATCTCACATGGTTTTTGTGAAGAGTGAATGAGTTCGTAATTTGAAGTACTTGGAATAGTGCCTGGCTCAGAACTGATAAGCAGTGTCACTAGAGGGCTTGCAGCTGCTTGCAAAGTGTCCCATTGGAAGGGTGCTGCTATTCAGTTCAAAAGAGGGAAGTCAGAGTTTGTTTCTTTCGGAGAACGTCACACTGTATCATATGTTTGACACACATCTGCCATCTAAAACGATTGCAGATGTTCTCTCACGTGGCTGTGGTGGGAATTGTTCTTCCTGATCAAGCAGCATCTTTGGTTTGCTGGCTTTGGTGGAGACATCCTGGATGCTTCTGGTGGTTGAATGTGGGAATATGTGTCACTTCCTGTACAAAATCACTGTCTGCAGTACATGGATTGCAAATGCTAGTGTAACAAACAATTTCAGTGAAGGAAATGATAGGAACTGCATTGGATGAAGAGTATGTAAAGAAAGAGAAGAGGGACTTGACAGAGTCGAAGGAAGCAGACAGAGGAGAACAGTTAGAATGTGATGACTGTTTTTTAACTTTAAATAAATGTAGGAAAATCATGTTTAAGATACCTTGTGTATTATGTGCCTAAACATAATACATAAAAATACAGAAAACGTAGGCTTTTAAGTGCATTAGTAGAAATGACTTAAGTACCCAAAGGTTGCCATGTATCCAAAGGTTGGAATTATTTCCATTTTTATATAACTTAAGTCCTTTCTGTGCTTCTCTCCATATCCATCTTTATCTTCTTCCTCTCCCACCTTAGAAGAAAACAATCTCTCTTTTCCTACCAAGACTAATCCATTAGTCCCGCTCCCCCTTCCTCCTCTTGCTCCTGTCCTGCCCCTACCTGGCAAATCTCCCACCTCGCTTGATCAATTATTTCTTTTATCTTCCTTAATCCTCAGCCATTCAAAGTGATGTTTTCTCCAGAAATTTTATCACAGGGTCCTCTTTGGTATTTGGAGGAACACCAAAGCAAAAAAATCTCATATGGATAACAGAGATTAGTCACTGATGTCTCTTAACATAATCAGTTCTCAGTCACTCAGACTGATGGAACACCAAGTTGATATGGCAGCTATTTATTTAAGTATTCACCTTTTAATTACTTACCATGCTTACTTTGTTCAAAATATTTCAAAACCCATCACAGTATTTTTTTCAACCTATGAATTATTTACATTGCTTTTTCAGTTTCTGAACACACATGCTGATAGGTCTCTCTCCCTCTTTCCCTCCCTCCTTCTCTCCCTTGTTATCATTTGTTATTGGACTTTGGGACTTTAGAAAGAGCTTGTGTTCTTTGCGACAGCATTTCTTTGGCATTTTTGGGAGTTCCTTTATGGCCAATATGTGATCAGATTTTCTAATGTTCAATGTGTGCTTGAAAGAAATGTGTATTCTCTAATAATTGGGTGCAGGGTTCTATACAGTCCAATTACGTAAAGCTTATTAATTATGTGGTTCAAATGTTCTATGACTGTATTAATTTTTTGCCTGATTGATCTGTCACTTTTTGAGAGATGTGTGCAAAAGTTCTTCTGCTATAATTGTGGATATATCATTTTTTTCCTTGTAAGTATGCCATTTTTGTGTCACTTATTTTTAGGCTATAATGCTACTTTACTGACATATTTTACACTTAATCATTATGGAATAAACCTCTTTATTCCTGATAAAATTAATGAAAAATAAAACCTTAAACAAGTACTTACCTTTTAGAAATATTATAACATTTAGGGAATAGGGGCCTACTATTTACCTCCTAAAGTATATACCCTAATTTTTTTAATTTATAAAAGTAACACCTGGTCATTGCAAGAATTTGAATTATTATTGCTTTCTTTTATCTATACATACATTCAATCACTTACAATCGCATCAACCAGTCATAATCACTGCCAACATTTCACCATACAGTGTTCCATTCTTCCCTCTGTATGTTTTTTTGGTTGAGATCATATATAAAATGAAATATTTTTATCTACCTGTATATATATTTTTTTGAGACAGAGTCTCGCTCTGTCACCCAGGCTAGAGTTCTGTGGCATCAGCCTAGCTCACAGCAACCTCAAACTCCTCAGCTCAAGCGATCCTCCTGCCTCAGCCTCCCAAGAAGCTGGTGCTACAGGAGCATACCACCACACCCAGCTATTTTTTTTTCTATTTTTAGTAGAGACTGGGTCTCACTCTTGCTCAGGCTGGTCTCAAACTCCTGACCTCAAGCAATCCTCCCTCCTCTGCCTCCCAGAGTGCTAGGATTACAAATGTGACCCATCACATCCAGCTGCAATATTCTATCTTGATTTGTTTTAAGTGTCACTGTAGCTTAAACATTATCTGATGTAATTATAAACTCTTTTTGGACATCATACCTCTCCACTCCTAGCAACCAAGAGAATTACAATGAACTTTGGGATTAAATCAAATATACCTGAAATAGTAAATAGAACAGAACCAAATTAGGAAGTATAGAAACTAAAGAGTATGACTTGACCATCAATCATATTATTTGTACCACAGTTTGGAAAACTTGTATTACAGAATTTCAATGATGGGTGCAGTCCTTGGGGAAAATGTCATAGCAAACAGGGAATTTAAGCTAAACATTGATCTCTTCCTCAATGGTAAGCCAATTTCATTTAGCAAAGGTACTAGGGCAGGCACGAACCATGCCCCATAATTTAGAGTGGCTGATGGAAGGTAGATCAAACAGCAATAATGTAAAGAAAATTCTTCAGAGGAGTGAGGATACAATTTACTAAGCAGGTTGGGACCAAATTCTGAAGAAATTTGCCAAAAGAGTTGCTATTCTCAGTGAAAGAGAGAGATGCTTGTAGCTGTGTTGCTGTCACGTTAAGAAGCTGGTAGCTGGAGAGGAAGAAAGAGGAATTTTTATGTCCCTATGTGTTATGCTGTTTCAACTACAAATTCCTGTCTGTGGAGAAGGAAAGGACAGAGCAGACCTACTTTAAAAAAGGAAAGTAAAAAAATTAGGCTGATTCTGCTAGTGAACTTGTAATTCCAAGTAAGCATAAATCATCACTTTTTATTTTTCTAACAAAAGTATAAGAAAGTATAATTATCCTGATATTAAATAGGAAGGAACCAGATATTAAGGAGATTGAGTGATTTCATATGGCCAACACCACAAGGCAGATCTTAGGACACTTAGTTTGATGGTTTTTCCATTACTCTATACTGCTTCTCCAGGGCTCAATGCGATAGTTCTTAATGATGATAACAATGGTTGCTAGACCATTTGGGGTCTTTAAGCTCTTAATTTTTCCTAGCAAAATTCTTCAATGATAAATATCAGAAGGAAAAAAAAACCATCTCCAGAGAAGGCCAGGCTTATGGTTATTGTTTTATAATTAACCTCTTTTTTTCTTGTAAAATTTTATGCACATACACAAATGCATGCACACACACAAACATATACACACCATCCTTATCTAGGTGTGGATCTCTTCACTGATTTTGCCTGGAATTTGAGGAACCCATTTTACCAATATGCTTAGCTTTTTCTTTAGCTCAAAAAAGTCATCCTTAGTTATATTTTTAGTCATTGTTTGTCTTCCAGTTATTCTGGTTTCTTCCTCAAAAATGCGTATGATGCCTAAGTCAGCTCTGCCCTTTGTATCTATTTTCCTTTTTCTCTTCTTTTCCATGTTTTAGTTTTTGACTTTTGTACTCTGGAGAGCTTCAGGATGTGACGATTTGGTTTTATTTTCTGTAGTATTTGTTTGGATTTTCATTTAATGTGTCTCTCTTGACCTCCCTTTCCCTCCAGTTTCCCCCATTTCAATAAATGGAACCTTTATCTACCCAGTTGCTCAAGCCAGAAGCTATCTTGTGTCTGAATCCCTACAGACAAATCCTCACCGAGTATGTGTTCAATCATTTCATTTCACAAAGCAAAATAGTGGCTAAGGCAGGGATGGAACCCAGGTCTTCTGGAAGGCGTAGGATGGAAGGATAAAAATGACAGTGACTTTAGATCCGGGAACACCCAATTTATATCCTGGCTTTACTACTTTCTATCTGTGTGTCCACAGGGAAATTACTTAACTTCTCTTAGCACACATTTTTTTTTTTATTTCAGCATATTATGGGGGTACAGATGTTTAGGTTACGTATGTTGCCCTTGCCCCCCCACCAAGTCCGAGTTTCAAATATGTCCATCCTTCGGGAGATACACATTGCACTCTTTGTGCATGCAAATACCCGTCCCCTCCTCCTCCCTCCCCCCTCCCACATCCAATAGATGTTATTCTTATATGTGCATTTATGTGTTGATCAGTTAATACCAGTTTGATGGTGAGTACATGTGGTGCTTGTCTTTTCATTCTTGGGATACCTCACTTAGTAGAATGCGTTCCAGCTCTATCCAGGAGTATACAAGAGGTGCTATATCACCATTGTTTCTTAAAGCTGAATAGTACTCCATGGTATACATATACCACATTTTATTAATCCACTCATGTATTGATGGACACTTGGGTTGTTTCCACATCTTGGCAATTGTGACTTGTGCTGCTATAAACATTCGGGTGCAGGTGTCTTTCTTATACAATATCATTTGGTCTTTTGGGTAGATGCCTAGTAATGGGATTGCTGGATCGAATGGTACTTCTACTTGTATCTCTTTAAGATATCTCCATATTGCTTTCCACAGAGGTTGCACTAGTTTACAATCCCACCAACAGTGCATGAGTGTTCCTATCTCTCCGCATCCACGCCAACATTTATTGTTTTGGGACTTTTTGATAAAGGCCAGTCTCACTGGAGATAAGTGATATCTCAGTGTGGTTTTGATTTGCATTTCCCTGATGATTAGAGATGTTGAGCATTTTTTCATATGTTTTTTGACCATTATTCTGTCTTCTTTTGAAAAGTTTCTGTTCATGTCCTTTGCCCACTTTTTGATAGGGTCGTTTGATTTTTTCTTGTTGATTTTCCCGAGTTCTAAGTAGATTCTGGTTATCAGCCCTTTATCGGATTTGTAGCATGCAAAAATTTTCTCCCATTCTGTAGGTTGTCTGTTTTGAGCACTCATTTTTTATAGAAGTGAAGGTAGCTACATTTCAGAGTTACTTTAAAAATATCGTATTATTGCGTTTATGTGAAATGTCTAAAATAGGCAAATCTATAGAAACAGAAAATAGACTGGTGGTTTCCTAGTGGTGGGAGGGTTTGCGGGGAATTGGGGAAAGTTGACTGCTGAAGAGTGTGTGGTTTCCTTTTGGGGTGATGAAAATGTTCTAAAATTGATTGTGATAATGGTTGGAAAACTCTGTGAATATATTAAAAAACATTAAATTGTTCACTTTAAAGAGTGAGTTATATGGTATGTGAATTAAATTTCAATTAAGCTGCTAAAAAAGTAAAAAAAAAAAAAAGGAGGGAAAATTCCTGAGATGACAAACAATGAAGTCCCTTTGGCCTCAATGGCCCAGTTCAACCATTTCCCCTGCTTGATGTTGGCCATCCAGGTCTATGACCCACTGAAACCCCCATAAGCACGTGATCTTAGGCCTGCACAAAGTCTCCTCAGCTACATCACAATGACCACTGTGATAGAATTGTCTTCCTTTAGAAACTCAGCTGGGAAATTTCTAGCCCTTTATAGATTTTGAGAGTTACTTTGGCAGCTTCCTAAGGTAAGCACAGTGCAAAAATAATTTGCCACCTGGGGCTTCATGGCAGATGGAAGCAAGTGGCCTCTCAAGGTCCCCATCTGAAAAGTTGAGACATACCTCAGGCCTCAATCTTTTAAAAGGTTTGATTCACTTGTCTTTAATGCAAACTGTCCTGGCCTGCTAGACCCGATAATTTCAATGCTGAATTATTTGAGACATTTGATAGAATTGAAGGCATATGTTTTAAGGAGTTTAATTTACTCATCTCCACTGAGAAAGATCTTCCAGTGTGGATTTACTCAATGCAGGTTTGCTAGAGACATTTGATATAATCTGGAAGATTTAAGAGGGAAAATACCTTGGGCCTCCATTTTATAAGGGGGGGGATCTATCCATCCACCTTCACAGCAAACCATTCTGGCCCATTCTCCTCTGCTGACTGAATCATTCTACATGATCAAGGAGGCTGAAAAGAAATGACATGTCTTGGGCCTTGATTTTGTAAGTTGGATCTATCCGTTTCCATTGGAACCATCCTAGAGTCCTAGAATTACTCCCAACAGTGCAGATTTGCTCTAGACATTCAGTGCAATCTGGACAACAGAGTTGAGGACATACCTTTGGCCTAAATTTTGTGAGAAGTTTGATCCTCTCACTTTCACACAAACCAACCTGGCCTGTCTCTCACATGCTGAATTGCACCAGTTGTTCAGTACCTTCTGGAATGTATAAGAGCTAGGGCATACCTTGGGCTGTGGTTTTGTAAGGAGTTGCACCTACTTGTCTGTACTGCAAACCATCCTGAATTAACACCGCCTAAAGTGAAGTCACCTGATAACAGATTTACTGGAGACATTCTATATGATTAGGGAACCTAAAGTGTGAATATGTCCAGTAGATCTGAAAGACCAGCTCAACCCCATCTTGTCCTATTTCAAGGGTTACCTTGAAGGTTAAATAAGATAATATAATTATAGTACCTGGCACATAGCAGTCTCTTAATGAATATTAGTTCCTTTCTCCCTGCCTCTGCATCCATATCCAGTACCTTCATTAATACGACCAAATTGGCATTTATCATGTATATTTTACACACACGTGTATGTATGCATATATATTACATATGTATCGGTGTATACATATATGTATGAATATGTGTGTATGCATATATATATATATTCTAGAGTAAAATTGATAGTTATTTAAGATTATATCACTTGAAAGAATGCTGATGCTATTTACCATGGAAGTCTGATTTGAGTATTTGGTGTGAGGGAAGGACATGAATATTTTAGAAAGACAAAATCAAATGTGACTTTGACTGAAAGAAATTAGCACATTTGCATCTTTAAAAACACAGACACTAAAATTAGCAAACAAGCATATTTGTATGGTGTGGGGGAAAGCAACTGTCCCTTGAGTGGCCCATTTCTTCTTGGATCTCCATGCAAAAAGCAAACTGGAGACACGCTGGGACCAGGGAGGCTGGAGCAACCTAGATAGGACATCGGTAGGGAGGCCATGTGATTGGCCCCGAGGCACCTCACAGACTGTCATCTCAAGTACTATTGTGGAGCCAAATGCTGAAGTGAATAAAATATGTTCTAGTTATGCTTGGGAGACCTCCAGAGCCCAGCTGCCTTACTTTTCTCCTCCTTTTGCTTTGTTTTGCCAAGATAATGCTAGAAGGGAAAGGCGAGAGGAGAGGAGAGGGCTGGGCCAACTCCATCACTGAATTATATATGTTACATTTTTATTTGCACTAGGAAAAGCTTTGATTACCTACCAGCTCCATGTTTACTTAGCAACTTCAGGTTGGGAAGGAACTAGGAGGAGTGCTAGAAGGCCTGATCTTTCATTGACCTTGGGAAAATTGCTTTGACTTTCTGAGCATCGACTTTCTTATTTGCAAAAATAGGGATAGAGATAATAATACTTTTGCTGCTCTTTTCACATATAGCTTGTTATCAAAATATGAAGCACCAAACAGAAGATATTTTAAACCCCTTCACAGGTTCAAGTAATTCACATTTAAATGAGACTAAAATGTTTAGCTCAACTAAAAGAAGAAAAAATATTGGCACAAGTGAAACATTTTCTACATGTCAAAATAACAGTTTTTTTTTTTTGAAAAATGATGACATGTATTGGTAATGGGACAGGGAGATAGGCACTTTGATAGTCTTCTAGTTAGGGTTGAAATTATATTTTCTTTCTGAGGACAACTTGGCAGTAGGTATCAAAACCTTAAAAAGTTGTGAAGCCTTTGATATACCAATTCCACTTCTAGGAATTCATTTGAAATAAAGAATCAAAGATATTCATAGTGCCATTTTTACAAGGAAGTTTGATGTAGGGTCATTTCTTATAGTAAAACATAGATATAACCTTACATCTAGTAACAGAAAGTTAGTTAAGAAAGTGGAACACATTATGAAATACAATGCAATTGTTAGGAAGCATATTGTTAAAGACTATTTATCAATGTAGGGAAATGGTCTCAAAAGTAGAAGTCTTTATTTATGTATCTTTCAGCACATTGTAACATTATTTATAAGAATGATATTGGGTGAAGCAAACCATAACATATTGAGCAATAGAGGATTAGTTAATACTATAATGCATGATCTGATGAAATATTAAGCAGAGTTAAAAACTTTAAATTTACTGTCTTTCCTAACTAAGTCTATAAGTATATTAATGCAAATGCTAAGTGAAAAAACACACTACATATTCAGTATAATTCATAATATCTGTAATACATATTATCTGTGTAGGAAAATACAAGAGACATTAATAGTATCCTGAAATAATAACAAGTCAACTTTTCTAGTAAGGGGATTATGTGTTTTAAATGTTTTTATTTATAAATTTAAAATCAAATGTACCAAGTAAAATGATATTTGAAATTTTAAAAGATTATAACAATGCTATGGATTGAATGTGTTCCCCCTAAATTCATATGTCGAAGCCCTAATTGCCAATGTGATGATATTTGGAGGTGGGGCTTTTGAGAGGTGCTTAGATTTAGATGAGATAATGAGTGTGGGGCCCCTAAAATGGGATTATTCCCTTATAAGACGAGAATGAGACACCAGAGCTTTGTCTCTCTGCCATGGGATGATGCAGCAAGAAGGTGGCCATCTTCAACCAAGATGGGAACCCTCACCAGAACTCAACCATGCTGGCACCTTGACCTTGCACTTTCATCCTCCAGAACTATGAGACATAAACGTCTCTTGTTTAAGCCATCATGGGTATGGTATTTTGTTATAGCAGCCCGAGCAGACTGAGACAAATGACAACAAAACTGGATGTGCTGCTTCCTACTTCAGGATCTCATGTTGCATTTAGTTGCCTTGTCTCCTTAGTCTCTTCTGGTCTGTGACAGTTCTCAGTCTTTTCTTATCTTTCATGACCTTGACACTTTCAAGGTCTACTGATTAGGCATTTTTTAGAATGTTCCTCAATATAAGTTTTTTTAAAGTTTCCTCATGGTTAGATTCAGATTGTGAATTTTTGGCAGGGATGACACAGAAGTGTTATTGTGTTCTTCCCAGTGCATGATATTAAGAGTTACATGATTTTGTTGTGTATCCTTACTGGTGATGTTAACCTTGTTCACTTGGGTGATGTGGTGTCACCAGGTCATTCCAGTATAAAGATACTAATTTTCCCTTTGTCTTAATTAATATCTCATTGCAAAATACTTTGAGATTATGTAAATACACAACCAGGAAAGGGACATTACTGGAATAACTGATGAAATATGAATAAAATCTGTAGTTGAGTTTATAGTATTGTATCAGTGTCTCTCTCCTAGTTTCAATAATTTTACTATGGTAATATAAGAAGTTAAAATTAGGGGAAACTGAGCAAAACGTATACAGGAACTGGAAACTCTTGTACCCTATGAAAGAAGCAGTTATTATTGCTCTCATATATTGCATGCCTATTGTGTGTCTGGTATTTCACCTTGCATGTACCTTACAAGAGATGTAGAGCATTCTGGTCAGGACCCTTTTTTTCCAGTCTTGGCTCACTGTGTGATGCTGGGAAAATCACTGGCCCTCTCTGGGCCTCTTTTCCTCCTCTAAATCATTCATGGATGAGCTAGATCATCTCATAGGGTACAAGGAAATGAGAGGAACTTGTCTTCTCAGTACCAAAGTTGAGGGAAATTGTATACTCTATTTTTGTGATCATCAGTAATATCTCTCCCAAGAATCTTAGGCAGCGGCAATCCATCAGCACTTACAGCCATAAAACATCATGGGAAAGTACCAACAGTGGCTACTAAATTCCAGGCCAGCCCTATTATCCTCTTTCTGATGGTCTGATTCTGAGCTTTAATATCAATGAGCTCGTAGTGGCCCTGCAGCCTCCATTTCGAAGGAGGCTTGTGGTTGTGCAATGCACAAAGATGCATAGGGAGGGAGGTAATGGGGGCTAGAATCCAGGCTTATGCTCTGCTAAGTAAGCCTGGAGCCCTGTCTTGGGGCTGCCTACTCCCAAGGAGGGGACACTTTGTTCCCCCAAAGGCTCAGTCTACATGTATCTATAGGATTGTGTCTACCTTGGGGGGACAGGTTTTCTAATTCACAGAAGTGCCATGTAGGCTAGTGGAGGCCCTGGTGAGAATTCAAAACCAATTCTGTCTAAATCTAAAGGCTGTGTTTTTCCGTGTTTACTCCAAATCCTGTGTTTTTAAATCTTTACTCAGAAAGCTGGATGAGATTTTAAGGAATATCTAATCCAAATCTTATCTTCTATAGCTCAGAATCTCGGCCCTTGATGGTTAAGTGACCTGCCCACTTTCACCCAGTACAGATATCACTCTGAAGATATCATACAGTGCGTTTCTGGAAAAAGAGGAAATCTGTAATTTCTCAAATATTATGAAGTCTCCAGGCCTGGACACATACTGTACAGGCAGGATTTTTTTAAGATGCCAAAAAATGGGCTCTCAGCATTATTTTATTTTATTGTTTTTAGAGTAACTCAATGGTCTTTATTTTTAAAGTCTTTAAAAATCTCTACCTGGAAATCTATGTTAAATATTCATTTACTTCAAGGCTAGCAGACATTGTAGCATATTTGGGGACTCTAACCTTGAATTTTGGGGTTTTAATGTAACACAGGGGTGTGAGCATGGTTTGGGCTTAGATGAATCTTAGTTCTGGGGTGCTTCCCCATGGTAGTTATACAACTCCAGGCTGGCCATTTAACCACCCTGAGATGTGTAACCTGATTTTTTTCCACATAATAATAAATCATGAGTGTTTTACTCATGTCATTATCCTTTTACATCATTATTTTTATGTTTGCATAGTATTCATTGTGTGGCTCCACTGTTGAATTTCATCAGACTCCTATTATGGTTATGTCTGTATTATTTCTATAACTGCGATGATTTCCTTTGTAGCTTTATCTCTGTGAGACCTCTAATTTTGAATATCATTTTCAGATGGGATCTGCCTGCTCCAGATATCTATGACAATACCAGGAAGTTTCTTTAGTTAAGGAATTTCTAAATGTGAAAAATTAATAATAATAGTTACTATTTATTATCTATGGTGTGCTAGGTTCATTATAAAGAAATACTTTGGGTTAGGAAGTTTTCAAGGTGGGTATCACCAGCTGTCCGCGTCCAGCTGCAGGAAAATCCAGTGAGAAGTGTTGTGATAGCTGTGATCAGCATAGCCTCCTGGTGTTCTGGCCAGGACAACTCAACTCAGCAGTAAAATAAAATTCCAGGACACTAAATCAGTTGCTAAATGGAGTTCTTCCATATTGACAAACTAGCTTTTAGGGAGGGAAGTTTTCATTTTGATACAGTTATTAAGGGGTCTTTTCTGGTAGTTAAATACAAGTACCATTTTTCTCTGGTTTCCTCTTGTCTTTATTCCTAGCTGGAGATGTTAAAAACATAATCAGGATAAAGGAAAAAACTTACTACCCAACTTGCTCTGGCATAGATTTGATTCATCTGATTTTCCAACTTGCCATGGTGTAGATTTGATTCATCTGTAAGTGGTAGCTGACAGTCAAGTATACACGTTTAAGGGAAGAGTATAAAAACCTTAGCCCTCATCTTGCTTCTAAAACAGTTATTTAGTTATTGTTAACTTCTATTTTCCTCAGCAAAATCCAGGGTATTTGTATATACTTTCTAGTGCCCAGAATATGAAATACAGAAATTCACTAAGAGATCAGCTGCAATAGGAAAGATGCCAGCAAGCAGCTCAGAATGAGGCGACAGTGTACAATTTTCTCTTTCACCCTTTACTTAAACCTCAAAACTCCATTCATTCTAATTTCAGCTTCTGCTTTCTGTGATTGTATTTTAAAATGATGCAGCTAGTTGGACTGGCTGTCCCATTCACCTAAGTTGTAAACAAGTTCTTGAGTTTCAGAAATAGAGGAAGTTTGTGCTCCCTGTGTGATGCATGTGTTATAATCATATATACTAATGCTTACAAACTCTTTCAAACATACTCCTTTTGCATGCTAATGGCAGATAAGAGCTATTTTGAATGACAATATTTACATTCAGAAACTGGAGCCTTTTAGAAAAATTGTAACAAATTTTGGCACAATTTCAATCTGTATGCTTTCCTATATGTTTATACAACATGATTCGGAGATCCCAGCTGAGGAGCCTATGATAATAGTTCATTATTATACAGTATAGATTCCATTTAATTATTCATTCATTCATTCATTCAGCAAATGATTATGGAGCACTTGGTATGTGCCTTTTCACCAGTAATGGGAATGAGAAATCTGATTTGCTAACTTAATTGCCAAGTTAGCCTGCTACAGAAGATAAGACAACTTGAGAGATGTTAGCATATGGATAGTTGGAACCAGAGAGCAGATGATATTCACAGCAGGAGAGAATATAGAGGGAGAAGAGGAAGGGGTTAATAAAGGAGACTTTGGAACACCAAGATTTAAGTGTTCTAAGTAAAAGAGCCCATCAAAGACTCTGAAAGACCACATAGTGAGTTATGTGGAAAATGATTCTGCTTGTTGGTGGTTACTAGGGAACAAGTGAAAACCAGAGAGAACGGTGATTACATTTTACAAATCAAACTATTATTTTTACTTGTAATGATAAAACAATGGTCTTTTTTCATTATTATAATGAGAAAATTCTTTCCTATCTTCAAAGGTGTTATAGGTTACAAATGAAATCATATCGATTATGTTTTTGTCCCCTCATCAACATTGACA
This sequence comes from Propithecus coquereli, assembly GCF_000956105.1. Lineage (NCBI taxonomy): Eukaryota > Metazoa > Chordata > Mammalia > Primates > Indriidae > Propithecus > Propithecus coquereli. The sequence goes on from NW_012156284.1 coordinate 9,637,817, forward strand.
GTGAACTCACAAATGAATAGCATGTTTTATATATGCTTAGTTTATGGCCAAAATGTTTTACATGTATTTTATAGCCAAGAGCTAAATAATAACTGTTAAGAAATGTTAACTTCATGACAATCCCTGAGAAATTTCCAATATAAACTCAAGAATCTGTTTATTTTCCCTGATGTATATGATGATTACTACTACCATCAGCTAATTTACTAATGTTAACATTTTTTATAGATCATTCGGACCAGCACTTTATCCACTATCCGAGTCAAGAAGAAGTCATTTTGGTTAATGTTAAGATTATTCAATTAAGTGAACATCAGCAAAATCTTTGCTTTAGCTGAAAATTATCTGATTTTGAATTTCAAAATTTAATTAAATGAACTTAAGCTCCCTCTGTGGAACTGCACATCTGGAGCTCCTTGAAGGATTTGCACCTTCCATTTTGCTGCTGCTGCTGGTTCCACCAGTACTGGCAGCGTATTCAGAATAAGCCAGATGGTTATTAGTAGAGTAGGAGCAGAGTAGAGTAGAAGTGAGCACTATAAGGGAAGGGGAAGAATGAGGCAGGGCAAACACTGACACTTGGAGATCTGGAAATTTAATATAATTAGATCCCTAGAAAAACAGAGGGTACTTACTCTCACTCCTACCAAAACTGCTGCGACCTCTGTGGATGTGACACAACATTCCTGCTATACCTCAGAGAAACCTTGAAAAGGCCTTTTCTGTCTCTTGCCCATATCTCTAATTCTTGGGTGTGTCGGGGTCAAATCTCCTGAAGTATGGCTGGGCCATTTAGTTTGGTCCATGCCTCCAGAAGGACACATACATTTTAAAAACTGTATTGATTTATTTTCTTTCTTTTGAAGGTTTTTGAAGTTTTGTTCATTTTATGTATTGTTGCACAAGCAGCATTATAACAGTGTTAAATATTTGGCATGAAGAGATGGCAAGATAATGGGTGATTTTTAAAAATGTTCTTTCTGTTAATTTTCCATGTTTCCTTCCTGTGTCTTTATTTTGATATGCTTTTCATAATATCATGTGACAAGAAAACCAAATGTAACACATTTCTATTTTTAAAATAGATTCAATGGGAAAATTGGGTTGCTTTGTAGAAATTTACTCTAGAGCCAATTTAGTTGGTATGTCAGCCTTCTCTTTAAAAATGTTTCCTTTATGTGGGAAAATGTGCCTTTCTTTCTTCCCACGTGGAGCAATACATGCTCCTGATGATGCAGTGATTAACTGGATTTGCTAGCACAGTATAGGGAATGTTCAGCTTCAAGTACATGGTGTAGTGGAAAAATTTCAGCCTGTGGTAAGTGTGGGGTCATGGCACATAGATTCAGTTCCTGGCTTTGCCATTGTTTGATCTTGGACCTGGCTTGGGCCTCAGTTTCCTCATGAGAAAAATGAGACGGATTGTGCTAGATGAACTCAAAGTGCTATTTTGGTTGTAATCACCATGATCAGTCATGGGGCCAGCCTTCATTTTTCTGATAGAGCAAAAAAATAAAAACAAACAGTCCTACCACTTGCAAGTTTCCGAGCACATATGCAGAAACACCTGGTGGTTAAGGGTATGGGCTCTGGAGCTAGCCTATTTGGGTTTAAAACTTATCTTTATCACTTAACAAACTATGTGACTGTAATGAGTTTCTCAAACTCTCTATGCCTCAGTTTTCTCATCTGCCAAATGGGTATAATAATATGCCTGGTTATCTGGTTGTTGTAAGTATAAAATGAGTTAATGCACTACAGCTTTCATATTCAAGAACTGATTATAAACAGAGTGATAAATTTTTTTACAAGTAGTCAAGTTGTATGGTATCTATATAAGACCACATATGCCAGCAGTCTTTTTATCTCTCAAGATTCCTTGTAGAAAAAAATGTCATGTTTAATTTTATGACTAGAGGGCTTTTATTCATCAAACATGTGTCTCCTAATAAGATTATTCCAATGATAATAATTTTGCTGATGAAATTATATTTTAATTTACTATTTACTTATTTTCAAACAGTAATAGTTTAGGTAATAATTAACCCATTTCTTTAAGACCAGCATTTGGCAAATTGGGAACCACATTCAGTAATCACTCATATTTGTAGATAATAATCTTCCTGGGGTTTGGAAAGAGTCAAGGGCCTTTTTGATTGCCTTTGGGCAGAGGCTGGTCTATTTTTTCTTCCCCTGGACTCTCAGCTGGAAGGAAGCACACGTATGATACAGTAGCTCCATGTGGGTTCTGCTTGGAGTCCCCACTTGTCCAGAGTAACCTTGGACAAAGCCTGCAAGCACTTTCAAGCTATTCCTGCCTGTTTGGCTACCAGCATTTCTCATCTTCTAAATTGTATTCACAAAGAGTTGATTCCACATCTTTGCAATTGTGAATTGTGATGCAACAAACAAATGAGTGCATGTGTCTTTCTGATGAAAAGTCTTTTTCTTTCGGTAGATGTCAAGTAGTGAGATTGCTGGATGAAATGGTAGGTCTACTTTTAGTTCTTTGAATAATCTCCATACTGTTTCCCATAGAGGTTGTACTAATTTGAGTCCCAACAACAGCATATAGCCTTCCTTTCTCTCTGCATCCACACCAGTATCTGTGTTTTTATATCAACCATGGGGAAGTGGGGAGGAGAGGATAGGGGGAGAAGGGGAGGGACAAAAACTTACCTAATGGGTACAATGAACAATAGCAGGGACTCAAGCATTACAAAAGCGACCCATGTAACCTAAAACATTTGTACACCCTTAATATTTTGAAATTAAAAAAAAATATATTCACAAAGATGCTAGTAGGGCATTTAGGTTAAAGGTCACTTTTACTTTTAATCTCTGTGATAAACCAGAATGATTGGGGAGATGTCGTCACAGGAAACTCCATTCTGTTTACTAGAACTATTAGGTAGGCAGAGGTATAGTGGAAAGCCATAGATTGAAAGATAGCAGACTTGAGTTCTCTTCCCATCTCTGCCACTAATCACTGTCCCTTTTTCTCTCTGTGTCTCTGTAAAATGCTTTGATTCTATAAATTTTGTTAGCTTGACTGGTTAAAAAACAATAAAAAACAAAATCCTGGGGCATTGGTTTCTATTCGTGAGTCTGTGAAACATTTAGTTCCTTGCTGCAACATGTTTGCTGTGATCTAGATACAGCCGAAACTTTCTCTTCCACATAGAACTAATGAAGGATGCTGATGTTTTCTTTCCTACTTCACAGGGGTGTCATGAGGACAAGCATGCTAAAAGTCAGGGTGCACCATTTGAGCTCTTTGGGAGGAAGCTTCTATCCAACTAAAAGGCATTAGTGTGATAAGGTATGATGGCATTAATATTTCCCCGAACTGCCTTTATTCTATTAGTGCTGTAGGTAATTTTCGTGACTAGGGAACATATCCAGTTGTGCTTTCATTTTAATGAGAACTGACGATAGTGTTGTTTCATTGCTCTTAAGGAAAATAAATACAAAAATTAAAAAAACCCCACACAGTTAACTGACACAGAAGCTCAGTACATTACATTTTTACCTCGCTTCTCTGCTTATAAAGCAAAACAAAACCACAAACAAAATGCTGAGGTCCCTTCCAGTTCTGGTCTTTATTTCCCACCAGTCAAAGCTTTTCATTTTTTAAAATTGTATTAAGAACATTGAACAAGAGACCTATTCTTTTAACAAATTTTTAAGTGCATAATACTGTATTGGTACCTATAGACATGATGTTATATAGCAGATCTCTAGAACTTAATCATTTTACACAACTGAAACTTTATGCCATTTGAATACTGAACAATATTCCATTGTATGTATACAGCACATTTTCTTTAGCCATTTATCCATTGGTAGACATCTGGCTTGTTTCCATATCTTGGCTATTGTGAATTAAGCTGTAATGAACATGGGAGTGCAAAAATCTCTTTGAGATCCTGATTTCAATTTTGGGGGGTAAATACCTAAAAGTGGTATGGCTGGATCATATGATAGTGCTATTTTTAATTTTTTGAAGAACCTCCATATTGTTTTCCATAGCAGCTGCCCCATTTTATGTTCCTACCAACAGTGTACATAAGTTCCAATTTCTCTACATTCTCATTAACATTTATTAGCTTTTTTTTTTATCTACTAGCCATCCTAACAGGTGTGAGGTGATATCATACTGTGTGGTCTTGATTTACCTTTTCCCAGAAATAAACCCACGTACACAGGATCAACTAATTTTGATAGGGGTGCCAAGAATATGTAATGGGGAAAGGAGACTCTTTTCAGTGAAAGGTGCTGGGAATACTGGATATCCGTATGCTTTTGTATGAATGAAATTGAACTCTTATCTTACACCATGTACAAAAATCAACTCGAAATGGATTAAAGACCCAAATGTAAGATATGAAACTGTAAAATTCCCAGAAGATAACATGGGGAAAAAGCTCCTTGACATTGGTCATGGCAATGATTTCTTAGATGTGACACTGAAAGCACAGGCAACAAAAGCAAAAATAAACAAGTGTGACTGCATCAAAATAAAAAGCTTCTGTACAGCAAAGGAAACAACAGAATGAAAAGGCAGCTTATGGAATGGGGCAGAATATTTGCATACTATATATATGATAAGGATTTAATATCCAAAATATATAGGGAACCCTTATAACTCAATAACAAGAAGAAAACATTCCTATTAAAAATGTACCTTATCTTTTGTATGGTACATTTTTAATAGGAATATTTTCTTCATGTACTCACCATCAAATTGGTATTAACTGATCAACACACAAGTGCACATATAAGAATAACATCTATTGGATGTTGGGCGGGGGGGGAGG
>NW_012156284.1:9643826-9658221 GCF_000956105.1 Propithecus coquereli
CATCTCCCAGCCCTGACCATAATCTAAGCACAACTACATCCCTTAACTAAAATCAGATCCCTGAATACTGACAATACCCCCAAACTCAGATGAATTTCCAGACCTGTGCCCACCTTATCTCTGGTCACACCTGTATACCTGACCTTGAGGACCTTCTCCCAACCTTGATTACATTGTTCAACCTGAAAGGGCCACTTGAGCTGAGACTATTCTACCACATAAATCAAGTCCTCCACTGTCGACTGCACCCCTACCCTCACGCTCTCCAAAGTGGTCATACTCCTCTAGTGTTTAATACACGCTTGCTTACTCTTTTACTAAGCTTTGCCAAACCGCTAGGCTCTGTGCAGATGCCCAACCTGATCCTTGATCCTGACCAGCTGGCTACTTATTCTGGAAGTTAGATCTAAGGCAGAAGTGGAAGCAAAGGAATTAGGTGAATAGAGAGGTGTGTGGGAGGGATAGAAAAATAAGGGGTGAGAAAAAGGGTGGGGGGATTGAGTATGGGAGGGGCTTTATGGCATGGATCCAGATCCTAGAATTAGTGCCCTGTGCTTGTGCATGGATATTGTTCCCAAGTTGAATAAAGTAGGCTGCTCCCCAGTTTTCGCCACTCTGTGAACTTTGGTCCAAGTAGACTTTTGTACTGTGTCACCTGAACCTGATGGGCAGGACTGATTGAACATTATCTGCAACCTTGTGTGGGTGAATAATAAAGAATCGGTCTGTGGGCCCTTCAAAGGAGTATGTCCTACCCATCGTCACATCTTACCCTTCACTCCTAGCATGTTGGCATATACCTGGCATATAGTAGTTGTTCAATATAGGATCATTTATTCAGAATAATTCTTGCATTACTTAGCATGGCATATGAAGCCCTGATTCTTGACTGCCTCATTTCTCACCATGATAAGCCCTTCTCCTTGGTGTTCGTGTGTGTGTGTGTGTGTGTGTGTAACACACACACACACGTCTCTGTTCCAACTGTGGTTCTCTGACTGGACCATATTTCCTCATCTCCCCTTGCCATTGCATCTGCTGTTTATCTACCTAGAATGTCCTTTCCCTCTAACTCTTGCTCAGTCTTCCAGCACAAACATTACCTTGTGCAAAAACCTTTTCTTGCTGACCGTAGAACTTCCCCAGTTATTCCTTTTTTGTATTCTCATAACATCCCACTCTTAAGGCATCATTGCCTATCATCCTATATTGAACTGTGAACTTGTAGAGGGCAGAGGCTATATCTTATTCATCTTTTTCTATCCCTGGTGCTTAACTCAAGGCCTGGCACATATTACACGTTCAATATCTCTTTCCTAAATGTATGAATGGAAACCTTCTTCCTACTTATCTTCTCTGCTATATTTGAGCCTTTTAGTCACTTCTTCTATTGTTTTTGTCTGTAAACTGAATGCATAGATTAAGAAGTCACCAAAATTAATGGACATTGAGAAGCAAACCTGTTTATTCTTACCATCAAGAAAATAACCTGTATCTCTCCTAAACATGAATTTCTTCTATGCTTTTCCTGTCATTAATGCCAAAAGTACTTCTGGAAGCATCCATAGTGCTGACTATCATTACTATTCTCTAGAGATTATTAGCATTTATGAACCAGCTGTTTCATGGGAAGAACATTAGCAATTGTTTTGCATTTTGTAGCTAATTGCAGGAACAAAGTGGCAACTAATGCAGAATTTGGTTTTTCAAAGAAAACATTATCCCCCTAATCAAGTCCACATGGTAAAGACAACATGAAATTATTACTGATCAGCACTCATGAGCCAGGAGAGTGATGAAGTGGTAGATTCTTTTTGATTCCTAGTTAAGATTTTGAAAGGTAAGATGTTACATATTTCAGGGAAATTTGCAGAATCCAGTCATACAAATGCTGAAGACTTAAAATCAGGTAAGGTTTGGCTCAGGAATTAAAAGGAATAGGTAAAAAGTGCTTCTGAACATTACAGAAGCCTAGACCGATAGAGATGGAAAGGCTTTTAAAAATATCTAGTTCAATTGTCCTCAATTTCATTTTTGCTTATATACCTCCTAAAAGGATAAAAGCATTTTGAAAAACTACATAACTGTTCATATGACTTTATATATGTTTATATGTGTGTGTATATATATGTCTATGTGTGTATATATATATATACACACACACACATCTTGAGTTTAAATGGTTGCAAAGGGAATTATTTTGAGAAAATTTTATATTTATCGTACACTTTAAATATATTTTTATCACAACCTTAACATTGCTCAGTTAACTCAGTTATGGAAAATGTCCACCATGTAACCTCGATAGTGAAACCAGTCCTCATTGCCAAACTAATCTGCCAACTCAGATTGACTTCCTGTTTGAAAGAGTCTGATTTCATTATATTTCCATGTAACAAGCGTCTCACCACTGAATTCTATCTTGAAGAGAGGTAGCTAAGGCACGAAGCCTTGCCGTGGTTTATCAGCTGGATGAGATACAGGCAGTGTCTCATCAATGCTCCTTACCCAAACATTCTGCATTGCTCTCCAGGGACTGCTTTTGCAGGAGAGAAGTTGTTCTTGAATCCTTCCTTTGTTGTTTGGTTCCCCAGAGGATTTTACCCCCTGGTTCAATGGTCTATAGTGAAGTTCAGGATGGTGAAGAGGTCTGTCTCTCTCTTTTGTCAAATGGGAAAAGGGATGTTGTGAAAATGGAAGTGGGAAAGGACAGACAGCCCGGGCTACTTACCCTCAGGAAAGTCAGATACTGAAATTTGAAAGTGTCTGATCTTGTCTACTTCTCCCTCATTGTGCTGATGGGCCAAATGAGACCTAGAAAAAAGAATGAACTCACCAAGGGTAGAAAAGCTTGTTAATGAGTGGCAAAGCCAGTACTGGTATATAGGTATTTTGATTTCCCAACTAATGTGCTTCCTATCCCATGATATCTCAGTAATCTCTCCTATGTTTAAGTGATTGTAATCTCTTTAGCTATTCACAGTAGGGTTTTCTCATAGAATATAAGAGGTCTGACCTTGACATTTCTTCACAGGGTGGTGTGTGTACAGAGGTTGGTTAGTTATTTGTTTATATATGCTCTGAAATTAAAGTGGGCAGGGTGACTATTTACCAAGCCTTCATTCAAAACCCTACAATGTAAGAAGTTTGCTCCATAGTAGTGGAAAAGGCATTTTATTATGGAGGCAAAACCTCTTGATGCTTATCAATTTTTTGAATAGTTCACTATGTACCTTATATTGTTAATTTCCTGGATTTAATTGTAAGGTCTCAAAGTGCATAAATTCTGTCTTTTACTTCTTTATCTCAAAATCTTCTAAAACACTCAGTAATCTGGTGCATAAGTGGCGCTGGAGTCAAATTGCCTTGGTTCAAATATTGATTTGCCACCTGCTAGCAGTATGACTTTGGACGCAGTGTTAACCTCTCAATACCTTTGTTTCACCCACTATAAAATGGGTTGTAAGGATTGAATATATGATATACGTTAAGTGCTTAGAAGTACCTGGTATAATCATAAAAAGTACTCAATAAATTGTTATCATCATTATTGACTGAAACATTCAAGTAATCTAACCTTAAGAGCACTAGGGTACCTAGCCCATAGAGACTGAACAGATTGGAAAGTACATTAAATTCGCCCAGAGGCAAGCTCCCAGGGAGACAGCAGACCTGCAGAAGGAAGAGGCTGCGCAGTGTGATGGTAGGTTTATCATGTCACATCTGCAATAATGGTTTAGGATAATACTGTCCACTGGATCATTCTATGATGATAGAAATGTTCTATATATATACTACCTGATATGATAGCTACTTGTCACATGTGGCTCTTGAACACTTGAAATGTGGGTAATCCAAATAAGAAACTGAATGTTTCATTGTATTTAATATTAATTAATTTATAGTGAAATTTAATAACCACATGTGTGGCTATTAGCTAACATTTTGGCCAGCACAGGTTTGAGACATCAAATTTGTTTTTGTCAATTACCTTAAGTCTTTGAGTAGTAAGCCAGCTTCAATGGATCGTAAGACAGTGAAGGTAAGACTGACTCAAGGACAGTAAGTGCCAGGTGGTTGGTAGCAGAACAGTGACTTGGAATTAGGGGCCAGTTCCAAGTAGGACCTCATATGTCCCTCTTCCAGCTCTGTCCCTCCCTTTGTTACCCCCTTCATCTCTCTCTCTAGCTCTGCTTCCATTTCTTACCTTTTATCTGCATTCTCCTCCTTCATTCCCCCTTGTTTCCTTACAGTCAGACTCCTCAGCCAAATATATTTTGAGACATGTGCACGTGTAGGTAAGTTCTTACCAATTAAGGTCAGTAAGATATTCATGAGGAGGTGTATTAAGACACTTGTGGTGCAAAGGCCAATTGCTTCAGAATGGAAGGTGGTTGTGAGGAAGTTGCAAGCTATGGCAAAAAGAAACATTTTCCCACACTATTTTCATAAGAAGACTTACCCTCCATCAAGTTAGTATAGATTCAATTGGTCTATTAAGTAGTAAGTCACAGGCAAGGTCATTTAAGATTTTGTAGACTCTCAGCAAAGGTTCTCACTGTCTACTGGAGTTAGCTACATGTGATATTTCAATGCCTTCCCCATAACACATTGTATTTTGAAAGCTTAACTATTTAGTCCTTTAACGGAAAGAGAAACAATATAGTCAAGTCAAATAAATGAATTGCACTCAATAAAAATATTTGGAAATTGAAGAGGTACTGGCTGGACCACATGAACTGCGAATCATTCATGTCATTATCCAGGCAGTGCTTGGGGCCAGTGTTTGTCACGTGAACAAAATTTATAGACCTTCTAAAACAACCCCTTCCTCCATTTCTAATACTCAGGTTAAAACAGTTCATTGTTAGTATTTTAAGTATTTAAAATGTGCACTGAGTCATAGTTAATATCTTAAATGACTTGAACATTTGCTATTGTAAAAGAAGCTATTTTATAGAGCACTATAAAATCTCTTTTTATTTGTGGAATTCATCCGTATTAAAATTATAACTTCAGAACCTTTCTGTGGAAAAAATGGTAACTCTGACCTTTTATTCCATTTGACCATGGAGAAAAGGACTATAATTTCAACAATCAAATTCCAAATGTGGGCCGGGCGCGGTGGCTCACGCCTGTAATCCTGGCACTCTGGGAGGCCAAGGCGGGTGGATTGTTTGAGCTCAGGAGTTCGAGACCAGCCTGAGCAAGAGCGAGACCCCGTCTCTACTAAAAATAGAAAGAAATTAATCGGACAACTAAAAATATATAGAAAAAATTAGCCGGGCATGGTGGCACACGCCTGTAGTCCCAGCTGCTCGGGAGGCTGAGGCAGAAGGATTGCTTGAGCCCAGGAGTTTGAGGTTGCTGTGAGCTAGGCTGACGCCACGGCACTCACTCTAGCCCAGGCAAAAGAGTGAGACTCTGTCTCAAAAAATAAAAAAACAATTCCAAATGTGTTGTTGTGCTTGTTTTCTTTTCATAAAATATCGTTCTGTCCATCTGCTAATAGCCCACCTTAATCCATTTTCAATGGCCTTTTTTCCCCCAGTAAATTCTTACAAACATTATTTTTTTGAGACAGTCTCATTATTGTTGCCCTGGGTAGAGTACAGTGGCGTCATCATAGCTCACTGCAGCCTCAAACTCCTAGGCTCAAGTAATCTTCCTGCCTCAGCGCCCCCAGTAGCTGGGACTACAGGTGTGCCACAACACCCAGCTAATTTTTTCTAGTTTTAGTAGAGACAGATCTCACTCTTGCTCAGCTGGTCCTGAACTCCTGACCCCAAGTGATCCTCCCACCTTGGCCTCCCAGAGTGCTAGGATTATAGGCGTGAGCCACCACGCGTGGCAACGATTTTTTTTTTTTATATTCTTGAAAATAGGGTAACTGTTGAAAGCTTTCACACGTGTTTATAGAGTACATGTATTTATTAAAACTGATTCACTTGGAAAGTCAGAGGAAAGTGAACCTTGCTTTGGGGTAGTCCCCAGGGGCCAGAAGCATTTCTGATCCCTGTGCATAACACACATAATACAGAAATGTCAGAAGACCAGACTGAAAACAATAGTTGTCAGTGAATGGCCATGAATGCAATTCAGCCTTTTAAATTTGTTTTCCTATTGAGAGAGAGTGAGGAGTATCCAACGAACAGTAGCTCAGAATCTGATAAACTAGGTCCCAGACAACTCCATCAAGCCCCATTTCCTAAATAAGCCACACCACTGTCAGCTTAGGCTCCCTAAAACATAGCATAGAGACCTTGACCTCCGCTATCCTTAAAGCTTCTCTAGCTCGTTATTACCTACCAGGTGCAGTCTTTTCCAGCCTAAACATCAAAGTCCTTCACAATTTTGCTCTTACCCTCATTCTCAACCTTTCTTCTCACTGTTCTGTTTCCCTGAAGCCCCAGGGAACTGATCTCAGTCCTGTTGTCATCCCCTATGCTTTTTGGCCATCTTCCCTTACTCGCACCATTCTTCCTTCAGGGCCCTTTCTTTCCTCTGGATCTTCTGGCCAAAGAAGTACCCATTCTAATTGCAGTTCAAATACTACCTCCTCCAAGGAACCCCAGAGCCCCCAATCATACTAAAAGCCTTTCTTCTCTATAGTCCTCTAGTACGTTAACATTGAGGTACAGTAGAAGAACTTGGAATCAGAAATCCTGGGTTTGAATCCAAGTTCTGCCATTTTCTAGGTGAGTGATCTTGGACAAAACGTTTAGCCTCACTTTCTGAGCCTGTGCTTTCAACTGGAAAATGGAGATAATAATGCCTTCCCTGCACATGTCATAGGCTTGCTATGAACCTCAAAGGAGATAATGCATATGAAAGCTCTTTGTATACAGGGAAGTGCCATGCACATGGGGAGTATTGTTCCTTTCATTATTCTTTTTCCATTGAAAAATCAGCCAAGGCTTTGAAGCAATCAATTTGAAAGGTTCAGAAGGAAGAAGTTTGTCAGCCAATCCCTGGGCACAAACATCAAAGTGTCCCAGAAACTGCAGTATTTCAGCCTCCAAACTCTACTTTCCAGATTGCTTCTGGCACCACAAAAGAAGTTGAAATCTTTAGTCATACTGTGTGTTCTTTTTTTTTTTTGTAGTTCTCTTTTTTTTTATTTCAGCATATTATGGGGGTACAGATGTTTAAGTTACGTATGTTGCCCTTGCCCCTCTCCCCCCACCCCAAGTCCGAGTTTCAAGCGTGTCCATCCCTCGGATGGTGCACATCGCACTGTTCGTGTATGCATATACCCGTCCCCTTCTCCCCCCGCCCCCTTGCCCAATATCCAATAGATGTTATTCTTATATGTGCACTTATGTGTTGATCAGTTAATACCAATTTGATGGTGAGTACATGTGGTGCTTGTTTTACCATTTTTGGGATACTTCGCTTAGTAGAATGTGTTCCTGTAATTACAGCACTTGCTTGCACTAGATATGACTTCCATGAGGACAGGCATGACATCTTATTTAGCTCTGTGTCTTCTACAGTGCTTGGCACTATGTCAATGCTAGTCCATAGAATCTGCTAATTGTCAGTTTCCTTTACTGTGCTGTGATGAATGTAAGAAACTACTGGTATAATACATGTAACTGAAATCCTAGCTGTTAGAGCCCAAAACACATATTGTGCCAGTCTGATATGCTGTTAGACTATTCTCTTTCCTTAGTTTTTCTACAGACTTGAGGAGTTCTCCTAAACTTCACTAAATGTTCAAGAGTAGAAGACTTAGAAGCAGAGAGAGGAGATAATGACCCAGTGAAAATATTGTTGAGAGATGAGAATGAGGTCACATAGTACTGACTTGGCAGAACTATGGAGATGGGACATCTTCAGGGTGGCAGTCTTGCCTGAGCCTTTGTTTCCAGGGTTAGGGGATCCTAAGTAGAATGTATTATAAGAAGAATAAAATGATGCTAGCCAGAGAACTCCACTATATATTCAGCTCATATTATTTTAAGCAATTCATCACGTACCCGGAACCCAATAGTAAAGAGTTATGGGGACCCAATTCTGTTAATATCATAGTATTCTAGATTCTTTTATTCTTTCCAACTTTGTTCTGTCCCATCTTCTTCAATTCTATATTCACCCGACTCCTAGCATCTGATCCCTTGTCTTAGTTTATTTTCTGCTGCTATAAAGGAATCCCACAGACTGGGTAATGTCTAAACAGGAGAAATTTGATTATTACAGTTCTGTGGACTGGAAAGTTCAAGAGTATAGGTCTGGAATCTGATGAGAGCCTTTTTGCTACACCATAACATGGCAGAGGACATCACATGGTGAGAGATCAAGAGTGTACCAGCTCAGTTCTCTCTTCCTCTTCTTATAATACTACAGTCCCATCATGAGGGCCCTACCCTGATGACTTTATCTAATCCTAATTACCTCCCACCTATATGCTGCCTGGTGCCTGAAGAGACTCACTTCACCTATACGCGCACACATAGACTGAAAGTGAAGAGGTGTGAAAAGATATTCCATGCAAATGGAAACCAAAAAAAGAGCAAGAGTAGCTATACTTATATTAGGTAAAATACACTTTAAGACAACTGTAAAAAGAGATAAAGGCAATTGTATAATAATAAAAGGTTCAATACAGCAAAGAATATAACAATTATAAATATATATGCACCCAACATCAGAGCATCTAAATATATGAAACAAATATCAATAGACTTAAAGGGAGAGATAGACTACAATACAATAATAGTAAGGGACTTCAACACCCCACTTTCAGCGATGGGAAGATTATTCAGACAGAAAATCAATAAAGAAACATCAGAGTTAAACAACACTGAAGACCAAATGGACCTAACAGACATTTATGGAACATTCCATTCAATAGGTGCAGAATACACATTCTTCTTGCTAGCACATAGAACATTCTCCAGGATAGATTATATATTAGGCAACAAAACAAGTCTTAACATATTTTTAAAAATTAAAATAATATCAAATGCCTTTTAGACAATAATGAAATAAAACTAGAAATCAATAACAGGAGGAACTTTGGAAATTGTACAAATTCATGGAACTTAAACAACATGCTGCTGAACAATCAATAGGTCAATAAAGAAATTAAAAAGGAAATTAAAAATGTCTTGAGACAAATGAAAATGGAAACATAATGTACCAAGAACTGTGGGATACAGAAAAAGCAGTTCTAAGAAGGAAGTTTATAGCAATAAATGCCTACATCAAAAAAGTGGAAAGATCTTGGCTGGGTGTGGTGGCTCATGCCTATAATCCCAGCACTTCGGGAGGCTGAGGCAGGAGGATCATTTGAGGCCAGGAGTTTAAGACCAGCCTGGGCAACATAGCAAGAACCCCATCTCCAAAAAAAATTTTTTTAAAACATTAGTCAGGCATTGTGGCACAGCAAAGGAAACAATCGACACAGTGAAGAGACAACCTATAGAATGAGAAAAATATTCACCAACTATGTATCTGGCAAGAGGTTAATATCCAGAATATATAAAGAACTCAAACAACTCAATAGCAAAACAAATAAAAATAAAAAATAAATAATATGATTAAAAATGGGTAAAAGATCTGAATGGACATTTCTCAAAAGAAGACATACAAATGGCCAACAGGTATATGAAAAAATGTTTAGTATCACTAATCACCAAGGAAATGCAGATCAAAACCACATTAAGATATCACCTCACCCCAGTTAGATTGGCTACTATCAAAAAGATAAAAAGTAAAAAAAATGCTGGTCAGGATGTGGAGAAAAGCGGAACCTTTATACACCATTGGTGAACATGTAAATTAGTATAGCCATTATGGTCAACGGTATGTAAGTTCCTCAAAAAATTAAAATGAGAACTACCATACGACCCAACAATCCCACTACTGGGTATATATGAAAAGGAAATGAAGTCAATATCTTGAAGAGACAACTGCATTCCCATGTTCATTGCAGCAATATTCACAATAGCCAAGATATGGAATCAGCCTAAGTGCCTATCAGTGGAGGATTCGATTACAAAAGTGTGGCATACACAATGGAATGCTATTCAGCCATAAAAAGATGAAATCCTGTCATTTGCAATAACATGGATGAACCTAGAGGACATTATGTTAAATGACATAAGCTAAGCCCAAAAGGACAGATACCACATGATCTCACTTACATGTGGAATCTAAAAAGGTTGATCTTATAGAAGCAGAGAGTAGAATGTTGGTTACCAGAGGCTGGGGAGGATAGAGGGAAGGAGGACATGGTGAGAGGCTGGTCAATGGGTACAAAATTACAGTTAGATAGGAGGAATAAGTTCTGGTGTTTTATTGCACAGTCAGTTGATTCTAGTAAACAATAATGTATAGTTCAAAAAACACCTAGAAGATTTTGAATGTACTCACCACAAAGAAATCACAAGTGTTTGAGGTGATGAATGTGCTAATTACCCTGATTTTATCATTGCACAATGTATATATGTATGGAAATTTCACACTGTACCCTATAAATATGTACAATTATTATATGTCAAATAAAAAGAAAACAAAACTTAAAAATAATATAAGACAAAAAGAAAATCCACAGAATGGAAAAAATATGTTTACAAATCATATATCTGACAGGGGATTTATAAAAGAACTATTACAACTCAATAATAAAAAGCTAAATAACCCAATTTTAAACATGGACAAAGAATCTGTACATACTTTTACATAAATCTGTACAACTATTTACAAAATAAAACTAAAAAACACAAACACCTAGCATTTACTGAGCATTTACTATGTACCTGGTACTGAGTTAACTGCTTTACACGTAACATTATATTTAATTCTCACAATATCCTTATGAGGTAGGTACTGTTCCTATTTTACTAAGGAAATTGAGGTCTTGAGGAGATAAGTAACTGGACAAAAGCTATACAGCTAATAAGCAGTGAAGCCAGGAATTCAATCCATCTCGGTTTGACTTCAGGCTCTTGGAAGTACCCTGTCCAGTCTCTCACCAGTGAAGGCCCAGTGTAGTTGGCTGCTATGGTCAGTGCTGCCCAATCTTGCTTATGCTTTATTTCATTACTTAGAAACACTTGATTTCTGAAGTCTGGAAAAATAGAGTTCATCATGAACCCACTTAATGTTTGTTACCTGCTGAGGCCAGGTTTTTGAATTTGACTCTTAATCAAGTTGCCAATGAGTTTGCTGAAAAATTAAAGAACTTACTGGTACTGTTGTAAGATTATTTGAATTATGCATCTAAATGCATTATTTATCTATAATTTCTCAACTGTAGTACCTAAGAGCAATTTATTCCTTGTCATATTTGAAAATAGGAGTTGATTGCTATAAAAAAGTATGGATAATGGGTGGGAAATTAGGGGAATCTGAAAGGCTTGATGAAAACCGAAGTAGATAAAGACCAGTTTAGAAGTGCTGCATTAACTTTCCAATGCACTTCTTTGTTAGTCACTAGCAAATATCGTGAGTCCCCTTGGTGCTTTTTGGAAACAGAAATTTCTCCGGAAAGTGCATTAGGTATAATTGGAAACACTCTTGAACTAGAAGCAGTGTGGCAAGCTCTGGGTCAAAGGCTTTGCAGGAAGGCTGTTTTTAGGAGTGTAAGAATTGATGCTATTTCTGTAGCCCACCAATATCTAAACAGAGCAACACATTGTTCTTCTTCTTCTCCTCCCCATCCTATGTCATTGTGGAGAACAATATGACCGACTAGACATAGCATAGGCTCTGGGAGCAAAAAGCATATAAATCCCAGCTGCGTCCCTTACAAACTGCCTGACTCACTGTAAAATGGGGCTTGATGTCCGCCCTCCCTACTTCCCTTCACTAAATTATGTTTTAAAATACTTATGGATTGCCAACCACGTGCCAGACACTGTGCTAGGCACCGTAGATACAATGGTGAATAAAACAGACCCTGTTCCTGCTCTCATAAAACTAAAAATTTAACAGATTGCATCTATCTTCTGGTCACTAAGACTGTTACGAGGATTAAATAAAACCAGCAGATGTGAAGTATCCAAAACACATTTAGTGCACTCACAAAATGTGGATTTCCTTTCCTTCTCTCCACGTTGGCATTATAAAGTTAGGTAGACATGACATGTACATGCAGAATAGCATCAGGTCTGTGTGTGTGTGTGCGCACGCGTGCACACACACACACACACACTCAGATCTCTGTGACTTTCACTTATTTTAGTCTAAGACTGTTGCCATTTCATGCACGGCTCTTATGGCAGGTGAGTCAGCGAGTCAAAAACAAGTTTGATTGATTTGCTTTGAGTGACTTGCCTGCCAACAAAGCATGATAGATGTATGTATATAGTCATTGGGTTAGGTGGCTTTAGGGGTTTCCATTGGTGTTAGAATTTCAAATTTAGTTTCCTGCTGCTGGTTATACACAGGAGGCAATGACAAGCTATCAGCTCTTTAATTTGTTGCAGTGATGTGTTAATTAAAAGGCATTCCTAATATGTTGCATTTTGGGTTCAGAGCCAGTGCTCTTATAAAAACTAACACTAGTAATGAAAAATAAACCGTAATATCATATGACAAGTTTCATAAATATGACACCCCACAAACTCATCTTATTTTGGGGGCATTATATAAGCCACATTGTGATTGTATGTTCCATTTGATCTTCCTTCCAAACTGCTCTGCCCTGTATATTCCAAATCTTTGTGAGTGATACCACCTGATAAGTCAGAAACCTGGAAGTCAGCCTAGATGTTTCTTTCTCTGTCACTCACCTCCGCAAATCTGTTTTGTCCCAAACTTCTCAAGTTTGCCCCTTAAATATATCTCCATTCCCACTGCCACTACCTCAGTTCATGTTCTTATCATCTCAGTCATAGCTTACAGCAATAACCTAACAGGCTTCCTTACCTCCAGTCAATCCCTCTCCTCCACCTTTCCCACTACCTACACTCCAGAATAAATTTTTTGACACGCAGTTGACTGTTTCACTTTCCTGTTCAGAGTCTTTCAATGACTCCCCATTGTCTATGCAGAATAAAGCCTGAACATAAAATATAAAACTCTGCCTGATTTGCCACCTCTATCCAGTGTCAACTCTCAATCATCCCTGTTTATTTCCTAGTCTTCCAAAATATTTATAGCTCCATAATATGACATTTATTTATTCCACGTATATTTATATGCCAGGTACTTGTGTAGATACTGGGTATATTGTGGCAAGCAATACAGACAAAAGGCCCTTTCTTTGTGGAATTTATATTCTAGTGGGAAAAACAAACAATAAACACTTACATTATTTCTACAACTTTTGTGTCTTTACATATGCCATTTGCGCTGCCTGAAGTAATTTCCTCACCCTCTATTTGTCTAGTAATTGCCTACTCCTCTTTCAGGAATCAGCTTGTAAGCATCATGTCTAAGGGAGATTTCAGCCTGCTTTCCTCTGCTCTGTACTGTTTTGTAGTTTCAGTATAGCATCTGCTTTGCTTTTGTTTCTCATTATTTGCATGTCAGACCCTGCCCTTATGGCATTCTCTATTTAATGGAACAATATCTTTTCCACTCTGTCTTCACAGTACCAGCACTTAGGACACAGATAAGGTGTTTGAGTCCATGAAATACTAGAAGGGAGCAAGGGAGGGGAAAGACAGAAAAGAAGGAAAGGAGAGAGGGATGGAGGTAGGGAAGGAGGAAACCAACTTAGTTTTACTTCTTAGCTTGGAAAAGTTATAACTCGTTTTGTGTCATGACCCAATAGGATTGCATAGTCCAGAAAGTGCCACTAAATTTTACAACTAATATTTCCTAAAAAAATATGGGAGGAGATTTCTTTGGGGTTTTTCTTCAAGAATTCCTTGCCTAGGCCAATGTCTGAAAGGGTCTTCCAAACATCATCTTTTAGAATTCTTAAGGTTTCATGCCTTAGGTTTAAGTCTGTTATCCATCTTTTTTTTTATTATTATTCCAGGGTTTTGTGAGGGTACAAACATTATAGTTACACTTTATGTCTTTACCTCACCCAAATGCAGGGTAAAGGCATGCCCTTCCCTCCCTTTAGTGCTCCCCGTGTCCTTTAGTTGTAGATTTGCCCCCTCATCCCCCTAATCCATAGAGAGTATTTCTGCCATGTGATCAACCTAGTGTTGATCAGTTAGTACCAATTTGATGGTGAGTACAAATGGATCCTGTTCTTCTGCTCTAAATGGATAGAGCTGGAACACATTCTACTAGTGAAGTATCCCAAGAATGGAAAAACAAGCACCACATGTACTCACCACCAAATTGGTATTAACTGATCAACACATAAGTGCACATATAAGAATAACATTTATTGGATGTAGGGCAGGGGTTAGGGGGGAGAGGTGGGGAGGGGATGGGTATACACAAACAGTGTGATGCGCACCATCTGGGGGATGGACACGCT
>NW_012156284.1:9659250-9694198 GCF_000956105.1 Propithecus coquereli
AAAAAAAAAAAAAAATATATGGGAGGAGGCCGAGGCAGGTGGTTCGTTTGAGCTCAGGAGTTCGAGACCAGCCTGAGCAAGAGCAAGACCTCATCTGTACCAAAAAAAAACTAGAAAGAAATTAACTGGACAGCTAAAAAAATATAGAAAATAATTGGCTGGGTATGGTGGCTCATGCCTGTAGTCCCAGCTACTCCGGAGGCTGAGGCAATAGGATTGCTCGAGCCCAGGAGTTTGAGGTGGCTGTGAGCTAGGACGCCACGGCACTCTAGCCCGGGCAACAGAGTGAGACTCTGTCTCAAAAAAAAAAAAAAATGTGGGAGGAATGAATATTTCCTCCTGTGATTTGGTTTATTAATCATTGTCTCTACCACTTAATATTAAACTAAGAAATTAAATGAAATCTCACACACAGGTGGATTAATCTTTGCCTTCATATCCTCTTGCTATGTAATAATTGTCAGAAGTTGTAAGGAGTATATTTTTATTGCATTTTAATTATTTTCCTGAGGAGCATCAAGATGAAATAACAAGAACAGAGTCAGGAGATATGAGGTCTAGTTTGCGTTCTGGCACTCAGTAGCTGGCTGAATTGCAACAGGCATTTTCATTACAGGGAGGGCTTTCTTTTTCTCATCTGGAAAAGGAAGGAGGCAGACCAGCTGCTCATTGCATTGGTTCCAGTTTGCCTATTCTCATCCTTGTTTCCTGCTTCCTGGCAATCTTATGAACATACTAATTGAGCGATGATTAGTTATAGACTTCCTTAGTTTCCATTTTATCTTCTCCAAAAGGTACAGCCTTTGTTATAAATAAATTCCATCATAGCTTTATATTCTATTTACCATATTTTGTCTTGACCTTTGCAAAGGTATAGATCCCAAAAACATCATGCAGTTGGATAGAATGACTTATATTCAAAATTGTGCTTTTTGTCTCTTCACACAGATGTCATTGATGTTGATTTCCCAGATGTCTTAATCCACCCATTTTCCAGGACTTTTAACCTTCCCTGAGCCCCTTTCCCTTCATCCTTGGCCTTTCTTTGTCCTAGGCCCCTTGTCCAGTTTTTCTTCACTTCCTCAGGGTTTCTGTAACATTGGAAGGCCTGCCACTGAAAATGTAGTATCACAAAAGATTTTTTTTCTTAATGGTGCTCCTTTTTAGGAGATTTAAACTTTTCCCTGTAGATTGTACACATTGAGCTTAGGATGCATTGGTTTTTTTATTATTATTATTTCAGCATATTATGGGGGTACAAATGTTTAGGTTACATATGTTGCCCTTGCTCCCCCTCCCCCCCCAAGTCCGAGCTTCAAGCGTGTCCATCCCCTGGATGGTGCGCATCGCACTCTTTGTGTATGCATATACCCGTCCCCTCCTCCCCCCTCTCCCCTGCCCGACACCCAATAAATATTATTCTTATATGTGCACTTAATGTGTTGATCAGTTAATAAGCCAAGAACATCAGGAAGAACCACAAAGGGTAAGGAAGGAAGCGTTCAACAAATAGTATTGGGTAGTTTTCTGACTATTAAGGGACAAAATCCAAATAGATTCTTACCCCATAACATAGACAAAGTGATTTCCAGCTATATTAAATAGTTAAATATAAAAGAAAATGAATCAAATAATAAAAGTTCATGTGGAATATTTAACAATTATTGGGGTAGGAGGCTATTTTGGGGGGGTTCAGACAAAAGCAGAAATCACAAATAAAATGATTGATAGATTTGACACATCAAAATTAAAAACAAAAATAAAAACAAAAGCTTCTATTCATCAAAACACCATAAATCAAAACAGCTTTTAACACTCTCTTTCACGGGCTGTAGACATTAAGCAGTGGTCCTCAACCTTTTTGGCACCAGGGACCAGTTTCATAGAAGACAGTTTTTCCACGGACCAGAAGTGGTAGGTGGGGTGTCGTGGGTTGGGTAGGGGTTGTGGTGCAGAGCTCAGGTGGTGATGTGTGGCCCATTTCCTAACAGGCCACAGACTGATACTAGGCCATGGCCCGGGGGTTGGGGAACACAGCATTAAGGAGATTTCTGGATGCTAAGAGTCTCTTCAGGGCCAGCTTCATGAGTGTTTTCATGTGTAATCATACAGGACCCCACACATAGAAGAGCCCTGTGCTTGGTTTGAGGCTCTGCTGTTCTCATTTTTGAGCAAGGGCTGCCCCACGTTTTTTTTTTGTTTGTTTGTTTTTGAGACAGAGTCTTACTCTGTTGCCCAGGCTAGAGTGCCGTGGCATCAGCCTAGTTCACAGCAACCTCAAACTCCTGGGCTCAAGTGATCCTTCTGCCTCAGCCTCCCGAGTAGCTGGGACTACAGGCATGTGCCACCATGCCCGGCTAGTTTTTTCTATATATTTTTAGCTGTCCAATTAATTTCTTTCTATTTTTTTGGTAGAGACAGGGTCTTGCTCTTGCTCAGGCTGGTCTCAAACTCCGGAGCTCAAAGGATCCACCTGCCTCGGCCTCCCAGAGTGCTAGGATTACAGGAGTGAGCCACCGCGCCCGGCCTCCCCATGTTTTTATTTTGTGCTGGGTCCCTTAAATTATGTAGCTGGTCTGGAGTCTCTTGAATCACTCTAGAACTTCCCTGGTCCTAGGAAGACTTTTTACATCAGGCCCACATATACGATGCATGCTGAAAGAATGTAGGAAACCACTTGCTCAGTAACATTGGACTTAAAGGGGAATGTATAGGGGCACCTGCATGTTCTGTACCTTGGCAGCATACAATATGCCCTGGCATT
The DNA here is from genome assembly GCF_000956105.1 of Propithecus coquereli. NCBI lineage: Eukaryota > Metazoa > Chordata > Mammalia > Primates > Indriidae > Propithecus > Propithecus coquereli. The sequence goes on from NW_012156284.1 coordinate 9,662,015, forward strand.
CATTCACTACCTCCCTCCTTAATTTAACAAATGTTTTCCAAGTCCATCCTTTGTGCCAAGCACTGTGCTATGCACTGGGGATACAGCAGTGAGTAAAAGGCATCCTGTCAGTGCTCTGAAGGAGGCAGCAGCAGTACAAGTAAATAAATGGCAATACCACATGATGGGAAGTGCAGCGGGCAGCGGGAGCACAGAGCGGGGGTCCCTAACACAGCCTGAGAAAGGAGTTAAATAAGGGAGTTGACCTTCAAACTAAGACCTGAAGGGAGAAAGGATGTGGAGGTGAGAGGCATAGCCTGGAAAGGGCATTCAGGCAAAGGAAACAGCATGTTCCCCTGCTGTTCTTTCATCAGCAAGACGATGAACTTGTTCTGCAGAAGGAATTCATCAGGTTAGAGGTCAGGTGTGGATGGGACATCTGGCTGGCCTCTGCTCGGGAGGTTTACAGCCATCCCAAGTTGCCTACTATTGTGCTCGCCTCCTTGAATGGGTGGATTTATATATTGTTTGATATCTGAAATGCCCTATGGCAGAAGAAAGGAGAAATACCCACTGCACCCCTTAACCGTAAGGCACCTGATCACCCCTCTGGATATTTAGAAAATCCCAGATTTCAAATAGACTCTGACTCCACTAAAATTTATGTGAGCCCTTGAAAAGCTAGACACTATTTTTAGCTTATAGGCCATAGAAAAACAGTGTTGGGTCGATTTGTACCATGGGCCATCATTTGCTGATTTCTGATCTAGAGTTAAGTTTTTTTGGGCCCCAGATCCTTTGTTTGCATTTGTTTTATCTCTACCTGGAAAACTCTCTTTCTCAAGCCCTTTCTGATATAGGCCTCTACTAACCCTCAGGGAAACCTTCTTGCTCTACAGATTAGGTTAGAACCTAATTCCCTGCTGCTGTATGTCTCTGTAGCATCCTTGAGACCTCCCTGTCAACTCATACATCACATTTTAAGGACATTATTTGCTTAATATTTAAGTCTCTTTATGCACTGGAGACTTAATGGAAGTAGGGTCCACAACTGCCTTTTGTTTTAACAGTTCAGCTGCCTGGCTGAGAGTAGCTACTCAACACATTTCTGTTAAACGTACATAATACTGTCCCCATTTTTCAGATAAGGAAACTAAGACATAGCTAGTTGATCCTGGGAAAGATATCGAAGAGCTGTTAGATGGGAAAACAGAAATAACTTTCCAGTTAACTACACTGCTTTTTTAAACCTTCAAAAAGGATGTTTAGAAATGGGACAAAGAGGGCAAGTTAAATGGGACTTTCTGTAAGCAAAACACCAACCAGGAAGATTGTATTTGGTTTGTTTTCTCTTTTTCTCATGGGGTATGCAATGCTATAGGTGAGGTCAGATTACTGCATAGGAAATTAATCCAACAATCTAAGGTGGTAGGTGGCAAGTACCACAAGGGTGTTTTTGGGGTGTGGACTGCTGAGGTAAGGTAAAGGCAGAGGGAAAGTCAGAGGCATGTGCTAAGCCAAGCCGGGGAAGTCACCTCGGCTACATCCCTCTGGGGGTTCCTTACGTGGGGATTGGCTAGCCAATGTGAAGCACACAATAACCTCTAAGGAAGGTGTGAAGGGACATTCATGATATCTTTCCCAGGTGATGTGCTCCCCCAACTGCTCCACAGCAGCCTGTAACTGCAGAATGCTGAGAGCTGTCCTGAAATGGGAGTGGTCAGAGGGCCTTGCCAGAAGGGCGTTTCTAGAAAATGCTCAGAAAGTTAGAGAAGGGATTTCCTGCCTCATGAAAAAGGACTCCAGGGGCCTGAAAGAGTTTAATGTTCCTACCAGTGAGTGATTTGGGACAATCTCTTAACTGATCAGCAAGTGTTTATTGAGTGCCTACTATGTACCAAGAAAGTTAAATGGGAATTCTATTTCTAGCAGCTGAACTTTTAACTTTCATCTGTTTTCTTTGTCTTGAATTGAACATAAGTCTGATTTGGAAGTGAAAAATAAAGCTATTCCTGTGCCCGCTCATTCTTCATCCACCTTTCTACTTAATAGCACTCAGCAGCTGTGCCGAGCCTCTCTGAATACCATGAAATCATTTATACATTTTGATATTGTGTCATAGATGTATTAATTGTTTCTCCTTATTACAATGCATTTTAATTAGCTTGGACAATACTCCCAGTCTCCTCTTTGAAGAGACTCTGTATGGCTTATGATTATTTCTCTAATTCTGATGTGGTAGATTAGATGGGAGCTGATCTCTCTCTTGCTCTCTTTTCCATTTCATTTTTCTTCTTTCCTTGTCAACATATACTAATATCCTAATTTATACCCAATCAAGATTTACAGTGTGATGGATTTATATGGTATCGGGCCTTTTGAACATTCTGCATTCCTTCTAGCTGGGAACATAGACTCCTTTGAGAATCTGTTGAAAGTTATGAACCCTTCCTCCAGAAAAGTGTACTTTTGCATGCATACATATAATTCATCATCCCATTACAGAGGCCTAAGGATTTAGCCCACCCATGGATGTTTGCCCACAGTACAAGGACCACAGAATTTCAGTGCTGGGACAACCCTACAGATCATCAGGTTCACTGGTTTTCAAAATTATTTTAGCCACAGAGCCCCCTGGTTGAAGGGAGTAAAAGGAAGGGAGAGACCAAGTAGTACATACCTCTACCTCCCCCAAAGTGGTTCCTGAGGAGGTTCTGACAAATACAATTTGAAAGCTAGTGATCTAGTCCAATCCCTTCATTTCTTCTTACGAGAAAAATTGATCCAAAAAGAGCAGAGGTGACTAACACAAAATCATTCATCCAGTCCGTGGCAGAGCTGAGACTGGAACCCATGTCCTTGACCCCCAGAGCACAGCCTCAGCCATCCCTCACCTTCTCTTCTAATTGCAAACCTCCTACCACCCATACCACATCAGCTTCACACAGAACCAGGAAACAATGTATTTTAAACCCACAATAATTTATAATCACTGCCATTAGTGCAGCAGGAAATGGAAATACAGCTGACTTGTGTATTATTGTTCTATCAAGGCCTGCCTTCGTTCTGTCTCATTTCTGCCTGTTCTCTTTCCTTTGTGACCTGCTTCCATTTTACGGCATGTACTTTATTCGAATACACATCACAGTCAAAAGTATCCTTTGTCCTCAACCAAGAGCCATCCTGTTGGATTTCCACAAACACACTCTCTGCTCATAATTCTTAAAGAAGCGGCAGCTGGCCATGGGCCTGGCATGGTGCCTGCTTGGCTTCAGGCCACTGGTGAAACAACCCAGGCTATTATTGGGCTGGTCTTTACCCCAATCTTCCAACTTACTTTGTCATTGTCAAAAAACCCGACTGAGCCTCATCTGCAGTATCTACCTTTTATGGACCTGACGATGGGCAAGCCAAGCCTGGTCTGTCCTGATCTCCTTTTGCTGTGTGTTGGTTCAGGATGAAGACACTTCTTCAGGGTATTAGAGTGGAGAGAGAGAAACAAATAAACTGAAGAAAGCAAAAAGACAGTTAACAGACACATTTGTTGGGGTTAGAGGCAAGGTGGTCTCTAGACTTCCTGAGTTGAAGACTGATGTTTCTTTGTGCTACATCAGAAGCAAAGATAGATCATCTGCCAGGCCAGAGATCCATTTACACATAACTTCAGCCTATCCAGGGGCCTAAAAACTAATGAAAGATTTCCAGGCCAGAGTTCCAAACTAGGATAGTGGTGTGGTATAGTGATTAAGAGCAAACGCTTTGGATCCAGTCAGATAACAATTTGAATCATGGCTCTGCCACTTACTACCTGTGTGACCTTGGCCAAATTAACTTATTCTTGCTGGGCCTCCATTCCTTCAACTCTTGAAATGGAGAAAATAATACCCACATTAGAAGAATGTTTTTAGGAGTAAAAGTGAGAGTGAGCACAAATGTTTGCCCCTTTGCCTATCTTCATCAGACCCCCAAAGCAAAATTTGTATTCTGAATATTGAATTCACCATCAATCGTCTGTATCCCTATTGAATGGAGGGAACATAGGAAATATGGCAGGGCATGGGTGTAAGAGCACTGGTTTAGCCGATAACTGTTGTGCAAAATGTGATTTAGTTCTCTCCTCTCTCTTTGGCCTAATTTTTACCGCTAGGGAATGAGAGGTGCGTACTTGAGCAGGTGTTCTTTACACTGATCCAGGACTTGAGTATATTAAGAATTCTTTTGACTTTTTTTCATTTTCTTTTTTTATTTTTAATTATTTTGGGTACATAATAGTCCTATATAAGCAGTTTTTTTTAAAGCACAAATGCACAGGTACCATTCCTGGACAGTCTGATTGAGGCGATCTAGGGTTGCGGTCATAGGATTTACGTTATAATTCAAGTTCCACAGGTGAGTCTAATGAGCAGTCAGGTGTGGGAACTGCTTACCCAGGGAGTTCTAAAGTTTCTCCCTCCCCTGACTTCCTTCAGTCTTAGAACTTCTTATTCTCACAAAATTGTCTCCCCATTAATCCGGCCCACTATTTTCTATGCCATTCAAACATGATGATTTCACACATAAAAAAAGAGAATATTTACACTTTTTCTGGAGGACCTCAAAGATGAGATTTTTCCCCTTGAAAGCTCATTTTGTTTCTGCTTTGGTGGCTTGATGTCAGGTTGCAGGCGGTGTAATACAGAACAGGATGAACTTTGAGGGATCTGCTTTCTATTGACTTCCCCAGCTGATCTCTCAGATCATTTAAAAATGCATTTGCTCTATTTTGTGACTGAAGTCTAAGTAATGAAGTTTAAGAATATTTGTAATGGGTAGAATTATCTCACAGTAGATTGTAATAATAGCTATTAAGCATCTTCGAAGTGTCACTTGCTACCTGTATTTCTATAATCCTTATGATAATCCTTGAGATAAGCATTAATATATTTCTCAATTTTTTAAAACAAAGAAGATAAAACTCAGAGAGATAAAATGACTTACATAAGACCACACAACTGATAAGTGATTTTCATTTGCTGGACAGGGATAAGAATGATCTTTTAAAAATGCAAATTGGGTCACTGTAATCCCTCTCTTAAAATTCTTCAGTGACTTATTCTTTACACTTAACAAAATATCCAAACAGCTTTGCAAGGGCAGTAATGTTTGTCTGTTTTTGTCACTGCTATATCCCCAGCAATGAGAACAAAGCCTGGCATAAAACAGAGGGTCAATAAATAAATATTTGTGGAATAAATTAAATGATGGGACCTGGGTTCAACTCAAGTCTGATTTTGAAGCTCACTTTTCAGTAATTCTTACACACACACACACACACACACACACACACACACACACACACGCATCTTTGTCTTACGTTAAATTCATATACCATGAAATGCACCATTATTTGGCATACAATTTTATGAGCATTGACAAATGCTTACATCAGTGTAACCCACCTCCCTATCAAGATATGGAAGATTTCCTTTATCTTAGAAAGTTTCCTTTTGTCTCTGCCCAGACAACTGTCCCACCTACTGTGGAGACAAAGGCTTTTCTGATCTTTTTTTACCCAGGTTTTGTCCTTTTTAGAATTCTATATTAATGGAATGATACATTATGAACACCTTTGTGTCTGGCTGTTTTTCATTCAGCATGATGAGTTTAAGATCTGTCTATGGTGTTATGTGTATCAGTGTTCCTTTTTATTCCTAAATAGCATTCTAATATATCAATATACCACAATTTGTTCATTATTCTTCTGTTGATGGGTGTTTGAATTATGTTTTTTTGGCTATTTCAGATAAAGTTGCCATGAACATTTGTGTTCAGGTCTTTTGCCGGCAGATGTTTTCATTGCTCTTGCATATTTACCTAGATGTGGATTTCCTGGGTCATATGGAAAGAGTATGTTTAGCATTTCAAGGAACTACCAAACGTATTTCCAAATAGGCTGTACCATTTTACATTGCCACCAGCAACGTATGAGAGTTGGAGATGCTCCACATCCTTGCCAGCACTTGATATTTACAGCCTTTTTAATTTTAGCCATTCTACTGGATGTGTTGCTGTATCATTGTGGTTTTAGTGTGTATTTCCCTAATATTTCTCCAATGAACAGTTTCATGTCTTATTGGCCATTCATATATCTTTCTGTGTGAAACATGTGCTCAAGTCTTTTGCCTATTTTTTATTGGGTTATTTGTTTTCTTATTATTATATTGTGGTGTCCTTTATATGTTCTGGAAATAAGTTCTTTGTCAGGTAAACTTTTTGTCAATATTTTTCCGAGATTGTGGCTTACTTATTCTTTTTCCGTTCTTTTGATTTACAGACTTTTTAAATTTTGATGAAATCTAATTTATCAATTTTTTCTTTTATGATTCATACTTTCTGTGTCCTATCTAAGAAATACATGCCAACCCCAAGGTCATGAAGATATTCTCCTATGGTGTCTTCAAAAGCCACATTTTAACAACTGCAGCATGTACCTTGTCTTTGCCCTTACTTTTTATAATGGATACATTAGTTAATCAGATCATTTTTATCAAAATGAGCTGGTATGATGCAGTGTACTGCAGAATTCAACAGGATGGCTTTGAATTTCAACAGACCGGCATTTGAATTCTGGCTCTAGTACCAGTAGTGTAACTTTACACAAGTCACTTGATCTTTCCATTGTCAATGCTCTCATTTGTGTATATGATCACTCACAGGGCATAGCACATAGTAAGCCCTCAACAAATGGTATCTGTTGTAGTTATAATAATTTTATTCATATTATACCAATTTCACCAAGAGCTTTTAATTCCAGAGGCATTAAAAACGCAGAGTTGCCTTTCTTTTCCCCCTGCCAGATTTCAGACAGAACCATTGAATACAGAGATGACCCACCAAGAAGAGATAGTTGTGGACATAGTTCCTCATATATGTCTAAAATAACATCCTTATTCTTTTGATTAATACTAATAACAGAATCTCCTAGCACAGAGATGAGAAATATGATAATACAACTTCCTGGCATAGAGGACAGTTTAATTGAAAACTGAAACTATATGACAGAATGCATGCAGTGTTTTTCCAGAAATGCAATGTGCTGGTTTAATGTAGGTAAATGCAGATGTTTATAAGGTTTTTAAGTCAGTATTTCACAGTGAAAAGAGCAGGGACTTTGGGATGAAACAAACATTGAACTTGAATACATGGACATATTACTTGACAGTTGTGAGCCTCACTTCTATCATCTGTAAAATGAGGTTTAAATAAGTACTGGAAAATATTTTATGAGTGCTTCATAGAATAGGACTGTACTATCTGGCACATCATAGGAACTCAAAAATGGTACTTGTTGGTTAGCCTCATATTTGTAGTGACTTATATGATTACTTTTATATGTAATAGCAAACTGAAGTGAGACATTGAATTTTGAATGAGTTACATCCTAAAAGAGGTAAAGGATAGTTTTTTATAAGTGGATTTTTTCTCTGTTTTCAGGAATTATAGAATACATCTGTTTGGTATGTGAGGTCATTTTGCAGATCACTCATTGATTCAGTGCATTTCTGAATCATTGAGGAGGATCCCTGGCTATTTGTCATGTCTGAATAATGGAAACACATGTCCGAATGATTCCATGTAATGGAGAAGAATGTGCATACATACATTTCCCTTTTTAACATTTTGCTGTTGTGGTGAGGAGGGGAGGGAGAGGATCATGCATGTAAATTATTTTCTGCTACTGCTACCACTGCTGTTTTCAGGGTGACTATGTGGTCCAAAGCACAAAAGGCTGTGAGCATACCTTTTGCCTTTTGAAGCCATCAAAGACTTTAACCAGCTTGTAATCCCAGCTACTTGGGAGGTTGAGGTGGGAGGATTGCTTGAGCTCAGGAATTTGAGACCAGCCTGGGAAATATAGAAAGATCCTGTCTCAAAAAGAAAAGACTTTAATCAGGCCTTTGGAACCACATCTACTGATGTTCTCCCCATGGGAATCATTCTAGACCTTTCATGCTCTGGTCTCAACATGTTTATATACGCTTACCTCTATTCTTGCCACAGGAAACCATTTACTGTTCTCCAGGTAATTCCTATGTTTTACTGTTTCTGCATCTTTATTTGTGCTATTCCATCCTGTGAACTTGAGAAGCCTTTCCTCCAATGTCTATGTGCTAAAAGTATATCCATCGTACTGAGTTGAATAGTGTTTCCCCCAATTTACATCCACCTGGAATTTCAGCATGCAATCTTTGTAAATAGGGTCTTTGCAGATGTAATTAGTTAAGATGAGATCATATTGAGTCAGAATGTGCCCTAATCCAGTGAATGGTGTCCTTATAAAAAGTCATGTGAGATCACAGAGTCACAGGCACACAGGTGAAAAGGCCATGTGATAATAGAGGCAGGGATCGAAGCAGCTACAAGCCAAAGAACACCAAGGGTTGTTGGCAACCACCAGAACCTAAGAAGAGGCAAGGAAAGATCCTTCTCTAGAGACTTCAGAAGGAGAATGGCCCTGCCAACACCTTTATTTCAGACTTCTATCCTCCAGAACTGTAAGAGAGAAAATTTCTGTTTGTAAGTGCCCCGTTTGTGGTAATTTGTTACGGCAGCCCTAGGAAACTACTATATTAATACCTTTTTCTTCAAGGTCAAGCTCGAATATAACATCTTCCCAGATCTCTTCAACTAGATATAATTTCTCACTCTTCTTGACCTCTGTAGCAATGACTGTAGTAGAAAGATCACAAACGTTGGTGCCAGAGAAATCTTGGCTCTAATCCTGGTCCAGCTACTGACTGGATTTCGTCACCTGTACGATGGAATAACAATGCCAACCTAATAGGATTGTTGTGTTAATAAATATAACTCCCCCTACCTCTCTTAATTGATTCACCCATTCTGCTTCACACTGCAATAATTTTGCAATAAGAACAATAGTTCTGTTTTTACTAGTTCAGGGGCCGGAAGGAGCATACATAGGTATGCAGTCAACTTTGTACACTCTGAAGCAGAATGTGGTACCTACCAAGGGTAGAAACAAGCAGTGTTAAAATTAGGGGTATCAGGATTTCAGTTTCCTACACTAGGAATTCCAGCTATAAGCTGCTAGGAAACTGAGTTACAAAAGAGAAATGAGGAAATCTCCTTTCAGTCCCTGAATTCCAGAGTTGTAAGATCCGTGGTGGATTTTGTCTTAACAGTTAATATGGAACAAAAATTTTGGAAATTTTACTGAGCACTCTAATATTCTAATACTGAGCCTGCCCCCTCTTTCTGGGTAAGCCCTTATATTAGTTTGTTCAAGCCGGCGTAACAAAAATAGTATAGACTTAGGTTGCTTAAACAATAGAAATTTATTTCCTCGTAGTTCTGGAGGCTAGAAATCCAAGATCACAGTGTTAGCAGAGTTGGTTTCATCCTGAGGCCTCTCTCCTTGGCGTGTCTTCTCCTTCTGTCTTCACATGGTCTTTCCTCTGTGCACACACATATCTGTGTCCAAGTTTCTTATAAGGACACCAGTCAGATTGGATGAGGGTCCCACCCACATGACCTCCTTTTATGTTAATCACCTCTTTAAAGGCCCCATCTACAAATATAGTTACTTTCTGAGGTACTGGGGATTAGGGCTTGAACATATGAATTTTGGGCAGTCACAATTCAGCCCATAACAGCCCTGTAGTAGTTTTGTGATCAGGATCAAATGACTTTATGATCACTTTGTGATGGATTTATTATTTAGTCTTGGTTCTCCAAATATCACATCCTCTGAGGTTGGGAGTTTAGCCTCATGGTATTACTCAAGCACAATTCGCAGGGTTTCCTCATCACAGGAGAAGCAAATGCATCACAGAAATCAACAGTTGCTGACCACCTACTATGTGTCAGGCTGTAATAGGATTTTTTATTTACTCCTCAAGATCACTCAGCAAAATAAATATTTGTACCTTCATTTTCCAGATGAGGAAATTAAGATTCAGAGAGACCAAAGTGATTTGCTCAAAGGCAAAAAACTAGTAAGTTCTAGAATTAAGATTTGAATATAAATCTGTTTGACTATAAAGCCATGGCTTTCCCACATGCATTCTTTATCTGGATTTTTTTAAGGTTTTTTTTTTTTTCTCATTTCAAGCTGTTGCATTAAAATGAAAAAAGAAATAATTTTATGAAAGAGTTTCTAGATATTTACAGTCTAGATGTTCATATTCTTATGTTCATCTATCATATACCCATACTTGCCTATGCATTCTTTCCAGTGTTGCCTCACTTGCTGCCTTTGTTTCCGAGTTTGTCATGTAAACTTGCACAACTGAAGAATCAGGAAATGTTGACAGCAAACTGGTTAATTATAAATTGAAAAAAGAACTTGAGGGTGATGGTACAGAGAACCCTTTCAGCCACACTGAAAGTGTAATGAAGTGACTCAGATTTGTCCTATGGCCTCTGCAATCAAGCTCCAGTTTGCTTTGTCACAACACATTGCTTTGTGGAACCAAAAATGGTCTGTTTATGTGCATTGTTCTTTGCACAGTTTTGTTCCCAAACTCTGGAAATGGTTGGAGATTATACAGGAAAATTCAGGGGCATTCCTGTTTCCTGAGCATTTCTATGATTGTGACACATTTTTGTGTTACTCTTTCTACCTAGTGAATAGTGCAGTTCCTAAGGATAGATTCTTTGCAGAGGAAGGGGGTGTTGGCAGTTCCAGTGACAGATGAAATCTATTTCAAGGGATTGGAGGGCCATTCAAAATGATGATGGTGGTGATAATAGCAATGCTCCCCACTGTTGAATTCTTTAGAATTTACATGAACCTTCTATATTTCATTTGATTTTTCACAAAAACATATTGAAGTGATCAGTCGGGGATTGTTATATCCACTTTTCAGATGCAAAAATTGAGGTTCAAAGAGGCTAAAGGGAGGCAGAGCCAACTCCTAAGTCTTTTGATCACCTGAACTCCTTTGCTAAATTATTCTTTGTAGGTCCACACTAAGTTCATTCACTTTCAGCTATTGTACATTTTGTCCTCCTGGAAAAATTTTTAAGTATAATTGGGGCCATTAGTAATTGTTTACTAGCTTCAAATGCCCAGTAGATGTCAATCAAGATGTGGGGCTTTTTTCTCCCTAGGCTCTGTGAAGCAGAACAAGTAGTGAATTCAGTTCCAATGCTTTCCTCTCGCTGCTAGTCCTTCATAACAAAGAGCCACCATTTGCTAAATATCATCCATGTGCCAGCAGCTGACTGTGTGTTATTTCTAATTGTCACAATAGCTCTGCAGGAGAGGTACTATCACACCTACCTTACAAATGGGGAAACTGAGGCTTGGAGCTGTTAAGTAACTTTCCTAAGGTCATACAAACAGTGAGTGGCAGAGCCAGAACTTCGTCTCATTTGGTCTGGCTCCAAACCATTGATTTTAAGCACTATACCTCTTTAAATTCAGTGGACTGACATTTTTACCTGAGTTATTTGGAAGTTACCAATTGGAGGAGTCCTTTCCTTAGGAAACAGAGTGATAAAAAAAATATTAATCTTAGAAAAATGCAGTGGAGTATGTACCTGGGAAATTAAAATTGTCAATTTATCTATGTCATCTAATTGAGTAATAGTCTTCTACAGTTGATTGGAAAACTTACGGTATAAGCCAACCTTCTCTGGCGGTAACCTACAAGTGCTGTGAGTACACAGGAGATGCCTTCTTTGCTCATTCCTGATACAGAACTATTTCTGGCCTCCTATCTCTCTAACCCACTGACTCTTTTTTCCATGTACTATTATTTTTAGTTCATGCATAATCACTTCATTGAAAACATACTTACCAAGATAATTTTTAGTTACTGGATGCTTTCCTGATAAAGAGTTAATCAGCTCTATTGGCAAGTGGTGTTAATAAGCATCATAATAAAGAGCCCTGGGGCCATAGATCCCTTCTCCTAGGAATGGTCCCTCCTGTTAGTTGGAGCAGGCAGGAGTACTGAACTAAAGACTTCCTTCATACCCACTGCCTGTATGATCTGTAGACATTCAATTATTTCTTCTGTTGCTAACCTATGGTTTACACTCATCACTCAAGATTGTGGAGGTCAGCATCAGTGCTGGAGGAGTAGAGGAGCAGTCCTTACATAAATCATCTTAATGGTTCCACATGCTTTTAGGAATTAGAACTTTGCACTGGAAGAGGATCAGTGCATGACCTATGTACTCTTGATTGTGCAGCAGTGAAGAATGCCATTTTGGTTATAAAGATGTTGGAAATGAAAGCCCATGCCCTCCATCATACTACAGGTCCATCATGGGACTCTGAAGATTCTGACTACACCATCTAGTAAAAGGCTGCTGCTTACACTTGTACTCTGGCTTATGTATGTCCAACACCTACCACCAAGAAGAACAGGGTCTTTAGAGCAATTGTCACCAACAGCTTTTGTGGAAGGTCAAACTGGAGAAAAGAAAATCATGTATGGGACAGATAGTAAATACTCAATACACAGGTTCAGAGAGAAGAAAGGAAGGAAAGAAGGATGGGTGGTTTTCAAAATCGGAATGGCTTTATTAGTTCCATGGTAGTGGTGGGGTGGTGGGGAATGTTTAGTCTTCAAATTTTAGATCACCTCTTTCTGAAATAGGGGAATACCAGTGAAAAAAATTGCCACTGTTTTCCAGCCACTAAAAAATTTGATATCTAGGCAGATTTGAGGAACAGCAATATAGAAGTTGCTTTTTAATCTTTCATCTTGAAATTGGCCTGCCTGGCTCTAAGATGCATCCTATGATCTATTGGCTGCTCAGGAGTACTTTAGAGGATTTTTGAGCTGGAAGCGTCCTAAGAGATGATCTAGTCTAGTGGTTCCAAAAGTTTTTATCACTGAAGACACCTTTAATTAATTTCCCACAGCATTCCATCCTGAAACATCAGGCCAACTAAACAAATTACCTTTATCACATCATAATTCCTTTTCCCATTCTTTGTTGCTCAGAGCCATCAATGTCTTCTCATTAGAGCATCTAGTCAGCGTGAAATAACCAGTGTGACTACAATAAGTGATATAATTCCTTCCCAAACGAAGACACTAGATGGTTGAGTTGGCTTGGGGTTGGCTTGATCTTAGCAGTCTTTACAATCCATCTCCCTTAGGCTTATTGAAATGTTAAAAATAGCTCATGGATTCCGATGATGACCTTCTTGTAATCCTAATGGAGAAGCATTTATCTTATTCTCCTATAAGGAAAGATGGGGAAACTAAGATTTAAAAGGCAAAGTTACCCAAGGTCACAAAGCACCTTAATGGCAAGGAGGACCAGAACTTATGTCTCCTAAGTTTCAATTCTTTTTCTCCACATCCCCAATTTTCATGTGCCTTCAATCTAAGAACTTAGTATTGTGTTTTACTGTTTGATGACAAGGACTTTTTAATGAGGAAATGGGAAGGAGAAAACAACAAATTGTTTTTGGAGATCTTTGAAAATGGCAGTTGTTGGCCATGGACCTTTTAGATAACAGAAGGCATCATGGAACCTGGGATGAGATTGTAGTCCTGTGGAAAGGGCACAGGAGTAAGAAATACCTGGGTTCAATGTCTGGCTCTGCTACTTAGTGGCTATGTGACCCTGGGGCATTTTCTTATTACACTGAACTTACTTGTCTGGCATATATAGGCATTCCATAAATATTTGATGAGTCGGTAGAATAAGGACAATAATACTTACCCAATGGGGTTATATAGGAGATACAAAAAAAATCCATGATGGATTCACTAAATAACCTGTAAAATAATACTAATAGCCAATTCTTAGTCCCAAATTTGTACCCAGCCTCCTTTCCTTTCTTTCCTTTCTGTGAATGATTTCAGGCATCTTCCTATAAACTATCTCAGGTGCTGACACTCTTGAAAAGGTTTACTTAGTCAATCAAATAGTGTCCATGTTATCCTGTTATACTTTGTTCCTGAGAGGTTAAAAAGGCACAGGATTATTCTCAGCAAAGAAGTTCACTCTCTTCTGCCTTCATCTCCTTTACAGCGGATGCTAAAATGATTAGAATCTGAATAACCATACTCCAGGATGGCTCGTTCCCAGCCCTTCTAGATGGAGTCATAGTTAACACCCACTTAGCTTTTTGGTTTTTCCTTATGTTAGCCTGATGGCTCTAACTATTACTCTTCAAACACCCTGCGATTAACCATGTGGGACACATCTATTGGTTGCTATTAGTAAATGACATTTTTGACAGACAGGTATACCTACTTCCCAGTAGGTCAGATAATGAAGCTTCAGCAGTGCGTACTTCATGTGGTTTTCATAGGAATTCATATTTGGGAGCCCCAGCAAACTCATATTCTCTTAACTTAGTAAAACATTGAGACACAGGCTCAGTAACAGGGCTGTAGTTGCCAGATACTGTCCTGAATGTAGGGTGTCATTCACATCAACCAGAATGAGCTGTACACAGCCTGCAAGACTAGATGGTGAGACCCTACCACACATTTCACACTGGACCTCACAGGGAGCCTCTGCAAACCCTCATCGCAGACCATGGGCTATGGGAGTGAGCTGGTGACATTCTCATGCACAGGCCTGGAGCTCACTTTGATAGCTAGGAGAGGAACAGATTGCCCACTCACTGATCAACAGTCCTTTTTCATGTCCCCTGCAGTACAAAAAAAATACACAATGTGATTCCTATGTAAGGTTAATAGTCAATAGGAGAGAACAGGTGGGTTCCAGGGAGATTTTAGGTAGAGTCGATGTAAATTTCATGAGCAAAGTAGAATCGTGGACATTCTAATGCCCATAAAAACTGTTCATCAGGCTCAAATAAAATTTTTCAATCTTGTAAAGAGCCTAGAGCAATCTCTAAGATGAAAAGTTATATGTTAAATGGCAAAAAAACCCCACACAAACAAACAAGATACTTAGAGAGCACAATGTACAAGGAGCCAGTATAATGAGAATTTCCCCAGTTTTGTTTTTCTTACAATATTGAGGTTGTTTTTTTCCCCCTTTGCACTAAGGAGATAGAAAATACCTTTGAGTTTAGTAAAGAATGGATTCTTAATTAACTGTCCAGAGGTTTGTTGTTTGAGGTAAAATTCTGAGAAGGGTTCTTTCTGTGGACAGGAAGAATTAGCTCTGTAGCATGCAAACAAAAGAGTGCATTTCTTCTTAATGGCTTTTCCAAGGAAGTGGGTGAGGAGAGAAGAACCAAAGAGGACATTATGTTATTGCTCAAATGCCCACGTTTACTGGACCTAGAACTGTGACTGATTCAGAGTTGACATAGGGTCAAAGCTTGTAGGCTGCCTCCAAGATTTCCCTTTCTTTGCCAAATTGTTATATAGATGTGTATGTATTAAAAACACACTCCATCCTGGCTGTTTGGGGGGCATCTTTCTGAATGGAGATGGCACTCTGTGCTTATTGACTTAGGCAGACACTGTGCTCCAGAGGAGACTGTGCAGGAGTGGGAACATGAGATATGAGGTCTAAGCTCTGTCATTTATTGCATATATGACCTGGGGCAAGTGACTCACTCTCTCAGCCTCAGTTTGCTTCCCTAAGAAATATGGAGAATAATAATACCAACTTTCAAGGTTTGTTGTGTGGATCAAATGAGATAATCCATATAAAAACCCTTCTCACTGTGCCAGACTTATTGTAAGTAGTTGCTCAATAAAAGATAGATGATAATGATGGCGTTTTGCAAGACAAGAATAGTCTCGGCTTGTCAACTCTGTTTCTTTGAACATAATGCTAATGAGAGGGCCTTTTCTTTTGGGCCAGTGAGTCTCACTGAGAAAAGATTTCTGATACATGTCTATAGACTGCAGATTTAAGCTCTGTCTGGTGCTCTTTCAGTTTGTGGATACCTGGAGTTTCAAGAGACTCCATGTATCAGACGGCTTGAGCATAGTCACACTGCTAGTGGAGAGGGAGCATCAGGTGCCTGAGGACTAACAGAAGTGCCACTTTTTCAGAGGAATGAGAGGCCATAGATACAACCCAATCTGACCTCCAATTTCAGGAACAGGGACCTTCCATTTGAATGTTATCCTGCGAGGTTTGAGTACTTTATCTTTGTACAAGATTGAGGATTTTCTGTTTGTGAAATATAAAGCAACATCTGTGTTTTCTTGCTTTTAGCATATGAATAAAGGGAGGATCATTTGAGTTAGGTCCTTTCCTAGGCCAGTTGACCTTTGACCTGGTTTCCATAAATAAATTCTCACTAGCAGCTTTGGCAATGTCAGCAAAAGGCCAGACTGGGCCCAGCTTCATTATGCCCTGGCACTATGTCAACCAAACATGAAAATCTTGGGACAAATCAGATTTTAGAATTTTTTGTTGTTTTAGGAAATGGCTTTAAATACAAGCTTCTCTTTTCCAAGCACTTTAAAAGCAAAGTAAAATTAACATTATATTTAAAGCCAACCACTGCAACACAGAGAAACCCTGGCAAATTCCTCCCAAGGCCTAATGGACAAGTTCCTCATCTAAGCTTGTCTAGCCCTACCTTTGCTCTGCACCCCAGCCCTGCACAAGAAGCTGGGTAGAAAAGACTGCACTGTGCTCTGCATGAGAAACTTACCTAAGCATCTAGGTTTAAGGCCTAATTTGTAATTAGACAGTTTCTTGGAAGTACATCAAGCTCAGCCTCAAATCAGAACATCTCTTGGGGAGAAATCTGTATTTAGATGTTTCATTTAAAAATTCATCATTGAATAACAAAGTATTTGTTGCAACTCCTTGATGCATTCCAAATTCTCCCTCTTTTTTGACTACAATGATGTTATTAATAATAGATGGAATGGTTGGAGGCATGGGCGAGGATGTGCCAGGGGTTCAGTAGCAAACAGAGGGCAGCATAGGCAGATAAGTAAGTCATGGTTCTTTGGGGCTGCAGAATCCAGTGAATTCCAGGCCAAGAGCTTGCCACCCTGGCTCCCTTTTCTGGATGCCTGTTATTTGAATTCTATAACTGCACTGATTTGGCCAGGAGAAATGTCTTTTCAAGGAGTGGGTAGGAAATTAAGTTCTAAAGGTATTTGGCAAGCAGACTAAGTTTCCCCGAAGGTTGGAAGGAAGACTTACTTTTTGTGTCTATACTGACAGCCTCCACTTCTCCCATTCTCTCCTCATCCCATCTCAGCCATCCCTCCATTGAGACTGCTCTTAACAACATGCCCAGTGAAGTCCTGTGTTGCCCAATATAATGGTCTTCTCTTTTCACATCTCATTTGATCTTTTAGCAACATCTACCAGTTGACTGTTCTCTTCTCTTGGTTTACTTAACTTCATGTTTTCCTGGTTGTCCTTCCTTATTGGCCATCCCTTCTAAATTTTCTTTATTGGCTTCTTCTTTATTCATTCTTTAAATGGTAGGTTCCTTAGGGCTTCCTCTGGGTTTTCTTCTTTTCATATACCTCTTGCCCCAGTGAGCTTTTCTACTCCTCGTGCTTTAATGTTTATGTAGTTGACTTCCTTATTTCTATCTCTAACACTAATCTTTTCACCCAGATATGATGTGCTAAATATTCTCTCTAAAGCAGAATATTGAAATGAGGTTGACTAGTTGTTTAACAGCTTTCTCTTTTTCTCCTTGGCCTTTGATCTCCCTTTTCTAGCTCATTCACCCGGAATTACTCTTTCAACAAATATCAAAAGATAATCTAGGCTGTGTCAGACACAGTGCTAGCTGCAGTAGGGATTGGGGGTTGGGAGACAGAAAATTATAGTGCCCTGGGATATGTGATTTCATGGGATAACCGAGAAGTGTGCATTCATTCATGTAGTCATTAATATGTACATAGCTATATACAAATATTCATTCAGCAAATACTAACAGAAAACCACCAGTGCACCTGATGCTATGACACACACTAGGGATACCATGAGGACCAGGGCACAGCTTCTGCCTTCGTATAGCCTATAGTTTAGTCAGAGGTTCAGAAGGCAATCACTGGCAGTGGTGAGTGCCATACAGAGATGAGTTGGGTAGAGAAATTAGAATAGAAGAGGATCTCAGGTCCAGCCTGCATGTATTTGTGTGTGTTATTATAAGCTGTGTTGGAAAGCTTTCCCTGTGATATACACAAAGGAACACTTTCCAGGGCTTTGGTTTTCAACACCACTGTTTTGCCCTAGCCCTAGTGAGTTGAACTAGACTTGTAAGACCAGAAGGGTTCGTTTAAACCTAAACTTGATCTCCCTAGGTTTCTCCTAAGCTTTCTAAAGGAAGGGGTAGAGATGGACTGGAGGAGGTGTGTGGTATGTGGAAGGAAGTGTGCTTCTATAGAACAGTATGCATAATAGATGCTCAATTAATATTTGTTGAATTAATGAATGAATTATAGAGTGAGTAGGAATTAGCTAGAATCTATTCTGGTCACCCATTATAGTGGACGCTGGGTGTGCACAGATGAATAATACCAGGTCTATGCTCTCAAAGAACTCAGTTCATAGTCAGATTAAAGACACTGAGACGTTAACAAGTAAATACCATTCAGTGTTATAATTATTACAATAACAGCCAGTGTTTAGTGAGCCCTTACGATGTCCAGGTAATACTTCATGTGCGTTATCTCATTTAATCCTTACAATAACTCTATATGATATCTTTCATCAGTTCCCACTCTTCAGATGAGGGAACTTAGTTACAATGAGGTTAAATAATTTTCACAGGGTTACCCGAAGTGTTTTTGATGTTGGCTTTGGGTCTGGGCTGAATCTTGAGGGAGTTTTGGCAGACATCAGTAAGATTAATGAGGGAGAGCTCTTTTGTTTGTAAAGAAGCAGCCCAGGGATGAAGCTTTAGGAAGAAGCAGTAGAAGGTAGTAGGCTCCTTGGCCCACAGTAGCACACCCCGTGTGGACTGTGGGGCCTTCTTTCCAAGAGATGATTGAGCCTTAACAAAAATTTTGAGATAATTCCTTTGTTTAGGCACAACTTTGGGAACTTGGAGTCACTGAGTATGCCTTGTCTTTGTCTGTGGCACTAAGGATGCATAAGGACCCTCGAGAATCAGTGAAGAGGTTAAGTCATCACAAGAACTTCCTGACCCCCCAGCCCAGCCAGGCTGTACACTTAACTACTC
This sequence comes from Propithecus coquereli, assembly GCF_000956105.1. Lineage (NCBI taxonomy): Eukaryota > Metazoa > Chordata > Mammalia > Primates > Indriidae > Propithecus > Propithecus coquereli. The sequence continues at coordinate 9,681,069 of NW_012156284.1, forward strand.
ACATTTGAAGCAGCAGGGCCTGCAAGTGTGCCTCATGCACATCAAATGAAACACATACCACATAGGTTCCATGTCTCACATTTGTATGACATTCTTGAAGAGACACAACTGTAGCGATGGAGAAAAAAGCAGTGGTTGTCAGGAGTTAGGGGCAAGAGGGGCTATGTGACTTAAAAAGAGTAGCATGAAGAAGTTTGTTGGAGTGATCAGTTGAGGTGATGTTTCCATGGATCTATATATGTGTTAAAACTCATAGAACTACTCACCAAGAAAAGTCTATTTTACTGTATGTTAAGTTTTACAATTAAAAATAAAAAAGGAACCAAGCACACACCACCTTGAGTGTTCCATTTCTCGCCGCTCAGTTCCTGTACAAAAACGTGGGCACTCAAAACCTTTGATGATTTGGCAGGGTTAGAAGAAAGATAATAAGTGAGGAGATTGCTTGAACTTGGCACCTGGTTCTTTTCAAGTCATGAGAAACTGATTTATCCTTCCATGTACCATTTCTGTTGTCAAGCTACTGAGTGCCCTTATTTGAAAATGCCCTGTGGGCAATATGGGATGGTGCATGATCATAGTGCACTCTCCAGGGAAGTAGTGTGAAGCTGGGTAAAAGAGCATTTTTGCCCAAGCTGGGGCCCACAATTCTCAAATGCTCAGCTTTCCAGCTTTCTATCAGTGTTTGACGTTACTCCAGTTCTTGTTTGAACTTGCAGCACAGAGCAGGCAGACCTTGACTTACATAAGTAATGGCCCATTGAAGGGATCACCCACAAAGTGTTCTGCAAAGACTAAAGACTCTGGAACCCTTGGTTCTGATGCTATAGGGCAAAAGGACCACTCATCTCCACCAGATTGAGGAGGTATTCTTCTCCCCTCACTCTCCTTTTGTTCCTCTTCCTGAAGTCCTGGGTGTGTTGTAGTCCAGGGCAGGAGGAGAAGAGGGGCAAAATTTTGTCACAAATTATGTCCTAGCTAGGCTAGCTTTGGTAGTATTCATAGTATTTTCTTCCAGACTACTCCCTTTAGTAGCTGTGGGAATTTTGGCAAGGCACTTAAAACTTCTTTGATTCTTTCCTCATTGAGGTATGTGGATAATGACCCCTGCCTTGTTTAACTCCTGGAAGTACTGTTTGGGTCAAATGTCAAAGTGCTGGGTACATTTGTATGATGATGAGGATGAGTTGAGTAGGATATATGACAGGCTGGCTTGTGCACCTGCTGTTTCTTCCCATGGGAACATATGTTTTGATTTCCAACCTACCAAGCAACCAAATCGCAGATGCAGTTTTGCAACCTATAGCACATTTCACCCCATTTATTTTCAAAGCTGTGAGCAGAGGGCCACGGTCCATGAGCAACACATGTTTGAAGTAAAATACAAGTTCCCATCAAGGTATTCTGATATGTTAGACAAGATGCCAAATTGTTACTGTGTTTCAGAGTAATTAGGCAGGATTGAAAAGCAGTTTTTATCATGATGACAATTCATTTGTGCTTGCCCATGGTCAAACCAAGCATTTTTGAGGTATGGACATATGGAAGAAGAATGTTCCTGATAGTTATCCTTATCAACTTTTTAAAGAGAAGGCATCCTTTCCTGCCTCTTGGCTGTGGGCCCATTTCCTCCTCTGAACTCCCATGGCATTTTCCTCAGGCCACTTCTTATGACTATTGCCATATTTTTCCTTGTGGCATAATTGTTCCTCTACTTGCCACATCCCTGAGTAGTCTGGGAGGCCCTCTAGGGCAGCCAGGTCTTGCTTAGAGAACTATGTAGAGTTCCTTGCAGATTGCTGGTATCTGGAGTTTAGCTCTTGAAAGTTAAAGGCAAAATAGGCTATGTTGAATTCTAAGAAAATAACCTTTTTTTCATTTAGGAGAGTAAAACTCTATTGATTACAGAAAATTTTGAAATACTGTTTAGCAAAACAGAGAAAATGAAAATCATCTGTAATCCACCACTTAGGTAAACAGGTTCATCACTTAATCCAGTTTAATGTGTACAGCTTCTAGGGTTGGTCCTGCAAATCTAAAGATGACTATGACATGGTCAATGCCTTCAGTAACCTCACAGACTGGTGGAGAGGACAGATACATGAACTCAGTCCTGTGGGCAATAGGGAGCCAGTACAAGTTTTGAGCAGGACATTGACATTCTGATAGTATTTATCTGACGGCAGTATGCAGGATGGTGTGAAGAAAGGAAGGCCTGAAGCATAGAGACCAGTTAAGAAGCCATTGCAAAGAGGCCACACATTTTACTAATTGTCCTTAAGGTAAAGACAATGTCATTCAACCGGAGTGACTGCCTTCCAGAGTTACTTACCCTTGGGACTTCCAAAAGTGAGATTGGAAGTTAGCCTTGCCCTATTCGCGTTTACTGAGCAATAAGAAGCTATGAGAGCCCCTCAGTCTATGTGTTGGAGGGTTGGAGGAAATTCAGCCAATTTCCCTCTTGGTCTAATTGGCTGAACTCCCAGGCTACACTATAGAACCTGGGTCCTTGGGGACAGATATTTAACTCTTGAGTCAGTCAGTGGCTGTCCATGCTAAGAAATACCTTGAGGAGTCTTCCCCAAGTCTACTAATGTTACCCTCCAAGAAATTTTGGTTTTCTTAAAAATCACTATGCTCCTGGTCAGAAAGGTATAGAACCAAAGATATTTCAAGCTAGAAAAGATGTGGAGACTCCTCTTGAATAGATGAGGAAAAGAAAATCTGGCCTCTTGGTCAGACTTTCCCCAGGTCTCACATAGCACGTGGCAGATGTGGGCCTCAAACTCAGCTCCAGACTACCAACACTTTGGCTCAGCCATTAAACATAAATTGCTTCTAGGCTAGAGAAGATGTAGGCGCCTCTGTGAGTTGGGGCCTGCAGACCAGGGGCACTATCCATGAGGCCCAGACTAAAGGATGGCTGCTGATTCCAGCAGACACAGTGCTGCAATGTAAAACATTGCGAGGAAGCAAAGCAACTTAAAACTTGACAAACAAATACACATGTTCCACTGCTGGCATGCTCGTTTCCCCTTTCTATTTTTAGCTAGGGTTATCTTTCAGTTTAGTTCTGAGAAGGGGCTCGGTTTTAATGGTGCAGCAAACTGATCTGGTAAGAAAAGATGGGATACATGGGCTGTTTTGCTGCAAAAGGTGTTAAGCTCTTCTGCTTTTAAACTGTGTACCTTTAATCTTCATGGCAATATTTAGGTTTAAAAGGACACTGTTGGGGTGACAAATACCCCATTGGAACCAATCTCAGGAACAGTAAATGGCCATCAGCTCTTTTAGAGAAGATGCAACACTGGCTAAACCCTGCCTTTGGAAGGGGTGAGCTACCCCAAACTCCATAGAGGAGTGATCTTTAATATCGGGACAGTTTGCAGCTGACTTTTCATTGTGTGTAGCCACCTAAGCTGTTGGGAAATGGAAATGGGAAATGCACTAGCAACAGAGTCAGAGCCCATTTCATAGAAACTGAGCTTTAGTTATTCTTTCTGATTTATATACTTGTTTGGTTTTATTTGAGCACATAAACCTATATTTCAATGCTGCAAATTGCCTTTTATTAGGCTGTTCTTACTAGACACATATGCATTTAGAGTACAGCTGAGTAGAGTCTATTTAAGGTTTTGTGAACAGTAAATTCTGCCATCTCCATATCCTTGGCTAAAACTAGAAACACGCAGGCTTTTGTATATCAACTGCAGAAGCTGATGACTCTCGTCACATATACCTACACTGGATATGTTGGAGGCCTGGAGCAATTTGGCCACAGAGAGTTGTTTGTAGGATTGGAAGAAAACTCAGCCCCCAAACTAGATAATGTGCCATGTTCTATTTTTAATGAGTTTATTTTCCTGTTTCAGCTTAGAGGTGTTGATTCATCATTTTGATTCTTGACAAAAGGATTCTGCTTAGACTCTCAGCTCCCCAGTGGGTTGGACTTTCACAAAAACATCTGTACTAAAGCAAAGGGGGTTCATATTTATTGTCCTAGACAGTGTTCACTTGAAGGTTTCCCAGCAGCATCTGTAGCTGGAAGAGTCTGTGTCAGTTTCTACTCCTCAAGCTGTAGATGAGCCCTCAGCCCTGCATCCCACACTGCTGCCTAAGGAAAAGTCAACAGTTATAAAAAAGAGGGTCCTTTTCTGTCATACTCTTTCAGTAGAAACCAAGGCAGCTATTGCAAATGGGCTTGATCCAGTGCTCAGGTATTCTAGTATCTCCTACAGCACATAGCCACTACTGCTGAGCATTTTGGATAGTTAGGGAGTAAATAGCCCCATAGATTAGCCATGAGGGGAATGTATGACTGAGATTCTGATTACGGTAGAAAATCCTTTCAATTTATAATTCATAAGAAATTTACTTCAGAAGACAATTGATTTTAGAGGTTCCCTCTCTCATTTCTACTATCCTTTTTCTTTTCATTCTTCGTTTCCTACAGACAACCAATTATTAAATGTAGGATATGTGTTTACTTCGGTGACCCAAGTTGCTAGGGATACATCAAGTGCTTCAGCCCAGAGCAGCCAAGGGAGGTTCGGGGTGTCTCCACAGCCCTTGACTTTTCAACTTCAATTATAAATCCGTTTGGTCAAGTTGTGGTTTGAGCTGTGTGTGGTCCCTGTGACAGGCTTTTGGTAAACAGCTGCAGCACAAAAGCAGCTCGAGCTTATTTGTTATCATCTACACTAAGCTGCCAAGATAACTGCATGGGGAGAGTGATGTAGCAAGTGAAAGCGGGTAGAGTTTTACAGCATAGGTTCTTGGGTTCATTATGAAAAACGACACTTGACAAATGACTATTTTTGACTTTAAAGAGAAAAGATTAAAAGACTTTCAGATCTGTCCTCCTAAGTAGCAGCAGAATATTTTGTTCATATATCTTCATTTTTGCCTTTTCTCTGGATTTGGAGCAGTCTTGTTTTGAGAGGGAAAGTTGCCCCATCCAGAAAGCAGTAGATTATATTTTTCTATTCCATATGCATTTTACTACCATTTACCTTGTTTCTGTGAACATTAAAATAAACAAAACCTCACAACCTAAACTTTGCTTTTACTAAATAAGTGAACACAGTAGTTATCAGTTGAATTTAGCAGCTTTCAGATGGAAACATTACTTTATTATGGCATAGACACAACAGAAAAAAAAAATCAGACACCCTAGCAAAGCACATGTTTCACTGGGAGTTTGACAAATACGTGGGCCTCAATGTAAACAAGTTATATTCTTCCAGCCCTGATGAAGCTCATTAACTCTTTCAGGCCACTTGCTACTAGAAACCAAATACCCTAATGGCTTAAGACCATGGCTTCAGAAATTATCAGTTTCCTGCCAAAGACTGGCCCAAGGAGTGGAAGATGTAAATTTTGAATGTATGCTGCATTTGTTAAGAAAGTGTTTATTAAGCACTTGCTCTGGCAAAGATAGTACTAGGGGCTGGAAATATACTAAGAAGTGGGAGACAGGGCAGCTCTTGCCTTCAAAGAGCTCATAATCTTTTAAGAAGATCGAATGAACTCAGAACACACACACACACACACACACACACACACACAATGCTAAGACAGTTCATGACAATGGGCCAGGTTGCTGATGTGGACCACAGTTGCTCTAGAGTATTATAGAGAAAAGATTTCTTCACTGTGGACTCATGTAGCCAGCAAAGGGGCTCTGGAAAAATGGAGCTTGAACTAGACTAAGTATAATTGTGAATATATTATAATAAATTATAATATATTGGGAATATATTGTAATAATACAGGAGACAGGGATTCATGATGTTGCCCAGCTAAGGCAAATAGTTGTTAGGGCCTCTTACTAGATAAGTGTTAGGGACAGAGTGAAGAATGAGCCAGGCATCATCCCAGTTGTCATGGAGCTTATTCTTGAATATAAAGACAATATTTACTAGCTAACTTATTACAAAAGTGCAAATCATTGTAAATAAGTTGGGAATCCATTTGAACTGCTTAAATAAAAGAGGAGATTATATTGGAAGAGTCTAGGGATCCCGGATCCTGTGGCAGGATTTGATAACTGGAAACTCAAGAACCCAAGATTACTTTTTCCATCATCTTGGGTCATATGGATACTCATTGCTGCTTCTAAGACTACTTCAAGCTAATCTCTTCTCTCCTCTTCCTCACACTAAACATAAACATAGACATAGACACACACATACACAGACACACACACACACAGACACACACACACACACAGACACACACACACACACACACACACACACACGGATTTTCTTGTTTTGTTTTTTTCTGCTTTCTCTCACTTGTGGCCACATCAGCCTCAACTTTAACTCTACTTCCTAGTTTGAGGATTCAAGAGAAACTGACTAGAATTCCTGTGTCCTGATGCTAAAGTGGTCTATCTTTGGTCAATTGTCTATTCTTATCCACAGCTATGCCTCATGGGACAAGTCATATGACTTTGAGAAGAGAACAAGATTATCATTTCAAGTACATATAGTCATTGTTGAGAGAAAGAGCAAAAGCCCAACTAGGGGCTTAATATCTGACCTGAACATGGTGTGTTTGGTAAACAAACAGTAGGGAGACTGGGATCACTGAAAACTAGGCTTCCCATGGTGGGAAGTGGTGGAAATGTAGACTGGAAAGATAAATAGTGCAGATCTATGTTTTAGGTGATCATTTTAAGTGTGGAAGAAGGAAGTCTTCATGTCTCATTGGTATTGAGGCACATTCTGACTGGCCAACTTGCAGAGAAACTGTAGAGAAAATTCTTCCTCTCAGTAGAGTTGTTGGACTGGAGTAAGCATTTTCTAAGATTGTTTCCCATCATATAGTGCTTTGGTTTGGGGTTCCTGCCAATTCCTCTCTGAGAGGAGCTTGGGTGATTTCTCTTTCCCCATGGGAAATATGCTACCCTCTGGGGATCAGGAGATTCCTGGGGAGGCAAAGGCACCCCTGGGTCTGGCCTTGTACCCTCTGAGAGCACTGTGAAAACATCTTCCTACAAGAGGACCAAGTCCTTCATTCAAAGGCAGAAATGGAAGAGATTTAACAATTCCTGACTCCCACCTCTCCAGATGTAATGCAATACACATATGGAATATACATGCTCCTTTTCTTAGAGAAAATTCCAAAAAAATGGCTTTTTATATAATTCTTATTGCTTATTTTAGAATATTTAAATTATTTAATTTAAAAATTTATAAATTATTAATTTGCAAAAATTTAATATATAAATTAAAATATTTGCTCAGTCTGGGAGATGCAAGAAAGCACACAAAGTGCTTGTAACTCTCAACATCCAAATATCATCAGGTTGGTATTTTATTATATTCCTTTCCAATATTTCATACATATATATTATGTAAAATAAAATGAAAACAATACTGTGCATATAGTTTTGTATCCATTTTTTTCTTAGTCAACATTTCCTCCATATCATTAAATATTCCTGGTAGCTATATAGTTGTACAGTAATACATTTAAATGTTTGCTTATTTGGGGGAATTTAATTGTCAGGTTTCCCCTCCTAAGTAACAATTTAAATGAATAGTTTTATATGTAAACATGTGACTGCATCTCTGCTTCTTTAGTCCAGCTTTCAAGAATTGAAATTATTAGGGAGAATAATGTGAAATTTTAAGGTCTTGTTACATAATTCCAAGTTGCTTGCTAGAAAGAGTGCACCAATTTATATATTCTTCCACCAGCAGTCAACAGGAGTGGCTGACTACCCCATCCTTGCTGGTGCTAAGTAATAGCATAGCTTGTAGTCTATATCAGCATGATAGGCAGAGAGCTTTTTCACAGTAGGGACCATGACATTTTCTTATTTAATGGTGCTCAGCACATACTATGCACACTATGCATGTTTGTTGCATAAACCATGGTCAAAGGGGAAGGTGATAAGATCTATTAGGATGACATGTGGTTTGTTCCAGGTCTATGGAGAATTCAAGAGAAAATTAATTTAAGCATGTGTTGGAGAAAGCAGTGGAGAGATGGATTGAGAAGTGAAGGGCCAGTGAGCAATAATGTTGTTAAATGCAATGGAAGTTAATATAAGCAAATAGAGCCAGGGAGAGAAACTTGGTAAAGATATAGTATGGTCTGTTCTATAGAGCACTACACATGTGACAGCAGAGTAGATTGTGGATTGTTTCAATGTAAAAATCAGTGGATTGAACCCTAGAGCCCAATTGGATAGATCTAAGGATCGCAGGACCTAGGACTAAGTGTGAACTGGATAGGCTGCAGGGAGACCAGATTGTAATAATAAAAGTCAGAATTTTACATTCATTTATTCATTCTTTCATTCCTTCATTCATCCATTTAACAGCTCAGCCCTACCTTCAACAACAGGGCAAGAGAGTTTTATGGAGAGAATATTCAATAGCGTAGACTTTTTGTGTAGTGGTACAAAAGCTTCAGCATGGGAAGCTGGGGTGGGGTGGGAGATAGGGGGTGCTTTATGAACTAGTTTTGACTTTTTTAGTGAACCTGTTACTCATCCTTTTTGAGGTGTGGGTAATGGGGTGGAGGGAGAGCCACAGCTGGTTTGTGCTGAGTCATACGCTTGTGTTTGTGCTTTGCCTTGCACAGAGGAATCCAAGGTTGCTTCACAATGACTTGGTTAAAATTAGCACTGTCACAGAGCTCCTTAAAGAGTCTTGTGAAAAGTCTTCCAAAATAAATCAACCTTCCTGTTGGGGTTGAGTCATCCCCCTTGCTTTTTCTTCAACTGGAAATGATTTTAATGGAAAGGCAAGGCAGTAGATCTTTGCGATTGCCAGTTTTGAAGGTATATGTTGTGCTGAGGCAGGGTAGTAAGGTGGAAAGGGTCGGATAACAGCAAAGGGTCAAATGCTGGCTGTACCACTAACCTGCTGTGTGACCTTGTGTGAGTTTCATAACTTTTCTGAGTTTTATGTGTCCCATAAGTAAAAAGTGGGGTTAACTACATCTACCTTACTGAGAGACAATAGATATATAATTAAGTGGAATAATGTATATGAAGCATTCTTCTTGGTACATATAGGCCTTCAACAAATGGGAATAGAAATGATAATGATCATTGTTTTCCGCATATTCTTCAAATAGCATGTCCCAAAACAAGCTCGTCACTCTCTACCCTACAATTTTTGTTGAAATCTGCTGCCCCTTGATTTCCATGTCACTGTCAGGGACCAACAATTCACCCAGACTCCTTGATGGCTAATCTTTTCCTCTCAATTACCACATCGAGTACTCCAGTTCTGCCTTTCATCACCTCATACATGGAATATTTTACCAGTATTTTTTCTTGAATTTTCTTCTACCTCAGCCAACTGGGAATTCACCCACAATGGTCCATAGCCTTTGGTTAGGATGTCTCTTATGGTTTCCAATCTGTTCTGCTTACTCAGTTAGTTAGTTGCAATATCTGAGTATACTGTAGTACTTTGTGTCCTTCAAGGGCAGGGACTCTTACTCAATTCTGAACCCCAACCCTTTGGCACATGCAAGCACAGTGTAGGTGGGTGCTCTGTAAAAACTGGCTAGAATTTAAATATATGGGAAGCTGTGACCAAGGTGTCTTAAAGGTGTATTAAGTAGTATTCATTCACATCTGAAATTACCTTATTTATTTCATTATTTGCATATGTATATACATCCTTGCTGCCTTCACTGTTGTCCATTTTACTCCTGTGTTCTGTCAGACAGGGGTTGATGCCCAGATGGCTCATCATTCCCCAAATCATACCTCCAAGAGGGCAGAAACTATGTCTTTCTTATTCATGGTTATGTCTCTAGCACAGTGCCTAGTGCTTCTAGTGATCATCTTTTACAACTGTGGGAAAAGCCTTCTGAAAATGAAGCCAACACTGAGCAAAGCAAAGGTGGGAGACGGAGAAGAGAGGCGGAGTACTGCCAGCATTGTTCAAACCCTCAGATCCTGTCATGCCTGAAGCCAACATACCCCTTGTACATCCCACTTGTGAGCCAATACATCCCCATTGTTGCTAAAGCTAATTTGAGTGGAATTTCTGCCATTTACAATCAAAGGGAAGCTGACTAATACATCGTCTCTCCACTACCTCATGAAGCTCCAGAAAAATCAAAAAGAACTTTTCATCAGCAAAAGATTATAAATTCTAGCATCAAAGTTTCCATCTTTCCCTGCCTTGATCAGTTCAAGAATATAGAAATAATGATGCCAATGCAGACAGAATGCCATGGTGATGGGCTAAAGAGTACCTGAGGTGGTGGTGAGAGTTGCTCCTCTAAATAAAGGAAGGGACATTTGAGCTGACACCTGGATGATGAGAAGCAGCTAGACATGTGCCTGTCTAGAGGAAGAGCATTGTAAGTAGAGGAGACAGCAAGTACAAAGGCTCCAACATAGGAAAGAGCTCTGTTGGTTTATGAACACTTTAGAAGGTCCATGTTGCCAGCTTTGTGAAAGATTAGGAGATAGGAGTGGAGAAGTAGCCAAGTGTCTTCTACATTTTTCAGAAGGCATGACCTGGGGAATGATGAGCAGTTTGGGTGACTAGCCCTATCTGACATGGGACAGGAGTAAAAATGGGCAACATCAAAGGCACCAGAGAAGGCCTGCATTCATTCAATAACATCGCCGGATGGCTTGCTTGGCTGGCACTGTGTCTCACAGTGTAGCTATAAAAGATGGTGTCTGCAAGGTTGTACCAGCAAATCAATTGCTGTACTACCAACCTAGAAAAGTCAGTGAATCATCCTTCTGTTTTGATCACATAGTTAAATATATTCTGTTTGATCCTTTAGTAAGTTAGCAGAGCTGAAAATAAATGGCTCAGGTTTGGGAAATAAATTAACCTCTCACATTCACCAGGGCTTAATTTAGTTTCCTCCTTATTGCCCTAGATGGGCCAGTGGTATGCCCTATCAGTAAGGTACTCATACTGAAGTACCTTACTGTCAGAATTTTGCTCGATTTCCAAAGGGCAGCACCATAAATATGAACTCACAACAGTAATAAATTAGTATTATAAAGCTCAAACTGCAAAAATACTGGTGATTTAATAGAATGTGAGTATAGTAGATAGAACTGTATTTTCATTTTCTAGTCCTGGGACATTGTGTTTGCAAAATACCTTAAAAATCATGTTTATGCTCAAGTATCCTTAAATCACTGATACACACATGCTCCAAATAAGGAAACTTCCATTCAGGAAGACATTGTAAGGCAATTTAATTAATCTCAATTGAACAAAAATATATGGAATATTTGACATGGATTTGAAGTCTACAAAGAAGACCCTTCTCATATAGAATGACTGGATGGGGGAAGGAGATGAAGTAGGGAATCCTATGAAGAAACATTTCTGGTACTGTGGATAAATAAAAATTCTAGTGTGAGCTGCAAAAGTGACAGTGGAAATGAGAAGTGGGCAAATGTAGATATTTAGGGGCTAAACTGTAAGGACTTGGGACAAATTCGATATGGGGATATAGAGAAAGACAGGTGTCAAATGTGTCTCTATGGAGTCAACAGAGGGTGGTTGGGAATATGGTAGTGTTCTTGATAGAATTAGAAATTCTTGAGGAAATCAAGTTTGAGAAGATGATGCCTAGTGGACAACAGGAAGGCAAGTCTAGAGTTGAGCATCCCGAAGATGCAGCTTTGGAGATCATGACCCCTAATGATGATTGCTAAAGCCATGGAAATGGATGACCTCATCCAGTAGGGGAATATAGAGAGGCAAGAGAACCCCCACAAATGGAGGCCTGCAGAGCCCTAGGCAGGCCATCCTGATGTAATCCATCATGCCTTTCCCCATGAGTGTGATTAGCACTTTTGGGTCCATCTCAATTTGGGATTGAAGCCTTATGCTATGGAAGAGGGAAACTTAAGAGAACATTCAAATTCTGTCACTAGAAGCCTGTTTGATGTACGGATAATGGAACTAATATGTTGAGAATAAACATTGCTTTGACTCGGGATATTAGTTAGAAATCCCTAATTTAGGTTAATTTTTGGTGAGAAAATATGGAAATGGTAACATTTTCAGAAATGGTAAGTGATTTCTTGGAGAGATTTATTTGGGACATAGCTAAAAGCAAAATCTATTATTGTCACCTTGAACTATAGACTTAACATGACAAACAGTGATACAGAGGTCTTATATATTTTTTTAATTCCATGAGAAGGACATGATTGGCCTATTCCTCTGGTTGTTTCATGTATGTAAGTTTTATCTACCCAATGAATTTCCATCTCTTTTGAAGCATGGGTTCTACCTCATAATTTTTGGATCTCCCTACAGTGCCTAGCACAGTGGAGAATTAGTGTAGCATACACTCAGTATCTCTTGTGGAAAAAACTACATCACAACAAGTAGAATTATCAGGCTAAGTTAGATCCTTGAAACACTATCAAGTCTCTTCGCATGCCTCTGTTCAGGATTGCAATCAAGCTACCCCATAAATATTGTCTCTCTTCTTATAAATCACAACATATGTTTCTTAGGCTGAAACAAAAAAGATGTGGATAAACCATAGCTTCAAGGGCTCTTTATAGCTGAAAGTCAGAAATACCAAGGAAATTGGCAGTATAGGGATGACAAAGGATATATGTTAAGACTCATGCTAAGGAACTTGGTAATAGAATGTCTTATAATACATATCCCATTAACATTGTCACTAAAAAGTTCTAGAAGGCCACTTTGGAGTTAGAATTAATATTATAAAATGAAATAATAAATATGCAAATAACTTGAAAGATATCTATATTATCACCACCTGAGTTCACACAGTAAAATGAAACCTTTGCATACTTTGGAGGTCACAATGCACAACTTCTGCATGGTGGCAGTGATGAGAGGATGAATATTCTAACCCAATTCATTTTTTATAACCTCTGAATTACCTTCAGGAACTTTTATTTTTATTTTTTTACTTTTATTTTTTTTATTTCAGCATATTACGGGGGTACAAATGTTTAGGTTATATATATTGCCTTTGCCCCACCCGAGTCAGAGCTTCGAGCGTGCCCATTCCCCCAGACGGTGTGCACCGCACCCATTAGATGTGAATATACCCATCCCCTCCACCCCCCTCAACTGCCTGACACCCAATGAATGTTATTACTATATGTGTACATAAGTGTTGAT
>NW_012156284.1:9695288-9731459 GCF_000956105.1 Propithecus coquereli
TTGTGTTTTTTTGATAGAGGCCAATCTCACCGGGGTTAGGTGATACCTCATTGTGGTTTTGATTTGCATTTCCCTGATGATTAGAGATGTTGAACATTTTTTCATATGTTTGTTGTCCATTAGTCTATCTTCTTTTGAAAAGCTTCTGTTCATGTCCTTTGCCCATTTGTTGATGGGGTTGTTTGATTTTTTTCTTGCTGATTTTCCTGAGTTCTATATGGATTCTAGTTATCAGCCCTTTATCGAATGTGTAGCATGTGAATATTCTCTCCTATTCTGTAGGTTGTCTGCTCTCATGATAGTTTCCTTGGCTGTGCAGAAGCTTTTTAATTTGATCAGGTCCCATTTATTTATTTTTATTGTTGCTGTGATTGCCTTTGGGTTCTTCTTTATAAATTCTTTGCCTAAGCCAATGTCTATAAGAGTTTTCTCAACATTTTCTTCTAGAATTCTTATAGTTTCATGCCTTAGATTTAAGTCTGTTATCCAACATGAGTTGATTTTTGTGAGAGGTGAAAGGTATGGATCCTGTTTCAGTCTTCTACATGTGGCTATCCAATTTTCCCAGAACCATTTATTGAATAAGGATTCTTTTCCCCAGTGTATATTTTTGTCTGCTTGTCAAAGATTAGATGGCTGTATGAGGATGGCTTTATTTCTGGGCTCTCAGTTCTGTTCCATTGGTTTATGTCTCTGTTCTTTTGCCAGAACCATACTGTTTTGGATCTCCGAACAGTACCTTGTGGTATAACTTGAAGTCTGGCAAATTGATGCCTCCCAATTTGTTCTTTTTGCTCAAGATTGCTTTTGCTATATGGGGTCTTATCTGGTTCCATGTGAAGTGTGGAATTATTTTTTCTAGATCTGTGAAAAATGATGTTGGTATTTTAATAGTGATTGCATTGAATATATAGATAACTTTGGGTAGTATAGACATTTTAACAATGTTGATTCTGGTGATCCATGAGCATGGCATGGTTTTCCACCTGTTCACATCCTGTGCTATTTCCTTCATCAGTGTTTTGTAGTTCTCCCTGTAGAGGTCTTTTACCTCCTTAGTTAAATATATTCCTAGGTATTTTATTTTATTAGTTGCTATTGTGAAGGGTATTGAGTCTTTGATTTGGTTCTCAGTTCGACTGTTGTTGACATAGAGAAATGCTACTGATTTCTGTACATTGATTTTATAACCTGAGACTTTGCTGAATTTATTTATCAATTCCAGTAGTCTCATGGCAGAATCTTTGGTGTTTTCTATATATAAGAACATATCATCATCAAAGAGCAATAGTTTGACCTCTTCTGCCTCCATTTGGATGCCCTTGATTTTCCTCTCTTGTCTGATTGCCCTGGATAGGACTTCCAGCACTATGTTGAATAGAAGCAGTGACAGAGGGCAACCTTGTCTGGTTCCAGTTCTAAGCGGGAATGCTTTCAGTTTCCCCCCATTCAATATGATGTTGGTTGTGGGTTTCTCATATATGGCTTTTATAATTTTTATGTAAGTCCCATCTATGCCAATTTAATAAGTGCTATTATCATAAAAGGATGCTGAATTTCTCAAATGTTTTCTCTGTGTCTATTGAGGGGATTATATGTTTTTTTTTTTTTTTACTTCTATTTATGTGGTGTATTACATTTATAGATTTGTGTATGTTAAACCATCCCTGCATCTCTGGGATGAAGCCCACTTGGTCGCGATGGATTATTTTTTTGATAAGCACCTGAATTCTATTTGCTAGGATTTTATGGAGAATTTTTGCATGTATATTCATAGGGATATTGGTCTGTAGTTTTCTTTTTTGTTGCATGTTTTCCTGGTTTTTGTATCAGGGTGAAATTGACTTCATAAAATGTGTTGGAGAGGATTCTTTCCTTCTTGATATTGTGGAATAATTTCTACAGGATAGGCACCAGTTCTTCTTTGTAGGTTTGGTAAAATTTGGGTGCGAAACCATCTGGTCCGGGACTTTTCGTTTTAGGAAGGTATTTTATTGCTGCTTCAATCTTGGTACTTGATATTGGTCTGTTTAGGAATTCTATTTCTTCCTGGTTGAGTCTAAGGAGGCTGTGTGTTTCTAAGAATTTGTTGATTTCCTCTTCATTTTCAGGGTTATGTGCATAGAGGTTTTTATAGTATTCATAGATGATATTTTGTATTTCTGTGGTATCAGTTGTAATTTCTCGTTTTTCATTCCTGATTGAGCTTATTAGAGTCCTTTCTTTTCTGCTTCTCATTAATCTAGCAAGACACTTGTCAATTTTGCTTACTTTTTCAAAGAATCAACTTTTTGTTTTATTAATCTTCCATATAGATTTTTTGTTATCAAATTCATTTAGTTCTGCTCTGATCTTCGTTACTTCTTTTGTTCTGCTGTGTTTGGGGTTGGTTTGCTCATCCTTTTTCTGTTCTTTGAGATGACTCATTAGATTGTTGATTTGTGATCTTTCTGTCTTTTGGATGTAGGCATTTATGGATATAATTTTCCTCAGAACTGCTTTAGCTGTGTCCCACAGATTTGATAACTTGTGTCTCCTTTGTCATTTATTTCAAAGAATCTTTTGATTTCCATATTAATGTCCTCCTTAATCTAATAATCATTCAGCAGAAGGTTGTTTAGTTTCCATGACTTTGTACGGAGATGAGAGTTTCCGTTGGAGTTGATTTCTAATTTTATTCCACTGCGGTCTGAGAAGATGCATGGTATAATTTCTATTTTTTGAAATTTGTTGAGATATGCTTTCTGGCCTAGGATATCATCAGTTCTAGAGAATGTTCCATGAGCTAATGAGAAAAACATATATTCAGTGGTTTTTGGGTAGAATGCTCTGTAAATGTCAGTCAGGCCCATTTGTTCTAGAGTTCTCTTTAAGTGCATTGTTTCTTTGTTTATTTTCTGTTTTGAGGATCCATCCTGTTCTGTCAGTGGGGGGTGTTGAAGTCCCCAGCTATTAAAGTGCTGCTATTTGTCATTTTGTTTAGACCAAGTAAAGGATTTGCTTTATGAATCTGGGTGCACCTAAGATAGGTACATAAATATTTAGAATTGTTATGTCTTCTTGTTGAATTATACCCTTCACCATTAAATAGTGACCCTCTTTGTGTTTCATCACTTTTGTTTATTTGAAGACCAAGTTATCCGAAATCAGAACTGCTATGCCAGCTTTCTTTTGGCTTCCATTTACATTGAATATTGTTTTCCATCCCTTCACCTTGAGTCTGAATGCATCCTTATGGGTTAGATGTGTTTCCTGAAGACTGCAGATACTTGGCTTGTGTATATTTATCCATTCGGCCAGCCTATGTCTCTTTAGTGGGCATTTCAAGCCATTAACATTTATTGAAAGAATTGGTAAGTGCAACAGATTTCTGTTCATCTTGTTGAGTTGAACTTTGTTGCTTTGTTTTCTCTTTTGAGCCATTGTGGTATCTGGCCTTTGACCTTTAGCTTTTGGATGATTTATACTGGTGAGTGTTTCTCGTGCTGATCCATGTGTAACACTGTTCTGAGTACTTCCTGGAGGGCAGGTCTTGTCTTGATGAATTCCTTCAATATTTGCTTATCTGAGAGCACACTGCAGCTAGGACCCACTGTGATCTGTCCCTGAAGGCACACATACCTCAGTAGACTAGTTCACAGATATCCCTTCTGTGCCCCCAGGCAATGCGATCGAGACCTGGGTGTGTGGGATCTGGCCTGCAGGCCTGTCCCTGGGGCCCTGGAGATCAATCCCTGACCCTGTCAGGGAGAAGAGTGCTGGTTTCAAGTCACCCATGGGGTGCCCAAGCTGGATCAATGTCTCTCCACCTCAGGATTTGCCCCGCTCTACTGGGGTCATGAGGCAAGCAGCACCTGGGAGGGCCAGCAGGTAAGGAGCTCACGGTCCAAGCACCCCTCAGTCCACTGCGGGGCCCCAAAAGGAAAGGTCCCAGTCCCTGCAGATGCCTCTGAATGGTGGCTAAATTATCTCTCTTGGCAGCCGCAGGTAAGCGAGGGTAAGGGGCGAATGAAGCAATATGGCACCTGACATTTGGCTTGGGTCTATGGGGCAGGAGGTATAGTATCCAGAGGGAGCTGCGATCCTGGTGTCCTGTCTGCAAGAGGCTCACTGGTGGCAGCCATTTCTGGGCTGGTGTTGGCAGGTCTCTCCAGCAGCTCAGGAGCCCCAAGCAGTCTGAGATGTGAGGGGAAATTTAACTGCTCCACCTACCCTTGTGGCTGGTCTCCAAGCCTCCTGGGGTTTAGACTGTGCCAATGCCTGTCTCCTTCCAGCTCTGCTCTGCAACTTCTTGCCGTGGAGTCTCCTGTACTTTCAGGCATCCTTCTTTCCAACCCTCATCCGATCTATTTGTCTGCCTGTTTGTTTTTTTCACTTTCATCTAAAATCCTTCTTTCTTGCAGAGATGCTCTGGCTGGAGTTTTTTCTTGTCTTCCATCTTGCCCAGTTGGTCCCCTTCAGAAACTTTTGAGACAAAATGTTATAGTCAGTAGAGTTTGCTTTATGGTTTGGAAGATAAATATTAGCTAATTCTTGAGTGTTTACTATATACCTGGCACCATACTAACATTTCTACATAGTTTATTTTATTTAATGCTTAAAATAACCTTTTGAAGTAGGATTTATCATGTATATTTTCATAGATAATAAAACTGAGGCTCATACAGCTCAAGTAATTTGTCTGAGGGCATACGTGAAGTAAGTGGCAGAGCTAGTTCTCAAATTCAGCACTAAATATAAGACCCATGCTCTTAAGAGAACTAGGCTATACTGCTTACATAATATATTAACAACATTAAAATCAGTGCCAGTTCTTTTGTGCATAGTTAACTGAGTTCATGGAACCTTGCCATGAACTGTTAAAATCTTTACCTACAGAGATGAAGTAGAGAGTAGAGAAGACCAAGAGGATGTGGAACGTTATTCTCAGCTGTTATTCTCACCCCACTCCTCCAGTTCTACCTTTCTCTGTAATGATAACATTGAAATAGTCATACAACTTTGTGACAGAGTTGATAGCACGTCAATTATCCCCATTTACTCTCTATGTTATAACATTGCATGGATTTCCATGAAATTATCTAAAGGACAATATAATTTGATGTTGCTGAAGTGAAGAAAACCACAAACTACCCTGTTAGACATGTTCTCATTCACAGGTTAACTTGAATAATCTTTGGCTTGCTTTATGGGGACATATCAAATTAATTTCAACTGAAGCTATATAAAAATTAGCAACCTTTATTATCATCATTATCATCATTTCATACCAGCCATTAATCACATTTATAGTTATGCCAGGCATGTTATAGTCATTATTTTAATTAATCTTACCAAAATCCTCTCTAAAGGCAGGAAATTTTATGTAGACTTTATAAAAAGAGGAAACTTATATTCTGAGAGATTAAATAACATTCCCATGGTCATACAGCTAGGAAGTGACAGATCTGCGATTTAAACTAAGTATGCTTGACTTTAAGCCTGTGTTTTTTTCTATTACTATTATTTATTATTATCACAAAACAATTTAAACATACAATATTGGTGCAGAAAATATTACTTTCCCATGCCTGACAATAAGATAAAACAAATGTTAACATTTTGCCTCAAATATGCCCTCCCTCTTTTTAAGTTTTTAATTGTTGTTATTTTAAAATAATTATAGATTCACAGGAGGTTGTAAAGAAATATGCAGAGAAGTCCTGTGAAACCCTTCCACAGCTTGTTCCAGTATTAATATCTTATACAACTTATAGCACAACATAGAAACCATTGGCAAAATGTTTAGAATGTTTGCAGATTTCACCAGTTATACATGAATTCATTTGTGTGCATGTGGTTTTATGTAATTTTATAATATGTGTAGTTTTGTGTAGCTACCACCACATTTAACATACTCCACTATACACAAGACTCCCCTGTGTTACTCCTTTATAGCTACAGTGCTTTCCTATCTTCTAATCCCTAGCAACTAACTTGACCACCATGTCTATGATTTTTATTTCATAAATATTAGATTAAAGGAATTATACAATGTGTAACCTTTTGATATTGACTTTTTCCACTCAGCAATAATATCCTTGAAGTGTGTCTAAATTGTTGCTTGCTGTGGTATACATGTACTGTATAGTTTAACCATTTACCCATTGAAAGACATTTGAGTAATTTACAGTTTTAAAAACAAGTCTATTTTTCTGGGATAAATGCCCAAGAGTGCAATTGCTGGGTTGTATTGTAAGTCCATATTTAATTTTAAAAGGCACTACCAAACTATTTTAATGAGTGGTTGTACCTTCTTCCTCTCGTTAATTTACATTTTCAAGATTATATGTGAGAAAGCCCTAAGGCTTTCTCTTTTTTGAAATTCCTATTCATATCATTTGCCCACTTTTTTCTAATGAGACTTTTGGCCACTTCCTTAGTGATTTGTTGGAGTTCTTTATTTATTATTAATACTAATTCTTTTTTGTTAAATATATTATAATTTTTGTCCAGTCCGTGATGAGTTAATTTGTTCTTGGTGTCTTTTTTTTTATGTGCACATTTAAAATTTTTTAATGTAGTCATATTTATCTGTCATTTCCTCTATGGTGTGTGATGTTTGTGGTCTTTTGTACGAAATCCTATTGCATTCTTTTCATAGGTAACCCCCTAAAGTCTCAAGCAGTCTCTTTGCTCTTAATTTATACATAGTACTAATATTCCTGCTGATCTTATTTTGAAGTACCTCACATGTTAGAAGTAGTACATTGGAATGGGTAAGGGAAATTCTATAGGTAGATACTCTGATGGTAACAAACTATGATTTTTCAGCCCATATCAATTAATTGTACTATCTGCCAGTCAGTCATCCACTTCTGGTCATTCTTTGGGACTCAAATATTAACTTCCCTGGGCAACCTTCCCTGACATTTCCCAAGACTTGTTCTGAGCTCCTCCTTTATGTTTAAACATCCCCCTTTACTACCCTCATTATAGTACTTCTCATACAGCACTGTAACTGAATGTTTACTTGCCTATGTCCCCCACTTGACTGTAGGCTCCATGAAAGAAGAGACTATGCCTTATTTAATGGTTGTATCCCTCCGTGCAGTGCCTAATCCATAGTAAGTGATCAGAGACCCATTATTGAATGTGGGGACAAAGGAGATGCATTTAAAATAAGCAGACATAACACCTCACAAAGTAAAGCAACGTTAGTGTATTTAGTTCAAAGGCAAACTCTCTTATGATCTGTTACTCCCTTCTTCATGGGAGAAGCAAGACTGGCCAGGACTCTGTAGGCTGAACTACTTAGAGTAGAGACTAGGATCTGGGGGTTATGGACTATGGTGTGGGGATTTTGTTTTCAAGGCAGTGGGGATCTTGGTAGTAGAAGGGGTTGGTTAAGCAAAAGAGAGTGAAGGAAAGCCAAAGTCCAATTCTCAGAGACAGCATGTATGAATAACAAGCCCCAGTGTCAAGAGCCAATAGCTACATGAAAATGATACTGAAGCACAAATAGACAGGGACTTGTATTTTTTTTTTTTTTTGTCCTTTGTTTAAGGAAGCAGAGAATTATGTCAGTTTTTGTGTTAAGGTTTTGATCCCAAATGGTTAAACTATCTGGTGGTGTGGTTCCCCTCCCCCATAAGAGACACAGACACATATTCTTTTCAAAGGAGATGGGTCAGAGTTTATAAAATTCCTGGCAGCTCCTTCTTTCAGATGAACTAATCACATACATTCCTTTCAGAGTCATCATAACTCAAAAAAATTGCTCTGATGGTGAATGAGGAGAAAATAGGGCCTCCTTTCTGGTCATTTCCTACTGCTTCTGGACTTTGACTGCCATCGTGAATCAAGAAGCCTGTTTAAATAGAGAGCTGAGAGCCTAATCTTATGTCATGGTAACCTGTGGGATTTGAAATACACACTTGCAGATGCTGTCTGTAGCAAAATATGCTCATAGCAAGGCAACTTTTAAGTGAAGAAAAAAAGGAGAATAAAGAGCAAACTCCAAGAAAGCGTGAGACTTGGGGAACACACTTTGATAATCTTTAGTGAACTTGAAGCAATTGTCCGGAAGTGAATTATCATTTAGAATTTATTGTAAATGATGGGAAAGTAAATTACCTCGGGTGAGACTTGCTGCTCAAAAAGTAAAGTGAAACATGAGTGTCTTAGTCAGCTGGGGCTGCTATAACAAAATACTATAGACTGAGTGGCTTAAACGACAGACATTTATTTCTCACAGTTCTGGAGGCTGAAAGTCCAAGGTCAGGGTGCTCAACATGGTCAGGTTCTGGTGAGATCTCCTTTCCTGGCTGTGGGTGACTACCTTCTTGCTGTACCTTCACAAGGTGGAAAGAAGAAGCTCTGGTATCTGTTCCTCTTCAGTTAAGGGCACTAATCCCATCACGGGTGTCCTACCCTCATGAACTCATCTAAACCTAATTATCTCCCAAAGGACTCACCTTTTAATATCATTGCATTGGGGGTCAGAAAGCTTCAACATGTGAATTTTGGGGGGCATAAACCTTTAGTCCATTACCTTGGGGGTGGCTTAAGCTAAATGTGTATTTACCTTAGTCTTAGGCTTCTTAGTTATTCAATGTGGTGCTGCTCTTTTTTTCTTTATTTCTTATTACTTTTGCACAATTAATAGTGTTCTTTGAAGCCACCACAGAATTATAGTCAGGGTCAGCTTTAAAAAACTTTCACACTTTTCACTGTCTTGCTCTTCCCTTCTTCTTCTCCTCTCTTTCTCTTTCTCCCCTTCACTCTTGCCCCCCCTTATGTTTTGTTTTGTTTTGTTTTGGTAATTTAGGGATAATCTGGTTTAGTAAAAGGAGCTTTGGTCCAGAATACATCTTAGCTGTGTTCAAGATTTTGCCACTAACTCACTATGTGAACTTGGGAAAAATTCTTTTCCTTTATAGAAATCAATGTTCCCATCTATACAAAAAGAGGCTTAGAGAACTTGATCTCTAAAGTTCCCTCTGCTTCTGCTCATATTGGTCTCACTGAAATATGACCACTACTCAATTGAAAATTGCTGTGATACCTGAATGGAAAGAAGAGCATGATTATTTTCCTAAATCAAGCAGCTTTTTTAAAGCATTCAATTTGTCATAAAGGAGTTAATTTGTTCTGTCTGCTTCATATTAATATTTTACTTAATGATATCTTTATCAACATCAAAAATAGATAAGAATTTACAACCAATGGTGTGCACTGCAAACTAGCCCTTCTCTGGCTCACTGCTGTCCCTGTCTGATGATGGTCTACCAGGAATGCAGATCCTTTCTTTGCATCGTAATCCAGACACCTCTGCAAGCTTCCCCACATTATGAAGGCTGTTTCTTCTGTGATCTAGTTTAACCAGATCAGGAATTGCAGATGTGTTCATTTCACTTGTCAACTCCATTCAAATGGTAAAAGATATCAGGAGTCTGTGTTCAGAAGCATTGTAAGGACTGTTTGGCCACTATGGACTTAGAAGTGTCAGAGTGGCCCATATATCAGGAATTTGCTATCCCAGACCTGGATAGTGAGATTTTCAAGTCATCTCCTGCTGCCTTGCAATCAGCTCACTGGGGATTATGGAACAGATGTTGCTGTATGATCAACAGGCCTCCCAAAGCTCTGAAGGCACCTTTGTGTAACACCAGCAGGACCAACTGAAAAAATCACCTAAATATTACAGAACTGCTTGCTGTTCACATTTCACAGTGTCTAATGATCCAGGAAAAAGATGTATTTACAGAAGTTATTTGCTGTGAAATGGGTAAGAATTAAGGGTGATCAGTAAAGGTGCTAGGACCAGGAAGAACTTGGAGAAGCCAGAAAAGTTCACCATTTAAATTTATTTACCATTTGTTAGATGCATACTATATATCAGGCATTTTAAAAGGCACTTTAGTTCATATCTAATCCTCACAGAAATCCTGTGATGGAGGGGCAGAAAGGTTTAAGTCATCTTCCACAGTTCACGCAGCAAGAAATGAGTATATTTACTTCTCTGAAGAATGGGTACAGAAATTGATGGCAATGATGAGGAGAAGGCCAGGGACCCATCAGCTTGAACCCTTGAGGATTTGGGATTCCTCACCTGTAGATCTCTTCTGACAATAGATGATGGCAAGACTCAAGCTCCTGTTGAGGCTTTAGTGGATCAATAAATAGCACCCTTTCATTCCCCATCTGAATCTTGAACAAAATGAGACACAGCAGTGAGATATATGGAGATGAAAATATCACCTCAATTTCTGGTAAAGCTGTTTGGAGATCATGGCTTAGGTCTGTGGCCAAGAAAATAGGAATGCATATTATTTCAAATAAGCAGATTCTAAGAAAGAGAAAGGAGCTTAGCTGAACATGCCCAGTTCCTTTTGCCAAATTTATTGGGTCTGATGATGATAAGGGTCTTAAATCCGCTTCTCCCTGAACCAGACCCTGAGGCAGGATTTGAGTTCAAGTGGTTTATTTGGGAGGTGATTCCAATAAACACCATTAATGGAGTAGGGAAATGAGACAAGGAAAAGAGGAATGTATGTAAACTAATGCATAATATATTAATGAGCAGGTTATGACCATGGGCAACTGGGACTCTGTCATCCTGGGGACCCTAGGAGTTGTACAGAACATGCCTTAGAGTTGGAAAAATGGAGTAGTTACCCACTAACTCATATCAGTCATTGATTAAGGGCTACTCCTGGAACATCAACTCCCTGGCAATTACTCACTCTCCAGCTTACCCTGTGCCCAGGTGAAGCAAGATTCTGGGGCTAGATAATGCATGCTGGCAGGCAGAAATGGCAGATACTTTCGGTAGAGAGGTACCTATGTGTACAGGAACAGGCAGTACCAAGGGGTTTTGGGTGGGGTATAGATAGCACAGCGTTTGCTATAGGACCTGAAACAACTACTCTGTGGATTTTCTAAGATTAACTAAACTAAGCCTTTCTTTGGAACAGTTTTCCTACTACTTTCTTTTCTCTGCAAGGACTTCTCACTGGGACTCTCCCAATATAAGCATAGGATTTTTTTTTTGTCGAGATAAAAAAGATTTTTTTCTTTCTTTCTTTTATTTTTCTGTTTGTAAGGCCAAAAAAGAAAAATCCAAGGGAAGCTCAGAAACAGTAGCAAGGTCTTGGCTTTACAACTGCTCTGGAAACCATTAGTGGGTTTGGAAGCTGTCACCATGCTGCCAGGCAGATTGGCTCTAAAGAAAAAGGCAGAGATGAATGTATCCTGTGACATGGATGCCCCAACCCTGCTGTCTAGGGAAACTGAGATGGAAGGCAGCGTGAGGGACTAGGCTTTCCTTATTTGGGAATGAGAGAAGGGGCAGGCTGAGGCCAGGACATTGACCTACAGTACAGTAGGATAGCTGCAAAATAACTGTGCAGGGAAGATTCACAGAAATGTGATGGAGCTGGAAGGACTGTATTGGTATTTATGTGAAAGGCAATAGCATCTCTGGAGGCACAAGTAAGTGGAAACATCTTGCCCAGTGCCCTTTTGCCTGGATCTCAATACTTACTTGGCCATTAGCTGCTTGCTGTCCAGAGGAGCAGAAGGAGCTGAGGGTGGGGAGCTGTCTGTCTCAGGAGGAGCCCTGAGAGTGGGATCTCTGAGAGGACTGACGATTGATTTGTAATTAGTGCATGAAGTTTGTCAAAGGCACATGAAAATTTTCCATGGCTTTCGTATTTTGTTTTTAAAGCCTGGAAGAGGAGGAATTATCTCAGTGGTGGCCTTGCCCTCATTAATGGGGCATTATCTCGAATGGTTCAAGCACAGTACAAATAATACTAATAGCATAGCAGCATAGCAGTGAGAGCCTTCCCTCAGGGTTGGTCTGGATTTAATCCTGGGGTGGAGACATGTTGTTTCCATTAAGTTATTTCTTCCTGGAGTCTTATCTTTGCACCAGAAACCACAAACAAGCTGTTGAATTCTTCCAATTATTAAGGGTTGGCAGAACTGGTCAGATCATATTATTTTTTAAGGTTGATGTTAAAATGTTCCTTGTTCAACCTGGTAGATATTTTTTTTTCTTTCTTTCCCCTTACTGCCTTGTTTATTGTTGTAATTCTGGGTAATTTAAGTCATCAAATTTTTACAAATCTAACAGTAACCCATATACAATTGGAACTTCTAAATAGTAGAGGCTTTTTCTGCCCAAATGCAAGAGAAAAAAATTATAACAAGGTCCTGCCCTTAAAAAGGGAATGATGCTGTCTGGTTACAAATGGGTTTGAGATATAATGAAACTGTGTTTGCAGTTTATTGCTATGGAATCATATCCTGGGTTTGAATGAGCTGTCTTTGCTAGGGGCTTATTTTCTCTTCATACCAGGACAACACAAGAGTGAAAAGCTGATGCCGAGGAAATGTCAGGGCCAAACACTGGGTGCAGCCAGAGGAAGGGTCAGGATGCTCTCTTCCAGAGACCTGTTCAGGGCTCTTTAAGGAGTTCATTTTCCCTGGATGCAGCCTGAGAACTATCCACACCGTTCCTTCCCCAATCCCCACTGCCATTTTGAATGGGGACTTCAGGCCAAGGCAGAATAGAACCTGAGGGTGAGAATTCGAATCTGACATCTTTGCAATTACCTAAACCCATAGCCTTACACAACAGTATCTACACAACAGAATCTCTTGGGAACCTATTAAAATGCAGATTCCTGGGCAGAGTTGCTAATATGTTGATTCAGTTAGTTTTAGGTGGGGCCTGGAAATCTGTGTTCTTTAACCAGTTCCTTGGTTGCCCAATTTTGGTCAGTTAGTGCTAATCCCTTACTCTAAGTGGATTAAATAGTGGCATGTTTATAGCAGAAGTTTCTAACTCTAATTCAGTTACATTTTTCTTTCTTTGTATGGACAGCTGGCTTGTTGATTAATATGCCTTCAAAGCCCAAACCTCTGAAGTCAATGTTCTCTTCTCAGATCTGCTTTTGATTTGAAGGGTGACCTTTAACATCTTTATGGTTGAGTCCCTCCCTATTTCCTGTGTGGACCTAACTACTCTTATTTAGCTTGCTGAATGCAAATGGAAAACAATTGTGGAAAGTTCAAAATGTAAATTGCCGTGGAAACATTATGGCATCAGTAAAACATGTATTCTCAGCAGATGAAGGGGAAGACAGATCAGGGGGATGAAACTATCCATTCATCAACCTTGGATTAATCAATCTCTGCTTGTCGTCTCAAATAGAAGGATTTAAAAGGATTTATAGATTTCTGGTCAGAATTTGTCTGGCTTAGTATTTTTAATGTCAACCTCAAACATTTTTATAAAAAGTGCCATGCTACTTCTCCTGGGATATATGCAAAGATCAGTCTCCAAGAAGGTGGGAAGCTGTTTGCTCAGGGACCTACAGTGCTGCTTCCCTTTATTCATTTTTCCAGGATGTGTGTTGGACATGTACATGTCCATTTAAGTCAAGGAATAGTTCCTGAGTAACTTCTGGGACAGGGTGTTATTCTGGGTGTTTCAGAACATATACACGTGAGGAATATGCAGTCTCTGCTTTGATGAGTTTACAGTAGTGATTGTGAAGTTTGGGATAAAAGTAAATTATTAGTTACCTGTGATACAAGGTAAAATAATATTTTCCATGGAGATTCAGAGTGGCGAAGGTCTCTGCATATTGAGAGAATGAGCAAACACTTCATAGTGGGAAAAGAGATTTGATGTAGACTTTGAAAACCACACAGGATTTGACCAGGCACAGGCATTCTCACTATAAGAAATAGCTAGAACAATGGCCTGACAGTGGGGCATAGGAAAATTATGTTGGAAATTGTCTTCAAAATCTACTGAAAGACTTTTAGATTGCTCTGAAAAAGGGATGATTTCCCCATTTTTGATATAAGTTGGGGATTCATTTTACTATTTAGTCACCCAAGGATTACTATTTAGATATCCAGGCACCCCAGCACCTCCCTTGTTTGAACAAAGCCTGGGATGCTGGGGCTGTGAGCTGTGGGAGTGCATAAATAGGTGTGGGGAGGCAGTTGTGGGATCCTGGTAAGGATCCAGCACTGGGACATGTTACTGAAACATAGAGGCCAATAGGTTTAGGAAAACCAAACAACCTGATTACCTCACAGTATAAATGAAAAAGCCTGGGCTTTGCCATCAGTTCGACCTGGATTTCAATGCTGGTTCTTGCTACTAGCATTATCCTAGGCACATAATTTCATTATTAAATATTATGTGTGTCGTGTAGCTGGTACATCTGATACAGGGTAAATATTCAATAAATTAACTGCCTGGTTCATGTGTGTAGAGGCCAAGTTTCAAAGAGGGAGGGTAGATGCTCACCTGGGTTTCCATAGAGCCAAAGTATTAACATATCTCTCTTGCTGTTTTATAACATACTTTGTCTCCTTCAAATCTCAACTCTTTGTTTGGCTTTAGCCAAGATCAGGATGCCTCATTAAATGTTCCTGGTCTAGTAGAAAGACCAGCCCTTTAGAACTTGCAGTGGCTTCCTCTGCTGGAATTAGACTCATCTGGGGGTTCTTTAAGCTGATGCTTCCATCTTGCCATGCTTTGGCCCCTGGTTGAACTTTCTAATCTTATTAGTTTTGCCCTGTATGCCTGGGAGCCTGACCTCAACCATACCAAGATGCCAATATATCAATGTTCCACTGTTGCCTCTGGGCTAAGTTATGTAATGTTTTTTTGTTTTTTGGTTTTTTTTTTTTTTTTTTTATGAAACCGGATCTCACTCTGTTGTCTCTCACCCAGGCTAGAGTGCAGTGGCATTATCATAGTTCAACCTGAAACTCCTGGACTCAAGTGATTCTCCTGCCTTAGCCTCCCAAGTAGCTGGGACTACAGGCACGTGCCACCATGCCCAGCTAATTTTTCTATTTTTTGTTTTTTGTAGAGATGAGGTCTCACTATGTTGTTCAGGCTGGTCTTGAACTCTTGGCCTCAAGCGATCCTCCTGCCTTGGCCCCACAAAGTGCTAGGATTACAGGCGTGAGCCAGCACACCTAGCCTTAATGTCTTCTTAAATGTACTCTGGTCTTTGCGCATGGCAAATCTTGCGCGCCAATCTTATGGGTTGCTGTTGGTGGTCAAAAGTGACCACCTGATCATGACTGAGGGTCTTGGGCACCAGCTTGGGGCAAGTCTGAGTATTTGTTGACTTTGGGCTGGAATTCTGAACCCTGAAGACTCCTAATAGATGATGTCCTTTAGGCAAAGGCAGGAAGACCTGTGCTTCATAGCTTGATCTTGTCTCTACGCATTCCAAACAAGCTGGTGGGCCAGAGTAACTCCCTCAGGACAGCCTGACACTCTTGGCCTGCCTTGAACTGTCCATGGGGCTTCTGAACAGCTTCTAGACTTCATGATAGACTGAGAAGTTGGTGATATAAGAGCTACAAATACAGTAACTTAACTCTGTTTAACTCAGTGTTTCTCAGACTCATTAGATTGTGGTACACTCCCTGCTCATGCGCATGCTAATTCACATTCACACCCACCAAATTCCTATTAACATACCCAGACAATATTTTCCCCTCACTTTGGAAAAATGTCCTAATTTAATCCTCATAAACATGCTGTGAGATTGATTTATTATCTCCACTTTATTGATGCAGAAAATGGAGTTCAAAGAGCTTACAGGACTTGTCCAACATCGTCTATCTAGCAAGTTGCAGAATTGCATGCACTAATGGGAAACCCTGTTGTTCTTCAACCACACTTACTGTCCCTGCATTCTTAAGCCCTGCCATTGGCCCTTGTGATAAACATGTCATGCTAGCATAAAGTTGGGAAAGAATACCCTTACATAGGGTGCTACTGCCAATCAGAAGCTGATGTTAACTCCATGAATCTTAGAACATAGATGGGCTCTACTTTGGGTCCGAATTGAACTGAGTCTCCTGCCATCTTTATCTCTTTCTGGGTTTGGGGGAATTCTCACATGGGAGGAGCACAGATCATGGCATAATTGCCATCTGCTCCACCTGGGGACTCTGTCAGCTTCCACATCCACCCCCGAACGTCCCACTCCAGGTGGGAGCAATAGTAGAGCCTTTTCAGTGTTGATGGTTTTCTACATGCCCCAAGGGACCAGGGAAACAGCACAATAACAAAATCCTTTTTGTTAGAGGATTTGCTGTCCCTAAGTCACAGAGGAAAACCACATAGAGACAACTAGAAGCTCAGTAAACCCCAGCAAACCTAGCTGTCCACATTTTTCTACAGTCCAGTTCCTATAGTGACATGTAGCATGGCTGAGCAAACGTGGGTTCAAACTCT
The DNA here is from genome assembly GCF_000956105.1 of Propithecus coquereli. Lineage (NCBI taxonomy): Eukaryota > Metazoa > Chordata > Mammalia > Primates > Indriidae > Propithecus > Propithecus coquereli. The sequence goes on from NW_012156284.1 coordinate 9,711,562, forward strand.
GGTACCTAGGTGCGTGCTTCTCTGAGCTTCAGTTTTATCATTCATAAAATTGGGACAATAATGCTTGTTTCTGTTTCATAGTGTGGTTGTAAGGACTAAATTAGATAATCGTTATACTGTGTTCTACATGTATCTGACGAACATTCCAAGGCAAAATTTGAAGTAAAGATGTTGCTTCAGCTGCAGGCAGATGTTAGGGATAGTTTGTTATTAATCCTGCATTTTGGCTGCAATGGCACTTCAAGGTTCAATATCAGGCTGACTGTGACTCACAAGCGAATACAGAATAATAGCAGTACCTGTGAGTTCTTGGACTGGGAGTGAGAACCTTGCTGAGAGGATTAGCTCCCTTAGCATGTGGCAGCTCTGGTCATGGTGACTTGAAGTAGTGGTGGTAATGTCCCAGCTCTTTAAATTGCTAGTAAAAAAAAAAACCCAATATAATAAAAAATGCATTAGCAGCACAGAATGTTAGGAGTGAAGGCTCTTCCTCCAGTCCCTGCCTCTACGTAGATGGGAAACTAAGAACCCAGAGAAGGGACTGTACCTGGCTCCAAAGTGACACAAGTAATAAATGATAAAAATGAGATTTTAACTTGATCTCTTATCTTACATTATGTCAATGTCCTTATTTAACATGGTCACTAGATAAAATTTGGAGAAAAACTATGGAAATGATAAGAAAAAGCATACCTATAATCCCACTCCACAGACATATACATCATTATTTTGGCCTATTTGGTACACCAAATAGCAGATACCTTCCTTTCTGTCTTTTCTCTATGCATTTTATTTCACCTACTTAGAAACATATTAAAACCCAGGTCTTCTGACCTCACGCTCAGTGCTTTCTCTTAACATATCAGGCTGCCTTTCTAATCAGCATCCTTATTTGATATATGGTAAACAACAGGTTTTAAATTCTCAAAACCAAGTAAAGCTGCCAATGAGCCCCCAAATGTATATGGATCATTAAGGAAACAGGTATAATAATGAAATTGTGAATAAATCAATCACCAAAATGGCCTAGATCAGAGCCAAGCATGATGCTAGACTCTCAGAGGAATCTCAAAAAGCACCACCTCATCCCTGCCCTCAAGGAGTATGCTTAGTGGTGTGACCTCTGTCTGAAGCAGGGCTGCCATGCCTGTGCTCATCCCAGCGCAGAAATGGAGGAGAAAACGAAAAGGCCACATGGAGGTCCTGCTAGTGTCAGGAATGCAATGCCTAGACCCTAGACATTTTGACTCAGCTTCTGTTCTCTCTCCCAAGGGTGAATTACTAGATCTCCAGCTTGCAGCCTGCACTTTAGCTCCCTCTTCCCTTCCCAACTCACAATCTTGTTATCAGTCTGATTCGGGTATGTTACAGAGAGGGGAGGGGGAGCCAGCAGAGATATGGCTGAGAGTGACTGAGATAGGTCAGAATGTCCTTCCAGTAGGTTCTGTCTTAATGGAGGTGATGCTTTACCATCATGTGCACTGGGAGAGAGTAGGAACCTTCCTCCTTGCCCCCACTCCCTTATTTAAGTGGAGCTAAGAAGTTCCCGCAAGGCTTTTCCTAACAGGGCATCCACATTCTCTGTGCCTTGCTGGCTGGCCACTGGCCATAATTCCTTGGGGAGGCAGGAGCTTACTCTACCATCCTAGCCAACTTGAATAATAGGAAATAAATCGATGGAGATCCAGGCAGCCTCTTTGTTACACAGCACCTTAGTGAAGTAGCCATCTATTTTTAGAAGAGGATAAAAAAAAAAGGTAGCAGCTTACTCTTTAGGGATCGGCAGGTGGAATAATGATCTGCCAAACTTTAACATTCAAGATTTTTTACCCGGGTTGCAATTGAGACTTTTTTGCCTGCCTCAATGGGATGCTGTCAGTGTAATCACACATCCCCGGGCAACCAAAACATGAATGCTGGGAAAAGGATACAAGGACTCTGTGTCACAGAACTGAGGGCTAAGGGAGCATGCTATACCAATTGCCTGAGTGATTGAATTAGCAAAAAAAAAAAAAAAAAAACGTGGCATAGTGACCAGGAGTATTTGAGCAGAGATCAGGTCTCTGCTCAAATATCACACTCAGTGAGGTCTTCCTTGGCATTCTATTTAAAGTAGCCCCTGCCATTGACTCTCCTTTGAGCCTACATTATTTTTCTTTCCTGCACTTATCAGTACCTGACATTATGTTTTTTATCTATTTAATAGTTTTTTTATTGTCTGTCTCACCCACTAGAATGTAAGGCTCAAGAAGACAGGGGCTTGCTTTTTGTTTACTGCTGTGTCCTCAGGACCTAGAACTGTGCCTAGCACATGGCAGATGCTCAGGAAATATATGTTGAATAAATGAATGAATGGTATAAATGAAGGAACCTAGTATCTACAAGAAAATAAGTATGCCAATAAAAATGACAAGAGCAGTTAATATTTATTGAATTAGGCACATTAACTCACTTAATCTCCAGAGTGATTTTGTATGGTACATGCTGTCCTTTCCTTATACTAAAGGGAAATTGGACTTGGGGGTTAAATGACTTGCATTGGTGACCTTGGGGTAACAGCATGAATAAGCAGCAGAGCCAGGATTTGATCATGGGCCTGGGACAATGATTCCAGACATATCAGATCGAGCATTCACTTGATAGCATTGTGAACTGGGTTTTTTGGAATTTTCTTCCATGATTCTTACCCAACTCTGTAAAACTTTCACTAAAAGAGACATGAGGTGGATGTTTCATTTGTGTCTACTTAACCCGTAACATTCATGCACTTGTCATCATAAACTCAAGCTAGCAGAGCAGAATATGCCTTATTGTTCTGTGGCAGAAAGAGCTCATTGTTCATTCTCTGGCTCAATTGCAGCTGAATGGTGAAGCCAGACCAAATAGAGAATAGCAGTTCCTGTCCTTGAAAGTTTACGAATAAGGATTAATGGCCATTCTGACATGCTCTGATGTGGACTTTCTCCTGCTGGACATGGTCTAAACAATCCCATTTACTAACTTAAAGTGTTTTACAAAGCCAGAGCATGTTAGGGCTTCCCTGGTCACTTTTTTAGTCACTTTCATTCAAGAAAACACAATTTGTACATACTCCCTTCTCCCCAAATAAAATGCAACAAAAATAAACCAGATCACAAAACCACACCTAGTAAAAGCAGCCCACTGACCTCCCCAAGGGCAGTGCATATTTGTATGTGCATCCTAATGTTGCCAACGTCCCCTCAGAGGCTCATTGCCTTCTGGGGGTTCCCAGGTGCTGTCATCTGGCTGGGGGAATGCATAGAGTCATCTTCATCCTGTGTGTAGCTTATCCACATGGCAGCACCTGGTACATTCCACTGTCAGAGTAGTCACATCATTATCTTGTGTTTATGAAAATTAAAGTCTCTATCATGTGTTTGTATTGTAATTAGCCAATTAAAGAGTTTGATTATTCCTTTTGGAGGAGACTTACACTTGAGAGAGAATTTGTGTATTCATGAAAGATTCAAGGGGTCACTGTCTTGTTTCCAAAGAACAGACAAGTGCCAGCACCATCTACTCTATGGTTTTTGTGCTCAGTCAGCTCTCTGTCCTACGAATCCCGGATTTTAGGAGGATTCTGTGCCACTCAACCCAGTCTGGACCTAAATTCCTTCTCCTTGTTCGAACCACTACCGGATTTCCTAAGCCATTCTTCTTTATTTCTATCTGGATAGTCATGATTGTACTTACATCTATTGTGAATTCACTGAGATTTCAAAGTCCTTTTCAATATTTCATATTGATTTGTAGATAATGACTAAATCCCTAAAAGAAGTATAGTTTCCTGACACTTGAATTCCTGTCACATTAGAGAAAAATCTATTTTTTACCAAGTTTCGTTTTCAACATATTCTACCAGTTCAAGTTATATATTGTCAAGGAAGAAAAGTAGCCCATGTGATTTGTTTTCTTGGGGTGCATGTGTCTCTTTTCTCAACTAGTTTGGGGGTTCTCACCCTGGCTGCATATTAAAATCACTTAGGAGGGCTTCTCAAAATTACCACAGTCCAGGCTCCACCACAGGCCAAGTAATTTAGAATGTCTGGGGTTAAGGCTTAGGGGGATTTTAATGCATAGCCCAGAGTGAGAACCACTGAATTATAGAATTTCCTGTGTCCCCCACCCCAAGAGTTTAATTTTGCAGCCAGTGCTGGTTGAGAACCATTGATCTAGAATGGAAATGTCTTAAGGGAAGGCCTTATATTTGAATGCCTCTGTTTTCCCAGTGCCTAGAAAAGGGCCTAGAACCTAGTAGGTGCTCAACACCTGTATGTGGAGAATAATAGATACTCCAAACAATTCAATTTGCACCAGTCATCTCGTGTCATTGCCAGAAATATCAATGCAGTTTCAACTATATTTCATTTAGAAGCCCCTCCCATACACACGCAAATTATAAATCATGTCTTTCTGGAAATTGCAAAATGCTTCTTTGAAACCTTATTTGAACTTCTGTGTAACCATATTTAAAGTATCCTGACATAAGCCAATGTGTCTTTTTGATTTACTCCTTGTGGGTTTGATGACTTCATAATGAAGGAACAATGATCATGATGCAGCCTAAGGTCCACTTGAACCACTCCTTTCCATTTTAAGAAACAAAGATACAAACCTCATGTAAAAGTAAGATGCTTTGAGTACTTGAGAAAAACTCTCATTCTCAGCCTTACACGTAATGTGGGAGAGATACATGGGGAACCTCCAAAGGACTTCTCTATCACTCCAGGGTGCTGGGTTATGCCCTGTTAAACAGCTGCGGACCTCGCTGCAGGAGGAGAAATCACTTCTCTGGACTAAGTTGATTGCTTTTCAGCTGATGGAGTATAGTTTTATTGGTCCCTACTCATTTTGCCATTTTAATTTTTTATGGACTTGTCAGTTTTCTTGCCTTATTTTTTATAATAACATTTCCAGCAGTATATCAACCTTAAAATTTGATTGTTGGCATATGCAGTAATGGAAATTTGGAGAGCCACTTTTTTATTGATGTCCTAGAAGCTTGTATGCAAGGGACAGTGGTCAAGCTTGTCCCTTGATGATTGACAATGTCTGGTAATTAGTATTTTTCTTCTTTGTTTTTAATCGTCAAGATGCTTTTCAACTATTAGGGACTGGAAACTCTCACTAGAACTAGATCTTTTTTTCTCCTTTTTCTTTTCACCATGCCCAGAAACAACAGTGAATCTCAGCTTCTATAAACTTGATCTTCATTTAAACGTTTTTGTTACTATAGCAGATAAAGAAGAGTTGACTCTATGTCTAATTCAGTTTCTAGATTCAAATATTAATCATCAGGTACTGCTCTTTTCCATATACAACTCATAACATTTTTTTTTGCCGGTTGATTCTTTTTTTGAAATTTGTCATTGTACCAATAACCAAGTTAAATCTTTTTTGATATTCAATTAAATGTGTTTTTGAAACTACGAGTGTTTAGTCAAATGTGATGATGGGTCCCTTAGAGGCATTTGTAAAGATTTTATGGTTTTATTCAGGCATTTAGATGATGCTGAATATAATTTGTGTTTTGCTTTAAATATAAATGTCATTAGCAAATAAATTCAAAATTCCTTCACAGATTTCAAAAAGCCGTTGCCCAAATAAACGTATTTTTGGTATTTAAATATGTCTACCAAGATGTTTCTGTTTCTCCTCATTCATCCTTCCTACTTGTTATCACACTTGATGGAAAAACGAGGAAGAGGTAAAACTCCAATTTAGATTTTTTCCTATCCCCAAAACAGATAAAAAGTTAATAGAAAGTTGAAATTATTAGTGAAAATGAGATTGTGAGAATATCTATGAAAAGGAAGAAAAGGTGCAGGGGTGATTAGACCCTGTTAGAAAAGGAGGCCTGGTTTCCTCGAGAGAATAAGGAGCAGATCAGATGAGGATAAGACTAAATTACTAAAATAAGTGAAGTATTCTCTCAGTATGTTTTTCAGCTATTAGGCCACATTAAGAACATTTTATAACATGAAATAGGTGCCACATTTATCCTTGCTCTAACCATCAAAATAACTCCTGTTGAGTGCTCTGCTCTAGCAGCCTAACAGAAATATATGATATCCTCAAATCTGCAATTCAATAGGCTAAAAGTTTGTAAAGTAGATTTCAGCGTTACCAATGGAACACTCACACCAAGAAAAAACATTCCCTTTCTGTTATTTTACTGATTTTTCTTAAACTGTTAAGTATGATTAGCTTCACAAATCTAAAACTACTCAGTTTCTCTACTTTCTTCCCAATAATTGTAAGGAATTTAGACAGTTTTAACTTTGATCTCCCAATTACCATGTACCAAATTATTATCTACCAGTATTTAGTTCCACCTTGTTTTCACACTCCCTCCATTAGCCATTATTTCTTTTATTATTTAAAGCTAATGTTTATTTAGATTCACTAGCAACTTCTTTGCTTGCCATTTTTTCTCCTACTCCTTTCATTTGGATTCAATTGCCTTTTGTTCAAACTACAATGTCTCCTTTCAGTGAAGCTTCATAAACAATAAAGACTTTCTTTGTCCGAAGAGGTCAAAATTTCACTTTTATGCTTTTAATGATGGTTAGCTGGATGGAAATGTTTTAGTTCCCACCGATAGATAATGATAATCTCAGCACTTTAAAAATACTTTTCTCTGTATTGCTGATGAGGTCTATTCATCTGATTGTCCTTCTTTTATAGGCAATCCTCTGGTTTTATTTTTCAGTGACTTAAAATATTTTTCTTTTTCCTTCAGTGTCCTACAGTTTCACTACAATGCGTCTAAGTATGGATTTGTTTTCATTTGTCTTTCCTGGAACTGAATATGTTTTTAAATCTGAGGATTCATGTCTTTTTTTCCGATTCTTAGAAATTATTGCCATTATATCTTGAAATCTTTCCTCACAACCATTATTTCTATTTTCATCTCTTGAGAATCCTGTTAGACTTTGGTTGACATTCCTCACTTTGCCTTCCATGGCTATTAACCATGTTTTCATAATGCCCATCTGTTTGCCTTTCTGTACTGCAGTGTTTTTTTTTTTTCTTAGAAATCTTCCAGTTTACTGATTCTTCAGATCTGTATGGATGCAAAATAGCAAGAGGGTAATCATTTAATTTACATGAATTCTCACACCTTCAAACAAATTGGAAGTTCCACTGGACTAAGGAATGCAGTCATGATGTCACCATCAGTAATTTTGGAGTGTGTTGTGGTACAAAAAACACTGGCTTTAGACTTTTTCCTGATAGCAAGTACTCAGTAAATGTTGAATGAATAAATGAATGAATAAATAAACCTATTTCACTATGTACCAGCCCCTGTGTTAGGTGCTGGGGAAACAGGAAGCGTGACAAAACCAGTCCCTGACCTCCTGGAGCTTATACTTTGGACTGGAAGCCATCACATTGCTTTATAATTGTTAAGTTACCTATACAAGACACAGTCTGGGCCAGAGGCAGAAGTGGGAGTCACAGAAATATTTACAGAGGCACAATGTTTGTACTGAGTTTTATAGGATCATTAGGAGTTTGCTAGGGGGATGAGGCATGGAAGAGAGAAAGGAAATGCTGTGTATCTAAAGGCTCAGAGATTAAAGAGAGTCTGGAATGCCTGGGGATGGCCATATTGATGGCTCCTGACAAGGAGAATGCTATGGCCATCAAGGGACTATGTAGTCCTCTGCTCTGGCCTATTTTACAGGCAGCTGTGGCTTTAGCACACTGAGTTCCCTGCCCTCCCATGTAGGCAGGTTTCCTGGTGATTAGTACAGAGAAAATTGAGAAGATAGCCACACGCTTAGGGCCTGTGGCAGAACTACTGGGCTTGGGTAAGGTTCCAGCAAACAGCCCTACTGCCTGCGTGATAATTTAATCAATGTGTTTCAGTCCAGTTGCTAAATACTGAAACTGGAGAGGAAAGAGGAGTCACCACTTTAAAAAACAATGGAAGCAAATATAGCATGTCTTTCAGTGCATACTTACTGAGTATGTGCCAGTAAGTATGGTAGGAGTACAGTAGTGCACAGACAGACTATGTCCCTTTCATGCCAGAGTGAGAAGATGCTGGATAAACATGTAAGGCAATACAGAGCTAATGTCCAAAAGTCATCAATGTTCTAAAAAAAATGCAGCAGGGTGAGTAGACAGAGAGTAATCGGGGAACACTTCTTTACCTAAGGGAGTCTGAGTTGATATTAGGAGTGAGACCCAAATGATGAGAAGTGGCTAGCCTAGAGGTGAATGAGTGATCCAGGTCAAGGGCAGAGGAATTGCAAAGTTTCTAAGGTGGGAACAAGTTGATTATGTCCAAAAGACAGAAAGGAGAAGTGACCTAGGGGGAGAGTCAAGAGGATATGAGGCCAAGGGGGTGGTCAGGGGCCACGTCATATAAGTCCTTGTAGGCCGCACTAAGGGATTTTGGATTTTCTTGTAAGCAACACGGGAAGCCATTGGACAGTTTTAAGCAGAGAGGCAACACAATCAGTTTTCAGTTTTTAAAGGGTTGCTCTGGAGATTATGTGAATAAATGAGTGGAAAGGAACAAAAATTCAAGGGGGGAGATAAGTTGGGGACCTACTGGAGGAGTCCAGCAGAGAAGTAATAGGAGCTTGGACTAGGGTGGTAACAGTGAGGATGGTAAGAGTGATCATATTTGGGGCCAATTCTTTGACATACAGCTCATAGGACCTGCTGATGGATTGGAACTGAGGGTGTGAGGAAGCAAGAAACCCAAATCCTATACCGTGTTACTGAGGGATGCTCTTTATTGAGATGGGGAAGATGGAAAGAAGGAACAGAGGTGAGAGGAGTTTTGACCTGCGAAGGGATAGAGGACGAGGATGGAGATGTTGCTTAAGGACGAATGGTTGAGGAATTTGGACAGAATCTTGTGTGAACCTCTGAGTTAGTGGAGATTTGAATACCAGTAAGTAACATGGTCAGCTGGTGGTATTTAGTATGCAGCTAAGCATCCAGTGGGAGCCTCAAAATGTTGACTGATGTATAGTAAAAATGCTTTGACTCACATTGCATTTTTAATGAGTAAAAAGAACCTGGCTGACTTCTCAGCCTGATAGGACATGTGGTCATTTACAACTTAAATTCTCATTCTTTTTCTCCCCTCCCATTTTTTATCTTTAATTTTTATGTTGCTTATTCTTGGTTGTTCAAATGAAACACTCCTTCCACGAGTATAAACCCAGGACGCGTGCATCTATACTCACACACATGTGGACACTGACACATTCATACACATACGTAGTTGTGTCATTTCCAATTTTCTAACTGAAATTAAGTGACCTCTCTGGGTGCTGGCTTAGTACTCTGCTTCATGCTTCTAAATTTCAGGTAATGTCCTGAGGGAGATGAGAGTTAGTTACTTATTAATTACTTTAGGAAAAGCTAAAAATAGGCTTTTGGGGGGTAAATATGCTGCATGGAAGTTTCTTCTTTGGAGAAATCCAAGATGGAGGATGGCCAATTCATTCTTGTCTTGGCTCATCATGTATATAGTTTTGAAAGTTCTTTCTAATTCTTTTTGTTTCCTGGTTTGAGATCTAGAAGATGCTTCTGGGCATGTGTCACTTGGGCCAAGCAGCCTCAGTTTCTCATGAAACCTTGCCAAGGTTTTCTAGAATGTCAACTTTGGAAACCAACTCCCCCCACCAGAAATGGAGAGAATTGTGCTGATGGGACTAACTTTTTGTGCTAAGGAAAGGGCTGAAAAAATGACCTTCCCAGCCCAGAAGGCTGCTCTGTGGCATGTGAGTTTAGGGTAGAGCCTGGGAAGGGTGCTCTGCTGCACATGGTGGGAGGGGTGGTGGATAGCAATTGGCTTAACAACCATGACATTGAAAATTATATTTAAATATAGGCTTCCATTTCCCTGTATTTCTCCTACTCACACATATCAACCTTGGCCTACAGGTAGTAAGTGTTTAGTTTCTCCAAGTTCTGACAACCCAACCCCCAAACATACAAGATTTTTCTTTTTTTCTTATCTAAGCCCTTCAAATATGCAAGCCACAGCAGCAACAGACTTAGCCTTGAATAAAGAACTAAATAAAAGCTGGAGAACCTGAGAGGGCACAAGAGAGAACATTGAGTCTGGGTTCTAACTCAGTGGACATGACTGAGAATCATGATGGAGCAGGGAGGGGAGACCAATCCCACCAGCATGAAAATAAATGCCAGAAAGATCTTTCCTCAGTGAGAGGAACTAGTTCAACAATTTTGATGTGACAGTCTCCTTCTGAGCCCTTGCAATGGGCCTAAGACAGAGAATAGGAGAGAAAAGAGAGAGGCAACAATAAATTACCCAACAGCTTTTCTCAATTATTTCTCAAACTGCCAATTGAATACAGAAGGCAGATGACGCAAATTCTCTCCTTTCCAACTATAAAATTGCCCTGATGTTTTATGAAGATGTCAAAAGAAATGATTCTCTTTTTGATTTTCTCCTTCTCACGAATCTCCCCCTCCCCTGCAGACTTGGGGCATTTAATCATCTCTCAATATTCTTTGAACCTTCCTTCTATTAAAAAAAAAAAACTATGAATGCTTTAAAATGGTGAAAGGACACAGAGGGAAAAAAGGAAGTCTAGACGTGTTGACTTAAGGCGAAGTAATCCCTTGTGTTTCTCTCTCAAACAACTGAGGCATAAAGTGGCTGCTGGGTACTTCAAGGTTCTTGTAGTTAAATGTCTGTCTCAGTGACTAGGTGGAAGGAGATAGACAAAACCATCCATTCAATTCACCACACATATACCAAGCATTAACTTAGTACCTGGTAAAGTGCCTGGCCTTGTCCCCCAGTGGATGGTCAGGAAATATTTATAAATGAAGTACTCTTAACTTTGACCCTGTGCTAGTCGCTGATGACACAGAGGCAAATAATATTAATATAAGTAGTGCTCACCCTCAAACAACTCACAGATTTTAGGTAGTTAAAGGGTGTGCAATGAAATAAAACAGTGTGCATACTCCCTCCCTTTTGCCTTGCTTGTTTCCAGCTCTACTAGGAAATCTTAATTTGTGTTGTTATTGCTAATGTCAGAGGAAGCATTTTTAAATAGAAGAGCAAATATGCCTCTTGTAGCTGAAGAAAGATCCCATGGCATTTATTTAGGCTACTGGGATTTAACTTCAGAGGCAGCTGATGTTCTGTCTAAGCTTTGTACATGTAGTTCAATTTGTCAGCAGTTCTACCAAAAGCTCAAGTGGATGTTCCCTGATCTGTGAGGTGTTTGTGAGAGTCCTGTGAATGATTGGCCTCATCAAGGAAAAACAAAGATATGGGCTTTTGGGTTCCCTTATCATAGAGGGAATGATCTGATTCTGAACCAGTGCCCTGGCCCTGAAATGCATTCTCATGACAGACTGCCATGGCTGATCACACAGGCCCTGAATGTGTTCTGAGGGCTGAGACACATCAGCCTCAAAGTAGTTGGAAGAACGAGCTCTTTGGGCCTGTGTCCCTGTGTCTGCTGTGCTCAGCCTCACATGGCCCCCTGAAATTCTTCCGGATCTAGCATAGTGGAAATAGTGCTGGCTTGGTGACAGAGATGTGGCAGTTGTGCAACATCTGCTGTAGCTGGCTCTGCCTCTCTCATGCTTTGCTGGTAGGTTTCCCTTCTAGATTTCCAACAACTGTGCCTGATGTCATGTGGCCTTAGGGCCTGCTCTCATAATTGTTTGCAGCAGTTAGTGATCAATAGAGTGTGAACCATTCGAAGCCTCAGATCCTATCTACTTAGCCAAGCAAGGCTAAATCGAGTCCCCTGCCTCAGAACATTTTTTTTTTTTGATCTCTCCCAGCTTCCTGAGGCAAACTTTTTAAATCATCTTTCTTTATTTCAAAATATTAAGGGGGTATAAATTTAGGTTACATGGATCATTTTTGTAATGCTTGAGTCCTGGCTATAGGTGTGCTCATCACCCAAATAGTGTTCATAGTACCCATTAGGTTGGTTTATTCCCCTCACCCCACCCCCGGTTGCTTTTCACTGAGTTTTACTTCCCTTTGTGCACATGTGTGTTCGTTGGTTAGTTTCAATTTAATGGTGAGTACATGTGGTGTTGGTTTTTCAATTCTTGAGATACTTCACTTAGGAGAATGGTCTCCAGTTCCATCCAGATTGTTGCAAAAGGTATTAATTCATCTTTTTTATGGCTGAGTAGTACTCCATGGTGTACATATACCACGTTTTATTCATCCACTCATGAATTGATGGGCACTTGGGTTGATTCCACATCTTTGATTGGATCAGGGATTTAGATGCTTACCGTCATCTGCCATCATCTGCATTATTTCATTACTCTTTTGTCCGATGTACTACTGCTACTGCAGCAGTGTCCTGAAGGATAAATAGGAGCCATTCAGACAATGATGGCAGAGGAAGGATTGGGAAAGGCATTCCAGGCAGGGGGATTAGTGTGCAAAAGTCTCATGTGTAAGAGCAATTGTTTTACCATTTAACAAATAAGGACACTGGGGCTTAGAGAAGTTAGGCATCCTGCTAAGTTCACATAGCCAGTAGGTAGCGGAGCCCAGATTCAAACACATGTCTGCCTAGCTCCAAAGCCTGGGTATTGAGACGCATGCTGCCTTATGAAGGCTCAGCTGAGGAGTTTGGATGTATCTTGCAAGAAATGAGGAGCCATTAAAAGGTTAGGGAGGAGACTTAGATGAAGAAAAAAATGTTTTAGGAAGATTAATTTGGTGGCCATGTGCAGGCTGGATTAGCGAAGCGAGAGGCTAGAAATAGAGACCAGTGGAGGGTATTTTAAAAGCATAGGTATAAATGATTTACAACTCATTATTATATGCTATTGATATTTAATTCTCTTATAATACTTATCACAAGTTTATTTAAAAATTCTTTATTTTTAATTGACAAATAATATTTGTATATATTTACAAAGTACAATGTGATGTGATATATGTATACATTGTGGAATGATTAATCAATCTAATTAACATATCTATCATCTGACATATCATTTTTTGTGGTGAGAACATTTGAAATTTACTATTAGCAATTTTGAAACATGTACAACATTATTATTTACTATAGTCACCATGGTGTGTACTAGATCTCACAAACTTATTTCTCCTAATTGAAACTTTGTACCCTTTGATCAACATCTTCCCATTCCCACCCCCTACCCCCAAACCCCAGCCTCTGGTAACCACCATTCTACTCTCTACTTCTATTAGTTTGACTTTTGTAGATCCACATATAAGTCAGATCATGCAATATTTGTCTTTCTGGCTTATTTCACTTAGCATAATGTATCCTCTATCTAGGTTCATTTATGTTGTCTCAAATGATAGAATTTCCTTCTTTTTAAAGACTGAACAGTATTTCATTCTGTATATGCACCACATTTTCTTTATCCACTTGTCTGTTGATGGACCCTTAGGTTGATTACATATCTTGACGATTGTGAATAGTGTTGCAATGAACTTGGGAGTGAAGATTTTTTTCAACATACTAATTTCATTTTCTTTGGATATATACTCAGTAATGGGATTGCTGTATCATATGGTAGTTCTATTTTTACTTTTTTGAGGAAACTCCATACTGTTTTTCATAATGGTTGTACCAGTTTACATTCCCACCAACAGTGTACAAAAAGAATTCTCTTTTCTCTATACCCTCACCAATACTTGTTATCTCTTGTCTATTTGATAATAGATAGCCATTTGAACAGGTGTGAGGTTATACCTCACTGCAGTTTTGATTTGCATTCCCCCTGATGATTAGTGATGATGATTAGTGATGTTGAGCACCTTTTCATGTTTATGCTGACCATTTTTTATTTCTTCTTGGAAAAAATGTCTATTCAGATCCCTGGTTCTGCAAACTCAACACTGTTGACATTTTGGGCCAGATGCTTCTTTGTTGTGGGGAGCTGTCCCATACATTGTAGAATGGTTAGCAGTATCCCTGGCCTCTACCCACTAGATGCCAGTAGCAACCTCTTAATTGTGACAAAAATGCCTCCAGAATTGCTAAATGTCCCTTGGGGGTTGTAAAAACACCCTTAGTTGAGAACCACTGAGACAGATAGATAAAGAAATAAATATAGATGTTTGTGTATACATGGGTTAGTCTACATATGTATACTCTGTCCACTGAGAGAGCATAAAGCAGTGATAGTCCAGCAGCAGCAAGCACAATAACCATCTATACAGTGGTTTCCAAATATTTTCCTACATGAAAGGAAGCAATACCTATCACCCATTTGTATGTATTTTTTGGAAAATGTCTATTCAGATCCTTTGCCCATTGTTTAATAGGGTTATTTGTAATTTCTTTTTTTTGGTATTGAGTTGTATGAATTCCTTATATATTTTAGATATTAATCCCTTATCAGATGTAACTGTCCTCACCCTCCTACACAAACATAAATGGTAACTATGAATGGTGATGGATGTGTTAATTAATTTGACTGTAGTAATAATTACAAAATGTATATGTATATCAAATCATTGAGTTGTACACCTTGAATACATACAATTCTATTTGTCAAATATACCTCAATAAAGCTGGAAAAAATAGGTTGTCAAGTAAGGGAGCCCAAGAGAAGTATCAAGTACAGACACAGAGCCAAATCAGGTGTTCTGCATTTCTAGTCTGGATGTGTAAACATGGACATACAGGGGACATTTCAGGAGCAAGACAGAAAGTGCAGCCTTGGGAGCGAGGAAGTGAGGAGTTGGAAGAAGGTACAAGTGATTATTAGTGTTTTTTGCTGCCAAGAGGTCATGCAACCAGTAAGTATACAGGCAAAAGCCCTGGAGAGAGGGACTCATTAATTGTCCCTGCCACCAGCAGGGATGAATGAATGCCCTGTTGGTGTTGCTGCCCTGAGAATTTTATCGAGTCATTACTACTCTGGAGTCTTATTTTTGGCACTCTCAAAAATGATCTTGTAGTCATTTCATGGATGCTGTGTCCTTTTACTTTGGCCATCAATCAGAAGGCAGAAATGCCCATCTTGACAGTGGCTGTATAAGCAGTGAGAGCAGCAGTGGGGCCCACCCCTTCCCACCTGTGACTGCTTGTACAGTATGGCCCCGCGTGCTCACTCTCAGCTCCATGGCACATTTCCTGCTTTGCATTTTGAGTTGACTTGGATCCTCATGATGTTATCAACTAGAAGGTATCACAGTATTACAGAAGCCTATCTCCTACAATTCACTTAGGACAAAAAATAAAATGGATCCAAGAAGCTGATGGTCGTGGTAGTTGGACCATTCCATTCCGTAGACTCAGGTGGAAATTGATTCTTTCATCTTAATGTCAGATGATCACCTACTAATACAGCTGTTCTTATAGCAAGCCCTCCTCACTACTGCTTTACCCCCCAGAAGAAAGAGAAAGAAGACCCAGGGATCACTGAAACTTACAATGATCAAAATGCCCGTGTATTTCCATACAAACTGCTCTCTAGCTGCTAAGAGCTGCCCAGTGTATACCCACTGTCTTGCTCTGCCCATCTCTGTTCTTGCGTGATGGGCATTTGAAGGGAGCATACTCTACGTAATCCATGTGGTTACCTAAATCCAGAGTCAGCCTGGACATAGGATGACAGCTTTGGTGAAGAGTATAGCAAGGCCTTTATTATGTGAGGGTCATATGAGCAATCATTGTTTAGCTTTTTAACTCCTTATTATTCCTCTATTGTACTTGAGTAGGCTGCTGATGCTTAGAGGCCAAAAGAGACACATGTGTGCTCTTCATTCCCTCCATCACTCTCTGCTCTACTTCCACCATCCTGTGTATGTGCCAAGTGTCCTCATCTTCTCTGAGGAGTAACAATTAGATCTGGGGTTGTTAAAAAGAAACAAACATGATGTCAAGTTAAATACAGACACACATGCACACACACATACACACAAACACATGGACTGAGTGTCTGTCAGAAGTCTCAGCACCGGTCAGATGTATCCTAACAGCTTGAGCCAAAGGGACTCTGGCAGTGCTTCTCATTCAGGGGCAGTATTACCTTCCTAGGGGGTATTTGGCAAAGTGCTGGGAGTGTTTGGGGTTGTCACACTGACTGAAGAGAACTATTGGCATTTTGCGGGCAGGTGTCAGAGTTGTGAAATACTCTGTGTTGAGTGGTATATCCTACACACCAGGGAATTATCCAGGCCCAAATGCCAAAGTGCCCCTGTAGGGAAACACTGGAGAGGGAACTGGTGAGGTGGGCACAGGAGAGTTCCTACCAGATTTCTATGGTTACCAAAGATCTATGATGACTGTCTACAGCAGTGCGTCTCCAAGTGTCGTCTCCTATTTCACCTGCATCAGAACTACCTGTCCTGCTTGTTAAAATGCACGCTTTGCCCTCCTTCTCCCCAAGATCTACTGAATCAGAATCTCTGGGATGTGGGTAAAGGAATCTGCATTTTAACAAGCGTGTCTACTTATTATGTGCACTAAAGATTGAGAACCATTTCACTAAAAAATCTTTCTCTCTAAGAAAGAGGAGGCTGAGGGCTAAACTAAGATCTTTATATATCTAAAGACATAAAGAAAGCCAGATGTCTCCATCGAGACCAGCACAAGGGGAAGTAGGTTTGAACATTAGAAAGAAGTAGTTAGGATAGATATGGGAGGTATAAGGAAACTTTATTTCTTCTTTGAAAATATTTAGAATCTCATTGTTTTAAATATGATACCAATCTCAAAGGACTTGAGTCAATTTACAAAATATAATCTACAACCAGCCAATAAACCTATGAGAAGGTGTTTAACTTCCTTCTCTAGTAATCAAGGAAATCCAAATTAATAAAACCTCTATTAAGTTGGGAAAAGGTGGTTTCATTTATTTGTATTTCAATAATACTCGTTGAAGAGCATTAAGATGAGACTGGTATTCAAGTGCATTGCTGTTGCAAAGGTAGATTCGAACAATCTTTCTGGAAATCATGTTGACAAGATGTTAATGAAACCTTAAAATGCACATATCTTTTGGCCTTGTCATTTTACATTTAGAGCATAAACTAAGAAATTTCATTATAATTGTCTTCATTTTATCTGCAAATCTGATTTAGATGTTCATTGTGGCCTTACGGATTAATGTTCAATGTTGGGGATTGGTGTCTAGCATATTATGTAGCTATTTAAAATTTAAGCTGACAGTGAATTTTAGTAACATGGATAATGCCCATTATATAGTGTTAGGTGAAAAGATTGGATATAAAATTTTTGCTCTGCTCGTATGAGAGAAAAACTAACAATATGTGGAAAAAAAGAATTGGAAGAACAAAATTGCCAAGATGTCAATAGAGTATTACTTCTAGTTGGTGGGATTATGTGTAGTTGTTGGTTTCTTTGTGATTGCCTAATTTCCAAATATTCCACAATGGGCATATGCAACTTTAATAAGAAGAAACAAGTTGACTTAAACAAACCTGTGGCGCAAACTAGTGGCAGGGAAGGATGAAAAGTTCTTTCCAATTACATTTCAATAATTTGGGGTGGGATGGGGATCATAGATTTCATTGAACAGAATACAATCAGTGCCCACTAGCTCATATCAATACAGCATTATCTAAAAAAATTGTCAGTGCTTGCTTTCTTCTCTTGGGTATATTCTATTACTGGCTTTATATTGATCTCATACATGTTATTCCCAATGAGAAGGTGGTTGGAATGGAGTATTTACTTGGGCAGTAGCAGTAGCTTGGGGTTTATTTATTTTAATTTACATTTCATGAATATCAAATAAATTGGATTGACCAGAAAGTTTCAATAAGGCATCAGGAAACTTTGCAAATAAATGTTACACTTTTGTTTCATTTTTTCTGAATGTGCCATTTGTGTTCTACTCCCTTGAGTTACTTATTCTTTGTAGTCCTCATGGAATTGCTGAATTGAAACTCTCAGTAGTGCTATTTATACATACAGTATGGATGCAATAATATGGGGTCATCGTGGCAGGAAGAACTTGGTTCTACAGTGAATAAGATGCAACTAAAATTATTGTTTCAATTCAAAACTACCAAGACCATACTAATTCTATTTGGAGACTGAGCCTGAAAATGGGAATCATCATTACAGACTATGTTTAAAAGATATCGATTGTGCCCAAATGCAGTACAACTTTACAGATTCTCAGGAAAATTGGAATGAGTTGCTGCAAATAACTGGATTTGGTACACTAGGGAGTTAGCAAAGCAAACAGGCGGTAGAGCATGCGTCACATCTTGCACTTTGCTCGCTTCTCTTGATAAAGGTGGTTAGGTTCTAATTATTTGTGAAACTGTCACTACATCCTTGATAATAATAACATGGTCTTCATAATCAGATACCTCTTTGATTCTGTGCTGTGAACACAGAGCTGATTAGTAGGGTGAGTAGCTCAGGTGTTGTTTTTCTTCTTGTTATTATTTTTTAAAATGAAGCATTGAGTCTGGGGATTAGTCAGAAGTGCCCAGAAGAAGGTTCTTCCAAATCAAATATGTGAAAATAGGAAGAAGCTTCTATGCCACAGGAAACAGAATTTAGAGGATAAGGGCACCACCAGGGAGCCAACCTGAGACACATCCATCCCCTAATTCTGGTAGAGAATCTACAACAGCCACTGGAGCCCTTGAATGAGGAAGTGAAATACACAGTTCGGGCTAAACCTAATGGACCACTTTCACAGAATCAGTGGCTTGCCAGCCTTTCTGGTAGATTGAACTTTTGGTCTTTTATTTTTCAATGATCCCACAATCATTGCAACTACTTAGATTGACACCGTAATAATACAACTTCATCCTTATAGCTGCAATTCCAAATTATATGACAAAACTTTAATTTTCACAAAGCCTTTTTTCCTATGAACTCCTAGGACATTCACACCTATTTAAATTTTCTTCTCAGAAGAATTGTGTAAGGTAAGCAGGGAAGGCACTAAAGGCACTTCAGTCTTCCCTCCAAATCCCCTGGGACTCAGAGTGTTTTGGAATACAGAACATTTTTGTGTGTGTGTGTGTGTTAGAATGGTAATAAAGTTGGATAAATAAAGACAATAAGCAGCCTCATTGCAGTTCAGATCAAATTTTGCTGCCAAGGAAGTTTTTTTCAGATCATACAATACCACAAAATATATGTCTTTTGGTCTTTAGAACTTTTTGGATTTTGGAATTGCTGATAAGCTGACAAGGTACAGTAGACCTTTATTATCCCAATAATAATGAATATAAGCATGGGAAGAAGAGAAATGTCTTGCTGGGCCCTCTGTTTTGGCTTGTCCACATTGTGGCTCTATCTGGTTAGTGCACTTAGGAGCATTTTGGGAACAGGCTGGACTCAGCATTACCATTGTGGGTCTGTTCTCCATAATCACTCCTGTTTTTTGAGTGATATCTGGGTGCCTATGCTGGGCACTATGCCAGGTGGCTCACCTGCAGATTAGATGATTTACTCAGACTTAAAGTTATCCACCCAGCAAGGGGTTGAACAAAACAGGCCTCAAGTGAAGCTTTGCTGTAAGGCCTGGGTTTTTGCCCTTACCCCTAAGTGACTTATGACATGAAATCATCCTTAGATAGGAAGCTTAGCTCATTGCAAGAGAGGCAGCATGGTAGGGTAAAGGGAGAGTTTGGGTGTCACATCTAATTTGTCATTTATTAGCTGACTAGTGGGCAAATCATTTCAACTCTCTAGGGATCAGCTTCCTTATCTGTAAAATGAGAGTGATAATCCCTTCCCAGCCTACCTGGCAAAAGAGCTGTGGGGATTTTGATAGATAATAAATAAATACAAGGTCACTGTGGCCAGGACATCCAGCACTATGTTGAATAGAAGTGGAGATAGTGGGCAACCTTGTCTGGTTCCAGTTCTAAGTGGGAATGCTTTCAATTTTTCCCCATTCAGTATGAT